>NC_136272.1:107905130-108304206 GCF_964187855.1 Myxine glutinosa
AACACTTTTAAAATTCTAGTAGCTGGATCCGAATCCAGATCTTCACCAAAATCGAATAATTTTGTCCTTGTTGCATATGCTACATCTCTGCTAAATTTCGTCATCCGGCCGTAAAACATTGCTTCAAAAATGGGACCAAAAAAAACAACAACAACCACGGTCCCCGAAAAGGCCAACCCCCGCTTTGCGGGGAAAAATGGCCTCTAAACGGTGGTATTACACAAGTTTGAACCACAAACAAGATCAAACACATTAATGATATATTTGCAGCAAAGCCTTCAAAGAAATGTTACATAATCAACTCGGTAAACAAACAAAGCCAAAAACAGAAGAAAACTAGAACGACACTCAGGAGAGAGCATACCTCCACCTAGGTGGCCATATCACTCAATGGTGAAGAATCACTTTAAAATTCTACTGGCTGGATCCGGATCTTCACCAAAATTGAATCGATTCTTCCTTGTCACACACACAACCTGTCCAACGAGTTTCAGCCAAATCCATCCACAACCTTTTGAGATATCCTGCTACGTATCCTTTTTGGCTCTATCTCCCAATGGTGAAGAAACACTTTAAAAATTCTAGTAGCCGGAGCCGAATCCAGATCTTCACCAAAATCGAATAATTTTGTCCTTGTCGCATACGCTACATCTCTGCCAAATTTCGTCCGAATCCGTCCACAGGTTTTTGAGCTATTTTGTTCACAGACAAACGGACAGACAAACAGACAGGGGTGAAACATAACCTCCATCCACCTTTGGTGAATAAAATGAATGAATGATCGTTTTAAGGCCATTTTCCCCGCTAGAGCAGGGGTTAGCCTTGCGGGCCCCATGACAATCATGGTTCCCTGTTTGAGGCAATGTTTTTATGGCCGGATGCCCTTCCTGACGCCAACCCTTGGTCACGCTCTTACGATGCGCAGGGATACGGTGTACCTATGCTGAGTCCGGGTACACACCGTGATCATTCATCCCAGCAAGCTGGTACTCAATTTGCTGACCTCGGAAGGATGACAGGCTGAGTCAACCCCCCTGGCGTTAATTCAGCGATCGACCGGGATTCGAACCCAGGATCCTAGGATCCCAAGCCGGCACCCTAACCGCTAAGCCAACACCAGGCTGACCGAGGAGAAGACCCGACCGATAGAAACAACGGAGGGATAAAGACATAATTATTAGCCTTTCCATTACTATCATTTTAGGAATTTACTTTACCTTACTCCAAGGGATAGAATACTTTAACTAAACATTTAATATTTCAGATAATGCATATGGTTCCACCTTTTTTGTAGCAACAGGATTTCAAGGAGCTCATGTAATTATTGGAACTCTGTTCCTTACTGTCTGCCTCTTACGTCAACTTATATTTTACTTCACTTCTTCCCATCATTTTGGGTTTGAAGCCGCTGCCTGATACTGACACTTTGTAGATGTTGTATGACTATTCCTTTTCATTTCCATTTACTGATGAGGATCTTACTTTCCTAGTATTATTTTTTTTTTTTTTTTTTGGTATACTGAATCGAGGCTCGTGAAAGAGCTAACATTTACTTCACAAACAAATCAACCAGACAAACAAAATACCCAAAAAGAGGGAGCGGAAGACAAGATGGGGAGAGAAGGGGAAGCACACAAACACAACATCCGAGAGCAGGGAGATGTGTGGAAGGGAGAGGGCCCGGGGGGAGGGGGCATGGGAAGGGGGGGTTGGGGGGGGGGGAGGGAGAAGTATAAAACACAAGGACACCAAGGACTTCCTGGACAGAAGTTGGTATTTCAAAAAAGTGGAATTGGGGTGAAATTAGCGGGGGTAGAAAAGATCAAGGTTTTGGATGGGGGAAGATAAGAGATGGTGGTGAACAGCTGTTTTAAAGACTTGGAGGGTGGAGTGGGATTGAAGAGAGTGAGGGAGTTTGTTCCAGAGGCGGGAGAAAAGAGGAATGAAGGAGTGAAGGTGAGCAGAGAGTCTTCATTTTGGCAGTTTAACCATAAGAGGGTTGCAGGCAGATCTTGTGCGACCTGTAGGAATATTTGCGGGACAGAGCCCAGAGAGAGCTGGGGGGGCAAGGCCAGAGAGGAGTCAGTAGAAGACGGAAAGACCACCAACCTGCCTGCGGTGAGTGAGTGAGAGGCCCTTGGAGTTAGCTTCATCGCGGGAGATTCCAATGATTCTGAATGCTTTGGTTTCAACAGCGTGAAGGCGAGCTAGGTGTGAGGCAGGAGCACCAGCCCAGAGGGGAGAGCAGTATTCCATTGAGCTGCGGATGAAAGCCTTGTATGTGGTGAGGAGCTCAGGTGTGCCAAGGAAGGACTTCGCACGACGGAGGATGCCCAGTCGGCGACTGGCTTTGGAGGCCAGATTTGAAATGTGGTTTTCCCAGGAAAGATCATGGCAGATAGTGAGACCCAAAAGCTTGAGTGACAGAACTTCTTGAAGAGGATTATTCAGAAAGTGGATGGGAGGGTTGTCCAGTCGGTCATTTCGGAGAGACATCGTAAGAGTGTGAGATTTGTCAGGATTGAAAGACATGTTCCACTTGTTTGTCCAGTCTGTGATTTTGTCAAGGTCTGCAGAGAGTGAGGATGCTGCAGACTGCCGATCTGAGGGATGAAGAATGGAGCGACAGAGAGTAGAGTCGTCAGCAAAGAGATAGAGAGGATTTTCAAGTCAGAGAGATCATTGATGAAGACCAGAAAAAGCACAGGGCCCAGAACACTGCCTTGGGGAACTCCAGCCTGAACAGAAAGAGGAGATTAGAGAAACCCATTCAGGGCCACACGTTGACTACGACTAGAGAGGAAGTCCGCCAGCCATGCGTGGAGATTTCCATGGATACCAAAACAGGAGAGTTTGGTGAGCAGAGCGGGGTGCCAGACCGTATCGAAGGCACGTGATATGTCAAGGGAGACTGCTCTAATTTCCTGTTTCGCATTGAGGACCTCCATCCATTGTTGAGAAAGCAGAAGCAGCATGTCTAGAGTGGAGTGTCCAGGTCTGAAACCAAATTGATGATCAGAGATCAAGCCATTGGAGAAGAGGAAAGATTTCATATCTGAAGCAATGATGGATTCCATGACTTTGCTGATAATTGGGAGAAGGCTGATTGGTCTGTAGTTGCTGGGATCTGTTTTTGCACCTTTTTTGTGCAAAGCGGTGATGTTGGCAGATTTCCAAGCAGATGGAAGAAGACCTTGAGCAAAAGAGAGGGTGAAGAGAACAGAGAGAGGGAGTGAAAGAGTGGAAGAACATGATTTTAGGACCCGTGGGCTGATGCCGTCAGGTCCGGTTGCAGAATCAGAGTCGAGGGTTGACAGAAACTTTTCCACCTTGTCAGGAGGAAAGGACACAGAGTCCAGGAGCAGCTGGGTACGACTGGGTACGGTGGGTACAGAGAGGGATGGGTTTGGGATACAAGATTTAGAGGCAAACACAGAGTTGAGGCATTCAGCTTTTTCACGTGCGGAGTCAGCCGTTAAGCCGTTTGAGGTGAGGGAGGGGATGGAGGGGGAACAAACACCAGAAACAGATTTGACCAGACGCCACCAGGATTTGGAAGAGGGAGACAGATAAGAGAGTTCGGTCCTGAGAACGGAGAGATATTGTTTCCTGGCTCCCCTGAGGGTGGACACACACTTGTTTCGGGCTTTGTGAAAGGAAAAGAGATTTCCTTCCGTTGGATTTGCTTTCCAGGAGACGAAAGCAAGTTGTTTCTGGGCAATAGCCTCACCACAAGATTCCGTGTACCATGGACGGGAGGAAGGGTATGACAACTGAAGACGAGATGGGATAAATCTGTGCATGAGAGAGAGCAATTTACTTTTGAAGAATTCCCAGGATGAGTTGATGTCAGAGGCAGTAGAGATGGGAGACCAGTCCAGATGATTGATGGCTGCTTGAAGACCGTGCCAGTTGGCCTGAGTGAAATGCCAGACTCGTCGACGCTGAGGAGGCTCTCTGAGAATGGT
Source organism: Myxine glutinosa (assembly GCF_964187855.1). Taxonomy (NCBI): domain Eukaryota; kingdom Metazoa; phylum Chordata; class Myxini; order Myxiniformes; family Myxinidae; genus Myxine; species Myxine glutinosa. The sequence continues at coordinate 107,909,099 of NC_136272.1, forward strand.
CAGAGAGATGTCCACTTTAACAAGCACATGATCAGAAGAGCCGATTGGAGCAGAAGAGCAGCAAACATTTTCAGGGAAGTTAGTCATAACCAAGTCCAGAAGAGAAGATGCTCCGTTGACTGAGATCCGGGTTGGGAAATTGACAGATTGTGTCAGTCCCAGTGAGTCACAGAAGTCCTTTGCTGAAGAGCCATGGCTGGTGAGAGAGGTACCCACCCCCAGCCAACTGGCATGGTGACAGTTGAAATCACCACATATGAGGAAGAGAGAGTTGGGATGGGTAGATAGAAGTTGGTCCATATTATCAGACAGCGAGATGTAGATGGAGTCATCACTGTTTGGTGGACGGTACAACACACATATGAACAAAAGGTGGGAGCGAAGGGGAAGCCGTAGCCAAAGGTATTCCTGGGGGTGAGGTGGAGAGAGGGCAGTGCAGGGCGAGTGAGGAAGAGAGTTTTTTATAAAGATAGCAACCCCACCTCCAGGACGAGGCTCAGGTCTATCATACCGGAGGAGGGAGTAACCTGGGAAAGATACCAAGGAATCAGAGACATCATGAAGGAGGAAAGTTTCTGTTAAGCAGATCACATCTGGTTTGTCAGAAGCAACCTGTATGGAGAGATCAGTTAAGTTTGAGCGAAGGCCCCGGATGTTTGAGGTCCATACTGTTAAGGAAGAGGAAGGGGGAGCATCGGATATAGAACGGGGGGGGGGGGGGGGGAGCGGTAGGGTAAGATGTGGAAGAGGAGGAAGAGGTAGGGAGAGCTGTTGAAGGTGTGTCAGAGATTACAGAATAGCTTGGAGAAAGGGAAGAATGGGGCAGACAAAAGGTTTGATGGTGATTGGGTGAGGCGCAGTGAGGTGTTATTTGAGGAGGGGGAAGAGTGAGGCAGAAGGTTGAGGGAGAAGAAGGTGAAAGTTGGAAGGGGGAAGAAGCGGGGAGGACGCTTTGAGGAGGAGGGGTGAGAGGGGAGTCTAGGAGGGGAGGAGTGAGGGAGAGTCTCGGAGGGGAGGGGAGTGGGGGGAGTTTAGGAGGGAAGGGGCAGGGGGGGAGATTTGAAAGGGATGGGTGATGGGGAAGATTTGGGGGGGAGGGGCAAGGGGGAAGATTGGAAAGAGATGGGTGATGGGGAAGATTTGGAGGGAAGGGGTGAGATTGGATTTTGAAAAGTGTACAATTAATGGGAAATGAACATTTATTGCAAAATGAGTTTCTTGAGACATTCGAGTCAAAAATACATTTGAGGACGCTGAAGGATGGGTGGAGTTCTGGAGAGTTTCGGGAATGAATGAAAGATGCACTGTAAGAGATGGAATTTTTTTTTGGAATGAATAGATTTGGTGAGCAAGTCGAAAGCATCCTTTTATAGAAGAAGAAGAAAAAGGTGTTATAGAATATGACAAAATAAAGTTCTTCAGGGGACAGATGAAACATTTTTTAACAACGTGATCACGTGATCACGAACAACGTGGTCGAAGAACGAACGAACAAATAAGAACGAACAAACGGATAAGAACAGGGAAGGAAAAAAATTTTTTTTTTTTTTTTTTTTAGATTTTAAAACAAGAAAGTGTGGGGTGAAAAGACCATGAAAAACAGACCGAAAGTAATTTGCAGCGCGATCGAAGAACCGCTGAGACAAAAAAAAAGCCTCAAGCCAAGGGCTGACACGGTCGCCTACTAGCACTACACTAGGCCTCAGAATACACAATACGAAAAAAACGACGATTCTGTACACAGGTATGAAAAACCAACACCGAGAAACCTATTAAAGTCACCCCAATAGGTACATACACCGAAAGAAAGATACAGATTCGACAAAAACACAATTGTGAAATATTACTTAACTTCGAAAGCGTGCGCGCGGGGGACAGCTTTGAAGAGACGTGACGACCAATCTTGCGCATCAAATTAATACATCAAATTAATTAATACTCCCGAATTAATACTTATGACTTCCAATCACTCAATCCTGTAACACTCAGGGGAAAGTAGTCTTACTAAACCTCAGACCTATTATTACACTCCATATAATAATACTGCCCTTCCTAATCAAATTTCTTTTACTCCTCATTATTAAGTTTCTACCAATAAACATCCCAGATAAAGAAAAACTCTCCCCTTACAAATGTGGATTTGATCCCTCAGGATCTGCTCGACTCTCTTTTTCAATAAAATTATTTCTTGTAGCTATTATATTTATTCTATTTGACTTAGAAATCATCCTTCTTTTTCCATTAGCATGGGAGAATAAAAACTTTGGTGGCGGAGGTAATAGAATAAAAAGAGCGCGAGGTCGACGGCGCACCATCACAAACGTTTGACCCCTGTAAACCTAAGTCTCCAACATCTGGAGCATGAACCAGTGTCAAATCCAAAAAAATCATTAAATATTTCATACGTCCCCCAATGGCGATTGCGTATACAAAATTTCATTTGAAAATGTAGTGATAATTCAATTGTTTGGGATTTGACCTTTTATCCCCACCGAAAAATGATACTGCTCTTGCACCTTCCTGCCATGTGGTGATCATCTATTTTATAAAAGGAGCGGTGTCTGTCTGTCTGTTTGTCATGTTATAACTTGAGAACAGATTAATGGATTTCAATAAATCCAAATACGGTGGATCCTGCTAATTGCCAGGGGTGTTTGTGATCCCAAAAAACTTTTTTTTTTATGGGTACATGGACACGCATGTCAAAACTGCAAATGCCAACACATGACGTTGGTTATCCCTGCACGGAGAGCAGGATCTCCTAGGAGTCCTTTTTTTTTAAATTCCCCCATAGATTAGCCATCGCAGGTCCTTTTTTTTAATTCCCCCATAGATTAGCCATCGCAGCAAAGATTAGTATTTCTGTCAGCGAAGCGACGGGTCTTATATTCGAGTAAATATAAAGTTTGCTGAATTTCTGCACAACCGTTTAGGAGATGGCGTGACGGACAGACAAAGCGAGACAGACAGACAGACGCAGCCAATTACAATATCCCCCCCGGTTTTTTCAAAAAGTGTGGGGATAATAATGGCGAAATTCTATTTCAGATTATTTTGAATGAACAGCCATAGTTGGTGCAAAAGGCATAGGTGATGCGGAGCGGGAACAGTCCAATCGTGATTGCATGTCACAATGCAGCTAAAGCGTCACAGCATGGGGCCGCAAAGCCTTTCCAGGAACAGGGACATGCGGGACCGGTCACAAGGTCCACAACCTTACCAATGATATCCAGTGGGATTACTTCCTTGACGGCATCCAGGAGACCCCGCTGCCTCACCTCTGGACCATCTAGCTCCCGAGCGCAAGCCTTGCAACAGCCACACTCTCCGCAGCCAGCATCGCCAGAGCCACAACCGCAGAGACTGCATGCCGCCAGAGCCACAACAGAATGCTCAACCACAACCGGCACCATAATAGACCTACACAATTTTTCAGTGTATTCTGGGGCAAAAGCAGTGTTACCTTCATTCTATAGTTTCCAAGGCAAGGTTGAAGTATAAACAAAGTACGAAATTCCACTGCAAGTGAAGCACAAGGTTCGTTTTCAATAAAGCTCCCGATTTGCAAACTGTTTTTGTTGTCACAGATGAATGTGCACTCTTAAGAACATGAAAATCAAATGCTGCGCTCCCCAAAAATCCGAACCACAGCACGATGTTGCAAATCAAAACCAAGTAACAAAGAACAACAAAAAAGGAATAACAAAGACATCAAAATGTGAATGAAACGCAACACAAGAGTGAAGGAAGAGGCAAATAAGTTATATTTACAGGCCTGGGGCTCGGTCAGGTCTTCCGCTGCTGACGCAGTTTGCCCCATATCCGGTGCACTCCCCACACACCGCACACACCATGCATTGCTCCATCTTCCAGCTGTGTGCACCAGGAGCACACATAATGCCCCGTTCATCCTTCTCCTCATCAACATCCTCCTCCAAATCCTCCTCCATCGCCGCCACCGCAAGTGGTTCTGAGTTTACAGGCCCTGCATGGACAGGCCAAAAACTTTGCGCCATTAAAGACTTTAATAAAATAGCCGATGCAAATTCTGGGCAAGTCGTTTGTTAAAGATATATGCTGGTAAATTGGGATATATTGAGAATGTTCCTTGCTTTGTTTGGGAATTTTGAACATCCATTCCAGGATTTCAGAGCATCACAGTTAAAAAGGCATCACAAACCGAAAGACAGGTACAACCTACACGATGACTTTAACTAATCACACAAACTGGGTTAACTCTCCAACTGTCACTCTAACCATATTTAACTCTTTAAGGTCAATTTGCATTCCACAAATCCTTCACCAGAAAAAACCAAACAAGTTTGAATATGGATATGACTCTTACCCTTTGCCGCCTGGTTGTGGCCTCCTGTGTCTCGGCCACACTGACCCTTGTTGTTGACCCCGAACGACCAAACCGAGCCAGACTTGGTGAGCACACAGGCGTGGGCCTTGCCAAGAGCCACCTGGGTGACTGTCTGGCCACGAAAATCTTTCACCAGGCCTGCATATATATCCGTGCCTCTCAGCATCGATTTGAAACACAAATACCTCTCAATAACCACTTTTATTACTCCATTCACTCATCACACTCATCTGTGCCAGTTCCAACATTAAAAAGCTATAACAAGCATGGCAGGTTACCATAGAGATGGCACACATGTAATGCAACATGTGGGATGTTCAGGCTTTTTATATTACCAAATATATGACAAATAAAAACGCCATTTAGATAAGGATTTGTTTGAGTCAGATGCGGCAAAACTGGCCACAAGCAAAGAGTGCATAAACGTCCATCAGTCTTATGGGCACCACAAGCATATAATTCGCTGCAATCCTGTACAAGCAAGACCCCATAAATATCCCCGATCCCTTAATTTAAATTGGAAAAAAAAAAAAAAAAAAAAATCCACATACCAGTGCCATCAGAGTACACCGCATCCTTTCCGAATACAAACAGCTCTCCTTCGCGAGTGATCAGCGCGCTGCTGCCCGTGTTGCAAGCCGCCTGCACCACCACTTTACCTTCCATACGGATCATCTTCTTGGGTTTACATGCCTTGGGTTGCCGTCGGCTTTTGGCTGCTAGGGCGGTATGGATTAAGGGTGTGAAGAGACACAAGAAGCTGCAGGAGCAACATTGTTTTTAAAAATAATTGTGCAGATACTAAACAAACAAACAAAAAAATGGCATTGCTCTGGTAAAATGGCATATTGCTTTTATGATTCTACCAGAGAAACGCATAGCATTTACCAAATATGTAAACCTCATCATCAATCATCATCATCATCATCGCTTTATGGCCGTTTCCATGCTTGCATGTGCAAGCCGTGATTCACCTAATAGCCATATTTGAAGCATGTTTTTTGTGGCCAGATGCCCTTCCTGACACCACCAAAGAATCTGCTATGGGCCTAGCCTTTGTCTAAAGGAGACATACCCCACAAGGCAGCAGGGAGATTTGCAGAGTTTCCTTCTCCTAGGTGGACTGCCTACCAAGGTTAAAGAGCTGCACCTGCCCTGGTTGGAATGGTGAGTGTCACAGCAAGTCCTCACCATAGAGGGCCATGCACACTACACCTCTAAGGTACCAAACAACTCCGAGATCCTCCAGAAATTTAGCCAGTGCCCTCAAGAGCACTGTTACCCTGATGCACCACTAGCAGGTAGTCTGAAAGTCTTGGCAAGGGTAGAGGCCATGAACCGGAAGTAAGGGCTTACACACGGCCTTATTTTCACTCGCAGAGATATCCGGCGGCCGTAGCTAAAAGCAACGAGTGGTAAACCACATCGCACCCGACTACAGCACTAGACGTGTATACCTGCCTTGTGAAAAGATAAATAAACACAAGAACACAAGCACGTATTCACGTGACGTTAAGTACTACTCACCCTTACTGAGCCAACTTACATTAGAACTCTCACTCGTCTATAGCTATCATTTGCTTTATTAAGGAACGCTTGCTCAATGCAACTGGGAGGTTAAAGGTCAGGTTTTCCCCTGGAGTCATGCGCCCATAAACATAAGCTTGTCAAAATCAACAAACTACGATTTCTGACTGACACAATTTCCTATTCTGCCAAAGGGAGTCCAAGTCACTTGGATACTTTTAACCAATGAGAAGTACCCTGAGAGTCATTACTATTTTGGCGACATTAGCTAGGAAGAGGTATTCCGAACACTATGAAGGCATATTCAACTACCAAAGGTAAATATTGTTTGAAATTACTGCTTTGAGTTACCAACATTATTTTAATGAGGTAAAATAAACAACATCTTTAAACTGGTAAAAAGGCAAGATCCACAAGTTTGGAATATAAATGGATCCCTTTACTCACGAGATTCACCAAGCCAATTTTTTGTATATAAATCTCAAATGAATCACCTCGTTATCTTACTGGGTACCTTACAAGACGAGGATTGCACAAGGTTCAAGCTTTATGATGATACATTAAAGCAAATGCTCGTTGGTACTTAAATAAAGTGAATGCATTTGGGGGATACGGCAGTATATTGTAGTTCATGCTTTGTCGAAAAAGCGATACCTGGAAAAGGCAAAAAAAAAACAAGACCAAAAGTCTAAGCAGCGTAGCCGGGTTTATACAATATTATAAACCACAAACACACATGATTAGCTTTTTAAACAGTCGCTAATGCTGTTTATAACATTAAACAAAGAAATTTGGAGGAATCTCGACATCCGTGAGGTAAGTTTAAATTACAGAACTGAGGAAGATCTACTGTAATCCATATACCCCACAAGGGATGGGTTAGTAACATGCTATCAAAAAACCGAGGCGAATTCCTAACTTCCATGGTTGTTAGTCTGTACACCGCTTATCATCGATTCATGAACAATACACCGCTTCAATCCGTTAACTTTGTATTCACGACATTGGGATTAAAGTGTTGTGGTCATATTTACTATATTATTATTATTACTAGTACGAAAACGATACTACTGAAACAATACACTATTGCATTAAGAAACCTGGGCTTAATTTGTCTGAAGCGGTCCGAAGGGTAGGCATAGCCTAAGGCCTATACATAGCGTTTTGTTGCAAGAGACGTAATGCCGATGCTTTCGATATTTGATGGTCATTTTAACAATCGGTTTGTTTGTGTTTCACACTGACTGAAAAACGTAAAGGTAGAGCATGGCGATTGTGATATACGACAGGTTTGACAATATGTTTGACCTGAACGAAATTGGAATCAAAATGGCGGTGTGTGGAGAATCAGCTGCCACACTACCGTAATGACATCAGACATAATCACATCACCCTGTCATGTGACGAGATCCTCAGCTCTGATTGGTATATGTTTGAGGGGACATACATACATACATACATACATACATACATACTGTTGCGGATCTCCAACATCGGCCTTCCCCTTATCAAGGGGGGATTAATCCACTTGTCCATTTACTGGCCGACGCGATCCCGGGGCTATCACGTTCCTTCCGGTCAGCGCTGAATAGGGTGGTTGGTCGAATTGGTCCTATTACCTAAGTACCAGCGCCTTCCGGGAAGCAAGGAAATAACCCCACCCGAACCACGGCGTTAGTGGACACGCGGAGCGATTAGCGAGCCGCGATTCGGGCCGTTAGCAGGTACTAAGCCCGATTGGAGCGGTTATGATCATGCCACGCTTACCCAATTGAGAAATCACTAAGACGGTCGAATCAGGAAAGACAGGAAGAACAGATTGGTTTATTAACTATTTGCACAGGAAGAAGAGGAAGAGAAAGAGCAATGTACAATGAAGAGGAAGAAGCAGATACACAGGGCAACCTTATACAGTCTTATACTTATCCCTGGACACGGGCCCGTTCACACTCAGACTCACTCTCAGACTCACTCACACGGGGTTTGTAGATGGTCGGGTTGAGGGTCCAAAGAAGGCGTCCACAGCTCGTCCGGTCCCCGACTCGTACCGTGCAGGCAATGGAAGATGGCAGGCAGCTCTCCGCGTGGCGTAGGCGCGAGGCGGACAATTATACATCGGGGAAAGGTCGGTTGGCTGGCGATTATATTGCGTACGCAATAGGTGTACCGGCGCCTTTACACGCGCTCCCGGTATCGCTATGTATCATGCGCCACTTCCCCAATGATGTTACCAAAGCGCCTTTCCACACAAGTCCTTCTGCACGAATGCCAATGCTTGGCTTCCCTCACAAGTCCTCACAAAAGTCCTTCTCAATGCTGCAGTCCTCTGCAATGTGTGCCGCGCGCCAGTCCTTTGTAAAGCGCAATCAATCCTTTCAATGCTTGTCACAGCGCGTCTCTCCTCATAACTCGAGCGCCTGCCTCTCCCTTCTCAACTCGAGTCTCAACTCTGTTCAAGCGTCTCTCCCTCCTCATAACTGTTCAACAGAGGACCCCGGCTCATAACTCTGCACACGAACTTGGTGAGCGCCTCTCCCTTAACTGAGGTGGGGGCCTCGCGCGAAGGGTTTTATTGCCACGCCCAGCGAACCCTCTCGAATCTCTAGCCACACCCTGTCAAGCGATCTCATGCGAGCCCTGGTTGGTTGATGGGGTCTTACCTGCTCCGCCCTTGATGGCTGCTTGACGTGGCCACACCCCCACCCTTGCGCTCCGCCCCCTTCTCGGGCCTTACCTCGTGGCATTTGGGCTGGTTTGAGCGAGCAAGAGCAGCAAACGCTGCTGGCAGCCAAAGCGTAACAAACTGCGACGGGCAATGGGGTGCAGACAGGATAGGCGCAATGGAGTCGGTTGGAGTGAGGCTGCAAAATGGACGGGGCCTACTCTTATTTGTTTTACACAACGCAGATGCAACTATTGGAAATGGCCTTATCCTAAACACATACTATGAAATAACTAACGTTCTAAGGTGACCTATGTATTGCATGTGGCCTAACTATGGGGTGCAACCTTTAACCTTTAATGATATTACCTGTGTGATATTACGAAGGTTGGAAAGGGTGGAAATGCGAATGGTTCGATGGATGTGCAGAGTATCGTTGAGAGAGAGGAAGACAAATGATGAATTGCGAAAAATGATGGGAATAGAGCCTGTGATTGATGCAGTGAAGAGGAACAGGTTGAGATGGTTTGGTCATGCATTGAGGAAGGATGAAAGTGACTGGTTGAGAAGAGTGATGGAAATGAATGTAGAAGGAAGTAGAGGACGGGGAAGACCGAGAAAGACTTGGCTGAAGATGGTGGAAGAAGTAATGCGGGCAAGGGGGTTAACAAGGAGAGATGCAGAAAATATGGCAAGATGGAGAAGATTGTCATGGGGACTGCAAGGCTAACCCCCGCTATAGCAGGGAAAATGGCCTTAAAATGCATGTTGTTGTTGTTGCTATTACCTGTGTGGGTTCTCAAAACCGCAACAATACGTACAGACTTGGCATTTAATATGGAATATTTTTTTTCCTCGACTTGGGTTTACTTTCTGAACTCAGTATATGAATCTGGTGGGTTAGTTTTACCCTTCGGTGATGTCTTTGTTGAAAGAACCATGTCACTGATTGTCTTTTGCAGCAAGAAGTCAATAACAGGATTATATCACAGGTGGCGTGACAAAATGTAAGGACAGGTACATTTGACGATTGGCTTCACAATCGGGTATATAAGGGTTGTTGTGTTCTGTATTAGTGGAAAACAACTGCTGCACGTCTACAAAAGTTATTGCCGCTTCCTCTGGAGATGGCCCGTCAACTTGACAATGCTGTTTGTCATGGAGTGGTGGCTTTACGAAATTCTGGCATGAAACAGCGTGCTATTGCTCGGCAGTATGGCATCACTCAAGGTCAGGTGTCAAAGATCCTTAAACGAAATGCCCAGAGGGGTGTCCCTACTCCAATACCGAGGCCAGGATGTCCACGCAGAACCACAAGGAGAGATGATCGCCAGCTGCACCGGTTAGTCTGCAATGGCCGTACCAAGTCAGCTAATCGGCTTAGGGCTGAGTGGCAGCAACTGACAAATGTGCCTGTATCCAGAAGACTAGTCAACCAACGACTGGTTCAAGCAGGCTATCGTGCCAGGCGTCCCCTGAGAAAGCCACGCCTGACCAGACAACAAAGCCAGCGCCGATTGCAGTGGGCCAGAGAGCACCGTCAATGGCAGTCAGAACACTGGAATCACGTGACCTTCAGTGACGAGTCGAGATTTCTGGTCTATCGTCAAGATGGCCGCGTCCGAGTGTGCAGACAAGTGCATGAAGCCCACAACGAAGATTGTATAGTGCCAAGAGTCCAAGCTGGAGGTGGTGGGGTGACCGTTTGGGCTGCTTTTCATGCAGGGGGCAAAACTGACCTGGTTGTTCTGAATGGAAACCTGAACCAGTTCAAGTACAGGGTCATTCTGGAAGAAACATTGCTTCCATTTGCTCGTGCAGCCTTGCGAGGAAACTTTGTCTTCCAAGTTGACAATGCACGGCCTCACCGTGCTCGCATTATCCAACACTTTCTTGCTGACCGTGGTGTAGAGCATATGGAGTGGCCTGCCATGTCCCCGGATATGAATCCAATAGAGAACTTGTGGGCAGAATTAACGCGTCAAATCGACCACTTGGACCAGCAGCCGACCTCTGTGCGTGAATTGCAGCAGGCTATTGTCACTACATGGCAAGCGATTCCTGTCCAAACCTTGGCAAATCTCGTGAACAGCATGCCTCGACGTGTACGTGCTCTCCTGAATGCTCGTGGGGGTTACACGAAGTACTGAACTGTAATTTTACTGTCCGTAATCCCAGTCATAATTTAGCTTTTGTTTTTGTTGAAAAATGTTTTGGCTAATGTGCAAAATAAAGATATACTTCTGGAAAACGTACAGAAGTTTAACACAGTACTGTCCGTGAATTGAGTTCGATATCAGTTTACATCACTTTCAAGGATCAATTTATTTGCTTCGAAATGTCAAATGTGGTTTTTGTTTCTTTTAAAGGTCACATTAACAAAATCTAGAATAATGTCGACATAATTCCAATGAACTTTTGGTTCTAAGTCATCTTGAAAAGTAAGTTCACCCCCAGAAAAAAAATATTCCATATTAAATGCCAAGTCTGCATATACAAACACTGTTCTAGACGGCTTTGCCCTATGGGCTACGCCGTAAAAATGGCTGTGTCTGTCTACATGTTCAATGCAGGATCACATATTTTAAGTTACAAATTTCACACTCGGGGTGCAAATACAACTTTGTGTGTGTGGCGGGGTGAGGGGGTGGGGGGGGAGGTGGTGGCAGATGGTATTACAATTTCCATTTTTGCCTGGGCAATGCTGAGGTTAAAGCACCCTTCGCACAGATACATTTGTCCTCCCCCCCCCCCTCCCCTCCCGTCCCCCATCCCCCCCCCCTTCCTTCTTTCCTCCACCACCCCTGCCCCTCCCATGCAACACTGGGTACTTCAGCTGGTATGTTATAAAAAATAAAAACTATTCCATTTGCAATAGCACCTTCATTTGAAATTAATGCAGATATATTTCAGGAAAATACTGTATCGGTTTCAAAGTCTGCGCTTTCGTGTTCCTTCGCAACCAGGTGTCATCTTCTCTGCTCTACAAGGCTGGCTTTGAATGCTGAGGATACCTATTGTCTTGTTAATTTTGAATTTGTCGATGTAATTAATGCACCTGCATGTGTCATTTGTCCTCCTCCCCCTCCCGTCACCCTTCCCCCCCCCCCCCCCTTCCTTCTTTCCTCCACCACCCCTGCCCCTCCCATGCAACACTGGGTACTTCCGCTGGTATGTTATAAAAATAAAAACTATTCCATTTGCAATAGCACCTTGATTTGAAATTAATGCAGATATATTTCAGGAAAATACTGTATAGGTTTCAAAGTCTCTGCTTTTGGGTTCCTTCGCGACCAGGTGTCATCTTCTCTGCTCTACAAGGCTGGCTTTGAATGCTGAGGATACATGTTGTCTTGTTTCAGCCGTTTTTGTTAATTTTGAATTTGTCGATGTAATTAATGCACCTGCATGTGTCATAGTGTGCCACTTTACGTGCGTTTTTGTTCTGCGTCTGTGTGCTCATGCAGTCCACATGCTCTTGTGGAGCTCGTTCGAGTCTGTTGCTGAGTTTCTTCCCCCCTCCTATTTTTGCATTTGTCCATTCTCAGATTTATCCACATGCTTGTTGACCAGTAGACAAGTTGTTGTTTTTTTCCTCCCCAAGGTTAATGGAGCTCGTACACATCTCGTGTGTTGGACAAGGACATCAAGATAAAAGTATATATATATTTTACATGAACTTCAAGGGTATCGAAACAAGGCCAAATCCACACAATATATGGGATTTCAACTTGGCTTTACACAATAATCACAATAACCCACAAAATAATCTACCCAGCATTATGGGGCAAGCTGCTTCCTTACTTGACGTTCACATACAATCAATCCCCATGGGTTGGCATCCATGCGGAGGAGGTAATCCTCACTGAAACAAAAATTGATCACGGACGGACAACACGAAAGCATAATGCCTCCAGCGCCTTTGGTGGAGGAAGCATAAAAAGTGCTCATTTAGGAACAGTAAACAGAACAGCAATAACATAAAAGAGAGCACTGGGATCATGATGAACCACTATTAATAAGTTGCATTCCAGGACTTGCACTCACAAAAATTGTTCTATATATTCCACTGTGTTTCTTGCATTACACTCTTTTCAGGGGACAGGCCTTTTATATACACAAAGTAGAAGCTTATGCAGGAAGAAACAGAACAAACAGACCAGTATGAAGAGGGAGGGGGCATGGGAACACACCAACAGCAGGGTTGAGGGACAAAATAGAGGGAGATTTGGAGAAACAAGGGAGGTGTGGAAGAATGAAAACAAGGGGAAGACACATTGTAAACAAGATGAATACAGGTGCAAGCTCTCATCCAAACCAACACCAACACACACACGCATTTTTCTTTTTTGGTACATCAAACTTTGGTTATTTAAAATAAAATAAAATAAAAAATAAAAAAAACTTTGGTACATCGCAGGTGATGAAGGTTGTGCTCAAGTTTCATCAAAATTGCATGTGTAGCTTTGGCGAAGAGATACTTATTTTAGGGGGACAAACCCCCACACACCCTCTAAAACCGTGATTTTTTTCTAATGCCGTGAACAAACTATGGTACATCAGGGGGGATGAAGGTTGTGATCAAGTTTCATCAAAATTGTGTGTGTAGTTTCTGAGAAGAAAGCGAATACCTATTTTGAGGGGCAACCCCCTGTAGACCCTCTTAGGCCCCGATTTTTTAAAATATCGTCAACAAGGTTTGGTACATCACAGGTGATGAAGGTTGCATTCAAGTTTCATCGGAATTGTGTGTACTTTCTGAAAAGAAGGTATGGACAGACAACAGGCCATCCCATAACCTTCCAGGAACAATGTTGCAGGTGAGCTAATTAATCAATAATTATTACCCTCTAGTGGCCACTATCACAAACCATTAACTCAACAGATTAATTAACGGTTCAATAAATCATTCTAAACAATCGTTTGTTTTTTGGTCGAAATTTCCTGATATATTACACATCGGAACAAAAGATGCTGCAAACTTCTTCCTCTCCTAAGATTCACAGTCAGCTTACATATATGCCAAAAATCATTGCAAACATGTTACTCGTGAGGTGAAGCATTTCTTTATCCAAAATAAATGTGACAACCTCTCATCCTCTTCTGCTTATAGAGATTTCTGGTCCTGGGATAAAAGTATCCCCAACAACTTCTGTCGATCTACCTTCCCTTCACTTTTCCGTTCTGATGATACTATCGCTGTCTCTCCGACTGATGAAGTAACTCTTTCTGGTCCTCTTTTCTCCTCCAATTCCACATTGGATGACTGCAACATTCCATCTCCCTCTTGATGCACCCCTTACCAATCATATGCCACTCCCTATAGTCTCTCTTCATGCAGTTAAAAAAGTACTCCTCTCTCTGGACACAAGTACAGAATAAGGACAAGATGGCATTACTGCTCGTATCTTGAAGGAGTGTGCCTCAGAACTTGCACCCGCGCTTGCTCGCTCATTTGTTTTTGTTTAAAAAAATTTTAAAACGTTTCCTCTTTCCTGGAAACGTGCCTTATTTACAACTATTTTAAATATATATTACATACAATTACAACTATATTTTAAAAGTACAACCTATTTTAAAGAAAGGTGATCATTCAAACCCTTCCAACTACCGTCATATTGTTCTGACTTCAAATATTTCCAAAGTATTTGAATGTCTTCTCAATTCCCATTTCCTCAAGCATCTTGAATCCCACAGTCTTTTATCTGACCAACAATATGGCTTTTGCAAGGCAAGATCTACCAGTGATATCCTTTCTTACATTACAAATGCTTGGGTCTCTTCTTTGAGAGACTTTCGGGAATCCTTTGTTGCAGGCCTCAATATCAAAAGGCTTTGACAGAATTTGGTATCAGGGTCTGATATCCCAGCTTCCCTCTTTCACCTTTCCTCCTTCACTCTGCTCTCTCATATCGAGCTTTCTCTCCGACAGCTCTATCTCGGTAATTGTTGACGATTCAACATCTCCATCCTTCCCTATCCTCCTTCCCTATCCCTTAGGGTTCTGTCCTGTCTCGAACACTCTTCCTTCTTGTTATCAATGACCCTCTTTCTTCTACAAATAACCAAATGCACTTGTAAGCTGATGACTCGACATTACATTCCTCCATGTTTTTCCCATCTGCTCCATCTTCCTCACTTGATCTACATCTCGTTTCATGACAGCCACCTCTTTAAATTCGGATTTGGACAAGATTTCCCAGTGGGGCAAATGTAATCAGGTTAAATTCAATGCTTCTAAAACTCAATTTCTTCCCATCTGTCTCGCTAAAATTCCCAACTCTCCAATCCCCTTTGAAAGCTCCACAATTACCAAAGGTGGGCGGTCCGCTTCGAAAGTCCGCTTATCCGCTTATCCGCTGCAGCGGACTAACGTTTTCGAAGCGGATAAGCGAATCGGAACAACCCCCGGAAACCGAAGCGGATAAGCGTAAGCGGACTACCGAAAAATTAAAGCGCATCGCGATTCGCCAAATCAGCTGTTAGCCTGAGCCGTTACTCTAGAATTGTGAATATTTATTTAAGTGAATAATAAGTGAAACCCTAACAACTCGGCTCTTGCGACATAACGCATTATATCATAACGTTATGTTCACGTCATGGTTTACGACATGGTTGTAACATAACGCATTACATCATGACGTTATGTTCACGTCATGGTTTACGGCATGTTCACGACACCATGACGAATAAACGGCAGTCCGTTGGCCCGCCATCTTGTTGACTTGTTTGTGTCTGAATAACCAAACGTTACAGCTCTCGCCCAATCTCTTCCCGCTCGAGTTCCGTGATGCTTGGGTAACTCTATTTCTCAGGCATAACACGCCGCTCCCGAGCTCTGCCTCGGTCGAGCGCGTGTTCAGCTACGGGTCGGACATCCTCAGGCCTAAGAGGTCGGCCCTGGCTGCACCGAACTTCGAGGCCCTCGTCTTCATGAAGGGCAACCTCCAAATCCTCAAGAAGGCCCACGAGGTGGAGGTGGAGGTGGAGGAGGAAGACGAGGACTAGTCAACAGACTGCTAGTCTGTTGACTAGTAGACTCTCTTGTCAAAGAAAGGATGGGCAAATTGATTTTTCTTTAATGTTACTTGCATATATTAAAATTATATTTAAATTAACTGTAGAGTAGAGTAGAGTCGAGTGGAAAACTTTATTTCAATAAATTTTGAATAAATTTTATTTAAATAAAAATGTATATTTTTGATCTTAAAAGCTTTGTTTGTCTTTGTAGTAGTTAGAAATGGCTATTTAGGCTTAAAAAGCATTAAATTCCCTTTAGAAACGTCAAAAATCGCTTTAAAAACGTCGAAGCGCTTTAAAAAAATCGAATCGAAGCGGATAAGCGGATAAGCGGTAAGCGGACTAAGATTTTCGGCCGCTGAAGCGGATAAGCGAATCGGACTACACGGGCTGGCGGAGCGGATAAGCGGTAAGCGGACTTAAAATTTTCCGAATCGCGCCCACCTATGACAATTACACCATGTGATACAATAAACCTACTAGGTATTACAGCAACATCAAATTTATCCTGGAATCCATGCATTACACAAATATATAAGTCTGCCTCGAATAAATTATGAGTCCTGTTCAGATTCACGTTCAGATTATGAATCAGAGTCGGCCTCACGCTGTTGAAACCAAAGCTTTCAGAATCATTGGAATCTCCCGCGATGAAGCTAACTCCAAGGGGCTTTCACTCACTCACCGCAGGCAGGTTGGTGGTCTTTCTGTCTTCTACCGACTCCACTCCGGCCTTGCTCCCCCTGTTCTGTCTGTGCTCTGTCCCCCAAATATTCCTGCAGGACGCACAAGATCTGCCTGCAACCCTCTTATGGTGAAACTGCCAAAATCAAGACTCTCTGCTCACCTTCACTCTTTCATTCCTTTTTTCTCCCACCTCTGGAACAAACTCCCTCACCCTCTTCAATCCCACTCCTCCCTCCAGGTCTTTTAAACAGCTGTTCATCACCATCTCTCATCTTCCCCCATCCAAAACCTTGATCTTTTCTACCCCCGTTAATTCACCCCAGATCCACTTTTTTGAAAAACCGATTTCTTTCTTAGAAGTCCTAGCAGTGTCCATGTGTTTTATACCTCTCCCACCCCCCCCCCCCCTCCCCCTTCGCATGCGTCCTCCCTCCAAGTCCTCTCCCTCCCACAGATCTCCCGATGTCCCTGCTCTCAAATGTTGTACTTATGTGCTTCCCTCTCTCTCCCCATCTTGTCTCCCGCTCCCTTTATCATGTTTTATGTGTCAGTTTGTCTTTTGTGATCAATGTTTAGCTCTTACACGAGCCTCGATGTTGTATACAAAAAAAAAATTGTCGAAGATTGTTCTCCTCTCAACAGTTGCTTCAACTATACAAAAGATTGATTCGTCCTTGTATAGAAGAATACTGCTCTCATATCTGGGGAGGTTCTCGCTCCACATACTTCCTGGACAGAATTTAATCCAAAGTAATCCGACAACTCTCCCGATCTGACCTGAAAACTCGACCTGCTCAAATTGTGCTGCAAAGGTGGCTCTCTTTCTCTTTTCTACAGATATTACTTCGGTTTCTGCCCCCAAGAACTTGCTGCTTGTGCACCACCGCCATTATCGAGACCACGGAATACTCGACAAGCCACTACATCTCATGATTATTGTGTGGCCAATGGCAACTCAAGGGTGGACCATTATGATGTTTGTTTCTTCCCCTCCACTGCCAAACTTTTGAACTCTTTACCTCCCCATGTGGGTCATTCCATGTCAAATCATCAAAGAATCTGCCGTCATCTCTCAGATTTTTGTAAAACTTTGGGAACCAATTGGGACCCATGAAAAACGGCAAGAACTCAAATATTTTTGCTAACAGCCTCTTAATTAGTGAGATACAGACTAACGAACTTTGGACTAATTAGCGCGACGTCGCGAATTCAAATGGCCATATCTCTAAAAGTATAACACCTAGAGAGCTGGTTTTGGTGTCATTTTAAAGGTATTTTCATGCCCTATAAATTTGTCTGGGCAATATTTTCCTACCTCCAACCACAAAAAAGTTATCACAAAATATATACTTCAATTGTGAATCCCCAAAAAATGTATCCTTCAAATTTCCTCAAATTCATCCCAGAGGTACCTTATGATGTCAAGAAGCTTCCACATAAGTTTTGTGATGGGCACTCCAATAGTTTCTGAGATATGAGCAATAATGTACATGTACGTATGGCATATAGGTTCGAAAATCAGCATTTGTAATGTATTATACAATCAATAAGTGAGTTCAAGTACACAGTGTTCACTAACCTGACTTAGGCTTTCAATTTCCTCTTCAATGCAGCAACAGCAGCACTTGTTTCTTTCTTGGAAATACAATATGTCCTTCCAGTTGCAGTGGTTGGTTCAACAGTAGTAAGCACATCCTGGTAGTCAATAGTGAGAGGGTCTGCTGGTTCCGGAAATGTACATGATGGGGATGGTCCATGTGGATGGAGGAACTTAACATCCACCTCATGCCTCTCTGGGGTATGTTCCATGACACATGCAACCCACCAGTGACCATCATAATCCACTGTAATCCTGTCGCGATTTCCAATTTTTTCTTCACAGTGTCACCGATTTTCTTGGTTTTGGATTTCACATATTTATCTGCAGCAAGTCTCTTTTTTGGAATAGGTGATTCTCCAATCAATCCCAAAGACTCATTCAGTGTATTCAGTTCCATTTCAGGAGAATGAAATTCAAACTCCCCTGAACTGCCTGGTATTGGTGATTCACCTCCACCATCATTGTCCTCACTACTGCTAATAGCGCTGCTGGTCACTGGTAATGGTATTTCACTCTGAGTCTCTACCACACCTGGTTGTCTTTTTGCCAGTTTCTTACGACACTGGGTACAGATTTTCTGTGCACTTTGCAGTTTGAGGCTTGGATGAGCGGCTATGGCTTTTTGGCTAACAGCTCTCAAGCCAGACGACTTTGGTTTTTCATGAGCTCCAAAGGGATTGCAGCAGGATTTCTGCTTCAAGATGAACTTTTCCTTGGCAGTCGTCATTTTTCTGCAGCTCCTTCAGAAGTGAACTGCCAATTTCTGTTGGTGGCAGGCCTAAGCATTACACTAAGCCAACTTGGACTTTCCCTGGGGATCTTAGACTGTGAAAGTTGCATCACCTCGAATTACCCACATGGGAAATCCCAGTTGGAATTCCCCAGATGAGAATTCCCCTCAGGCCCAGTTGAAAGTGAAAGTATATGATACTTCAAAGCAATTGATGGTTGTTCCCTGTGTTCCCTGTCATGGCTAGGTTAGAATGATTGTATAATACATTACAAATGCTGATTTTCGAACCTATATGCCATACGTACATGTACATTATTGCTCATATCTCAGAAACTATTGGAGTGCCCATCACAAAACTTATGTGGAAACTTCTTGACATCATAAGGTACATCTGGGATGAATTTGAGGAAATTTGAAGGATACATTATTTGGGGATTCACAATTGAAGTTTATATTTTGTGATAACTTTTTTGTGATTGGAGGTAGGAAAATGTTGCCCAGACAAATTTATAGGGCATGAAAATACCTTTAAAATGACACCAAAACCAGCTCTCTAGGTGTTATACTTTTAGAGATATGGCCATTTGAATTCGCGACATCGCGCTAATTAGTCCAAAGTTCGTTAACCTGTATCTCACTAATTAAGAGGCTGTTAGCAAAAATATTTGAGTTCTAGCTGTTTTTCATGGGTCCCAATTGGTTCCCAAAGTTTTACAAAAATCTGAGAGATGACGGCAGATTCTTTGATGATTTAACATGGAATGATCCATGTATTTCCAAACGCTTATAACCTTCCCCTTTTCAAAAAGCAGATTTTTTACTTCCTCAAAAACTTAGACTATTCTCTCTATCTTCACTTTTCTATCAATGCAGCTCTTTTATTTAAGGCCCGGCCTAGATGAGGACTATATAGTCCGTGCCTGGGACGTTCAACATTTAAAAAATCTATTTACAGTGTATTAGTTGGACAAAGATCTACTTTTTTGGGGCATGGAAGAGGGAGGGGGGGAGGAAGGGAAATTACAAATCAACCATGCACCTTATGCACAGGTGTGCCTTATACAAGGGGATTTACAGTAGTTTCAATATTTGTACAACTCCCAGAAGTAGAGCACTCGTGTTACTGGAATAGAATAGAGCCAATTTTTTGAACAAAGGAAAGAGTTATCTTGGCATGACAAGCCATATGCCAGGATTATGCAGGATTCTTATTCTCAATGGTAAATTAGACACTGTAGAAAAATGTGAAACAATGTGCATCACCATGTGCTAAACTCTATTTTGCCTCAACTTTTACACTGGCTCATATGGAAAAGGCAGCAAAAACGTACAAGCCAAAAACACCCTCAGTTGAGACGCAGTACTCACGAGTAGCATCAAATTTGCTGGTACACAAGAGCAGTTATGATAAAATTTTACAAAGTACAATACATTTGAGATCATGTGATTGTCCAAGATACTTTCATTTAAAATCTGGCGACGACCATGCATTTCAACATCACAAAACATTTTTCCTTTTCCTTGCACTCACCAGATTCACCATCCTCGCCTTTGCGTGCTGTACCAGCAAAGAACACGCTGCCATCTTCAGCCACCAGCAGCACATGACCACCATCATGTCCAACAGCAAACTGCACCACTTTGGGTGACTTGGTGATGGTCAGTTCAACCCATTTGCCAACAGCTGGCCCACCCTGTTTAATTCCCAGACTTTGATACTTCCCAGTGTAATACACCTGCAGGAAGCCACAAGGACGAGCCTTTGCACACATTCACCATTGTCGGCATTTCGAGCAACACAAACTTGTTTACCGCTTACAAACGCCCACAAAACTCCAATCCAACCCGCTACCTTCGATCCCAACACACCCTCCCTCCGTCCTTCACCACCTACCACCTACCCCCCCCCCCCCCCCCTTGCCCTCTGCCACACTCGTGACAATAGTCGCACGACCTCTTAGTCCACCTTGTTCACTCTTACAATCTGCATTACTCTGAACAATTAATAATCAGGCCAAGTGTTCAAAAGGGGGGCATGTTTGCCTCTGTTTGCCTCTGTTTGCCTCTGTTTGTGTCTGTTTGCCTCTGTTTGCCTCTGTTTAGTTAAAGCATTCATTGCATCACTTGATTTACACTACTCACAATACGTTAGGGATATTAGCAGGTTCTTCGGTGTGGTCGATTTTGTTTTGTGTATTAATTATGTGGAAAAAAAAAAAAGTTGTTGGTCCTAATTCTATTGTTATTAATGAGTGTGAAAAAAAACACAGCATTCTTGATTTCAATACCCTAACCCTAACCCCTATAAAAATAAATAAAAATAAACTCACTCCCACAATATCCCTAACTTATTGTGAGTAGTGTATAACCCTGGTGTTGGGCTAGCGGTTAGGGTGCCGGCTTAGGATCCTAGGATCCTGGGTTCGAATCCCGGTCGATCGCTGAATTAACGCCAGGGGGGTTGACTCAGCCTGTCATCCTTCCGAGGTCGGCAAATTGAGTACCAGTACACTGGTAATTCCCTGCTTGTCGTTAAAGGCGGCAAAAAGGGTTGGCGTCAGGAAGGGCATCCGGCCGTAAAACATTGCTTCAAAAAAGGGGACCGAAAAACAACAACAACCACGGTCCCCGAAAAAGGCCAACCCCCGCTTTGCGGGGAAAAATGGCCTCTAAAGGTGGTTATTTTTTTATTATTGTGAGTAGTGTATACAAAATAACTTGCGATGTAACAAATGTATCCAAACTGCCGTACAATGAATCAAAGAGTAAAACGAGAACAACACTCGGTAGAGTGCATACCTCTGCCAGGCTGAACAGTTTGTTTTGTATCCCACTGATAGGCCCTGATCTGGATTCAGACCTGAACCAAAATCTAATCGGCTTGTTCTTGTCACCTAACCAACTCGTCCACCAAGTTTCGTCATAAGTCATCCATAACTTTTTTAAATATCATGTTATATAATCGCTTTTCGCCCGATCGCTCAATGGTGAAGAATCACTTAAAATTAAACAATTCTCGTATCCGAATCCATATTCAGATATTCACCAAAATCGAATCGATTAGTCCTTGACACATACCAAACCTCTCTACCAGGTTTCGTACAAAATCCATCTAAAACTTTATGAGATATCCTGCTATATATAGTTGTTGGCCCTATCTCCCAATGGTGAAGAAACACTAAGAATCCTACTAGCCGGATCCGAATCTGGATCTTCACCAAAATCAAATAATTTCGTCCTCGTCACATACACCACCTCTCTGCCAAATTTTGTCCGAATCCGTCCACAAATTTTTGAAATATCTTGTTCACAGACAGACAGACAAACAAACAAACAAACAAAGACAGGGGTGAAAACATAACCTCCATCCACCTTTGGTGTTGGAGGTAAAAAAAAAAAAAAAAAGTCTATACCTCATAAACAAACTGTGACCTGCTCCGACATATCCAAACAGATGGAGATTACATTTCAAATAACAGTCCCTCATGTAATTTTACTAACTATTCCGTTAGGAAAGAACAATAAAATTATTGGGTTAACCTGTACATCTGCACCACTCATGGAAACAAAGTAAAATGCATGATAAAAGACACATTTTCCAGGAACAATCAACTCAAGTTTTCCCATTTAAAATTGTATTTAAAAACTATTCAATTTTGAAACCGTTGATTTTTTTTTTACAATGGAGATTATTCAAAATAAAATTATTTTAAAAAGCCACACTACCGTAATGATGATTACACAATAACAGATAAAATACAATAAAAAGTTCAGATCTCATCTGAATAAACATTTTCTTGGCCTTTGGGAATTGTTTTTTTTAATTTTATTTATACAAAGTCTATACCTCAGACTAGTGGAGGCTAGTGGAGGAGCTAGAACATTGAATGGATCATGATGTAACATAACAAAAGGAAGAATAGAAAAATGGGAAAATACACCAATGGCAGGGTTGAGAGACACAATAGAAGGACACTTGGACAAATGAAGGATGTGGAGAATAATTGAGGAATAGAGGAGGATGGATACAGAAGCAAACTCTCAGCAAGGAAAAACTGGAAACTTGGAAGGAGGTAGGCTTGGGGTTGGTTAATGGGTAAAGAAAAAATCATGGTTTTGGATTGGGAGTGATCTGGTGTGGTGGAGAACAGTTGTCTTGAAGACCTGGAGGTATGAATGAGATCAAGGGTGGGGGGGGGGGGGCGGGGAGAAGTTGGTTCTACAGGTGGAAAAAAGGAGGAACAAATGAATGGAGGTGAACAGTGATTCTGCATTTTGGAAGATTTGCCAGAAGAGGGATGCTGGTGGACCAGAAGCATCCTGCAAAATGCTGGGAAGGAGGGGAGGGGGTAGGGAAAACAGAGGGTGCAAGAAAGGAGGCGGTAGAAAGGAGGCGGTAGAAAGGAGGCGGTAGAAAGGAGACTTCAGATTTGTCTGCAAGGCAAAAGTGATAGGCCCATAAACTCAATTTCATCGAGGGAGATTCCAATGATCTTGAAAGCCTTGGTTTCCACGGCATCAAGCTGAACAAGGTGTGATGCAGGGGAGCCAGCTCACAGGGGAGTCCAGTACTACATCAAGCTGCGGACGAAGGCCTTGTAGGTGGATAGGAGTTCAGGTAGGCCAAGGAAGGACTTTGTACGATTAAGGATGTATACCCAGTTACCCAGTCGGTGACTGGCTTTGAAGACCAGAAGCTTCAGAATGTGGTTTGGCCAAGAAAGACTATGGCTGATAGTGAGACTCAAACACGTTTGAATGACTGAACTTCGACAGAGTTGTTAAGAAATTAGATGGAGATGGGGGGGGGGGGGAGTGCCATACAGTCCTTTCATAGAAAGAGGGAGTGGGAGAGATTTGTCAGGATTGAAAGACATATTCAAAGTGTTTGACCAGCTCGTGATTCTTTGACCAGCTGCCTACCTGTCTCAAGTATGTGGGATGTCAAGGCAGAGCGTGAAGTCATCAGCAAATGGACAAAGAGGATTTTCCAAAGAGTCAGAGAGATAGTTGAAGATGAGGAATAAGCACACCGTCTTGGGGCACTCCAGCCTCGACAGGCAGATGAAATGCTAGGATTTCATCAAGCTACATGTTGGCTACAAGAGTAGAGGAAGCCAGAAACCAAGAGTGGAGTTGGCCATAGGCAGAGAGCTCGGAGAGCAAGGCAGGATGACAGACTGTATCTAAAGCTTGAGATATTTCTAGCATGTCTGACATTGAGGGCCTCCATCCGTTGTTGAGAGAGTAGAAGCAGCATGTCCAAGTTAGAGTGGCCTGGTCCAATTGAAATAATTCCCCCTTAAATGCAAATAACCTACGAACCATGAGTAGTGATGGTTTAAAAAGAAAAGAAAGAAGTTACAATGTTGTTAGTGATACTCAACATATGAAGAAAAACCACCGTTTAGAGGCCATTTTTCCCCGCAAAGCGGGGGTTGGCCTTTTCGGGGACCGTGGTAGTTGTTGTTTTTTGGTCCCCTTTTTGAAGCAATGTTTTACGGCCGGATGCCCTTCCTGACGCCAACCCTTTTTGCCGCCTTCAACGACAAACAGGGAATTACCAGTGAACTGGTACTCAATTAGCCGACCTCGGAAGGATGACAGGCTGAGTCAACCCCCCTGGCATTAATTCGGCGATCGACCGAGATTCGAACCCAGGATCCTAGGATCCTAAGCCGGCACCCTAGCCGCTAGCCCAACACCAGGGATTAACTCAACATATGAAGGACAAACCAAAAACCTAAACAAGGTAATGGAAGTGATCCAGGGTGAGCGATTTTCTCCACAGGAGCAAGGCTCATGGAAGAGTAAGATTTATGGGAATGACCAGACAGTTATAAATATGACAGTCGCACTTGCCTTCCCCGTGATGGTCCGCATCAGTGCAAACTCCCGGCCGGCTCCTAGCACTGCCAGCTCTTCATCAAAACCAGTACCTGCAGAGAACAAAATGCTAATCAAATCAACACCAATGGCAAAATAAATGCAAGCAAAACTAGAAAGAGCAGAGATTGCAGACCCTCACCAGGGTGTGTTTTCAGTGATTTTTAAGGCTTTTGTGTTAAAACAAATATGGTGGCCGAACCACATGACCAATGACATCATTATTTTTTTCTCCACCAATTTATTCCTAGATGACGCTCAAGAAATTTAATCTTGATTGGGGTACCTATGACATCATTATTCACATATTTTATTCCCCATGGAGAGTTCTTTACAATGAGCCATGCTTCAATTTTTTCTATGCCGCGCTTTCAGAGATATATAGGTGCAAAGTTTTTCGTTTTTCCAAGATGGCGCCCATACCACGTGACCTATGACGTCATAATTATCATAAAAAAATTATACAGGTGGAGTTCCAGCTATGGTGAAAATTTCCTACCAATCGGACCAACGGTTGCAGAGAAAATCATATTTATTCTGTGCGGACAAACAAACAAAACACAAACAAACGGACTTAAATGCAATACCCTCTCCTTAGGCGAGGGTAATAACTTGGCAAACGTTATCTCTACCCCACTCCCTCCCTCCCAAATCGCTGTGTTGGCAAATATTGATCGCCTCTCCTTTACCTACTGCTTCAATGTTCCCTTTCACTCATTTACACAAATAATAATTTCCTTGTAATAATGCCTCTGGGACACAAGGTTAGCTTTAATCTCACAAATAAATCAACATTGTCAGTTCCAAACAGCTATATACAGCCATCTATTATATCTAAGGCTAGACAGACAATAAATGTGCAATCCAAAGTATGAACACAGTGGTACAACTGCCATAAAAAATGAGTCAAAAAGAATTTCCAGCCAATTTATCGGCATAGGTTAAATCGATTCCGTGAAGACAAGCAGACCATGGAGCCACATGATGTAGCATGGCAGTGTCCCAAAGCTAGAAAACAGCCAGCACACAGCTGCAAGGAATTTCATCCACAGGAAACCATACAATGGATGCACAAGTGAATAACCATGCCTTCACGATGCGAGAGTAACAGTTTATGCCTCGGCCTAATCACTGGAGTTTCCAATAATTTTGAGAGGTTTAGATGCCACAGAATCCAGGGGAGGTGGATGTGATGCTGGGATTTCAGCCATTAAGGAAAAACAGTACTCCATTGAGTGAAGACAATGCTCTGAGTACTTGGTATTTAAGGAAACACATGGACCCGTGGAGAATGACGGGTCCACCCTTGTCTTCGGAGGCCAGCATTGCTGTATGGTCATTCAATAAAAGTTACGGCTTTAGGTGAGGGTGACACTGCACCTCTTCCCGTTGTTGACCGTGGAAATTTAAAGGTGGGTTAGTTTGACAATACTTCCAGAGCGACAGAGTGAGATCGAAATTTTCCAAGATTGAAATACATGTTCCATTTATCAGACCAACATCGAATCAATTGCAGATCAGCAGAGAGCGACGGAGCTGCTATTTGTCGACCGGTAGGAATGGGGTACGGCACGGCACAATGTCTGTAAAACAGAAGAGTGGATTTTCCAGAGCATCAATTCCTTAAAGAGGTACACGACATGACCAAAAGTATGTGGACACCCGAATATCGAACATCTCATTCGAAAATCATGGGCATAAATATGGAGTTGGTCCCCATTTGCTGCTATAACAGCCTTCATTCTTCTGGGAAGGCTTTCCACTAGATGTTGGAACATTGCTGCGGGGATTTGCTTCCATTCTGCCACAAAAGCATTAGTGAGGCGATTAGACCTGGCTCGCAGTCGACGTTCCAATTCA
This sequence comes from Myxine glutinosa, assembly GCF_964187855.1. Taxonomy (NCBI): domain Eukaryota; kingdom Metazoa; phylum Chordata; class Myxini; order Myxiniformes; family Myxinidae; genus Myxine; species Myxine glutinosa. The sequence goes on from NC_136272.1 coordinate 107,935,440, forward strand.
TCCCAAAGGTGTTCGATGGGGTTGAGGTCAGGGCTCTGTGCAGGCCAGTCAAGTTCTTCCACACCGATCTCGGCAAACCATTTCTGTATGGACTTCGCTTTGTGCACGGGGGCATTGTCATGCTGAAACAAACAGGAAGGGGCCTTGTCCAAAATGTTGCCACAAAGTTGAAAGCGCACAATCGTCTCGAATGTCATTGTATGCTGTAGCTTTAGGATTTTCCTTCACTGGAACTAAGGGGCCCAGCCCAAACCATGAAAAACAGCCCCAGACCATTATTCCTCCTCCACCAAACTTTACAGTTGACACTATGCATTCGGACAGGTAGCATTCTAATGGCATCCGCCTAACCCAGACTCGTCCATTGGACTGCCAGATGGTGAAACGTGATTCATCACTCCAGAGAACGAGTTTCCACTGCTCCAAAGTCAAATGGCGGCGAGCTTTACACCACTCCAGCCGACGCATGGCATTGCGCATGGTGATCTGAAGCCATTCGTCCGTTGGACTGCCAAACGGTGAAACGTGATTCATCACTCCAGAGAACGCGTTTCCACTGCTCCAGAGTCCATTGGCGGCGAGCTTTACACCACTCCAGCCGACGCTTAACATTGCGCATGGTGATCTTAGGCTTGTGTGCGGCTGCTCGGCCATGAAAACCCATTTCATGAAGCTCCCGACGAACAGTTGTTGTGCTAACGTTGCTTCCAGAGGCAGTTTGGAACTCGGTAGTGAGTGTTGCAACCGAGGACAGACAATTTTTCCGCGCTATGCGCTTCGGCACTCGGCGGTCCCGTTCTGTGATCTTGTGTGGCCTATCACTTTGCGGCTGAGCTGTTGTTGCTCCTAGACGTTGCCACTTCACAATAACTGCACTTCCAGTTGACCGGGGCAGCTCTAGCAGGGCAGAAATTTGATGAACTGACTTGTTGGAAAGGTGCCATCATATGACGGTGCCACGTTGAAAGTCACTAAGCTCTTCAATACGGCCCATTCCACTGCCAATGTTTGTCTCTGGAGATTGAATGGCTGTGTGCTTGATTATATATACCTGCCAGCAATGGTGTGGCTGAAACAGCCAAATCCACTAATTAGATTAGAATGGGTGTTAATTTTAGATTAATTAATTAGAATGGGTGCCAGCATACCTTTGGTCATGTAGTGTATATTGAGAAAAGGAAGAGAATATAAAGGGATACGGGAGAAAAGGAAAGGTACGGGACTTCCAGAAGAGGAAAGAAAAAATAAATATCAAGTGCGGAGGAGATAGAAAGAGAGGAAGGTGCATCAAGGCCGGCAAGGGTCAAGATTCCCCTATTTTTGTATATGCAAAATGTGAACACCCTCATTTATGGAATAAATTTGGTAAGCATTCAAAGGTAAGTGCTAACCTGTAGTAAAACACACAGAGCAGTGTCCAAGTATGTAGTGAAATCAAAACAATGCAGTTTAGCAACTATATTTTAACACCGCATGTGATTGCTAGCCAATTACATGCGTACAACCAGCACCAGTAACCACGTAGTGGCGAAGAAAAAAAAAAAAAAAACACCTTTAGAGGCCATTTTTCGTAGTGGCGAAGGTGGGTTATAAATAAATGCCACAAGAAAAGACACAAATACAGCACAAGATGTAACTTACTAATGATGTGTAGATCCTTCTCCATATCAAGCAGAGAAAGCCCACATGCATGCAAACACTTCCTGGCCAGCTTGAGCTGCAATTCCTGCAGCAGCACGGGCTGAGGAGCCGCGCAGAATGTCCGTACCACAAATCCCTCCTGTGCACGGTATCAACAAAAAAATAAACCTCGTATCCACTTTCAAATTCAATCAAATTCAAATACGACTTCAATGAAAGGCAAATTGGGAACTAAAACAATGCGTAGTCTTTGTGTCCTATTGCAGATCTGCATTGCTCCACCTCCTCAGAGAGCATTTAACTTCAGAACGCACACAGCCAATGTTCATCCCTGATGAAGACCACTCGGAGGCTGAAATGGTGGACGTTGAGCCTTTATCTTTTCAGGAAAAAACCCCAAGTTGGTTGTGCTTTTCCATAATCTGCTGGTCCAGATCTTGCAGTTTTGATTAAAAAAGAAAAGAAAAAAACCTCGTTTGTAAATTGCTTTTACAACGCTGAAGGATCCTGGATGTTTTTAATAAATCAAAGTCAGCAAGAGATAAAAAGAGGCACAGTAAATCAAATAATTATACAATGTCAGTCTGGATATAAACTAATCTACGACAAATACAATTACCTTTGCAAAATTGAGAAAACACCTGCAGAGACAATGGGCATCATACTAAAATAAGCAATTTGGTGTCTGTATGTGTCTACATGTTTGTGGGCGATGCATTTGGTGGTGACTTATGCGATCTCTTCCAAACTTGCCAGGGTGATAAAGGCCACAAGACAAAGGTTGAAGCTACTTGGTCTCCCATCCCCTTCTCTCTCCCCCGCTGGTTCCCAAGGTAGGGCCAATGCACATTACGAGCAAGACGATTTGCCTTATTTTGGCTGTCGGTTAGCCGAAGGTGCTAGACATAGGTTAGCCTCGAAGGTGCTAGACATAGGTTAGCCTATGTTGCCTATGTTGCTTTTGGTCTAGACTCAACTGAAAATAATCCAGAGGAATTCTCATGTTTTATTGCCTTTTTTGACTTTGGGAAAACGGCATGTAAATGTGTATAGATATCAGCTTAAGCATCGTTACACACTGTTATCAGCATTTTTTTAAAGGCCGCTTACAATAACAAAAGTAACAAGCACACTGAGAATTGCTTTGCAATACATGTCCCCTAGCGCTCCCAATGAGTGTTCTTGTTCCAAGCACTCAGGAATTGTGATGTCTAACACGTGATATTTCCCAAGTGTAAAAAGGACATAACTCTGTGGGAAATTGATGAAACGTCCTGAAGTTCAATCTTGTTCTGTATCTTATCATAATAAAGCCATGTACCAAGTTTCATTTGAATATGTTAAAGGGTATGGGGAAAAATTCTGTTAAATCACAAGTGGGACGGACGGACAGACAGACACACATACAGAGAGATACTAGACTGAGAGCAAACCTATTATAGTCCCCTCCGGTGAAACCGGTAGGGGATTAATAACTAGAACAGCACTCGTAGAGCACATAGTATCCCCTCGCGCGTTCATTCTGAACAAAAATATAGTAGTAAGACGGTGCGGTGCAGTGAAGCCTAAATCTGTCAACCCGCGAGGCAGAGCGTCTCACTTTCAACCCGTCACCTACGGACTTCAGATAGTCAGATAGTCAGATATATGGGTTACGTTGTTCAACTCTAATCAGCGAAGCAAAGGGATGGGTGCTGGATGCCAGGATGATGTGCGCACTGCGCATCCATAGAGGCCAAGCCTAGGGCTAGACACACTGCTGTATTGACGTCCCACACGCAAGGCTGTAATGACGTCGCAGACACAATGTCATAATGATGTCCCAGTTACGGAGAAATCCGGTTACTTTACAAGAAACCTTAATTGACACAAGACAAAATAAAACTTTCACTGTCCGAAAAAGATAAAAACAAGATGGTCGGTAGGCAGCTCAGACCCAGTAAGACCGTGCAGAATGACAGAAGAGACACTAAGTGGAGGAACACGTGCTTACATCCTTGCAGGCAGCGATCTGATTCACAGTTTCTCCGTCGGCGAAGATCATACCATCTCCATCTACAATGGGGCCTGCATACATGGTTGTAAAAACGAAAAACAAAATGGTTCAGGCTATTTATTGGACTGCTCATGCAAGAATGCAAGAAGAAATTTGTTAACAGTATGCAGAAAAATGTAACCCATACATTAAATGTTTTACATCACTTACTGTAACTGGGGACTGGTCGGTTAGCTCAGAGACAACATACTCTCTTTTGAGCTGCCTCATCTGGGTTTGATTCCCAACCCGACGATAAACTGTCATCATGGCGGTTTAGTTTCCTGGTCTTTAATCTGAACGGGCTTTGGTAAGGTATTTTTGTGCCAACCCTCATCTAGATTTGTTGAAATACAGGTGCATGGCAAGACAAAAACCTTAATTATGCAAAATTTTGACTTGACCGTTGTATAATCCCAAATATGATTCTAATCCAAAGCGTTTCTCTGCACCCCTATAGGGCTGTTTGAAAGCACCTTTGTATCAAATTTAATCTCTTATCGACTCAAATACAAGGAAATGGCAAAGTAAAACACGTGGCTTTTTTATTTCTTGGAATTTGGAGGTTTGGCTCAAAAATGAAGGAATGGTGTTCGATGGTAATTTTTGGAAAAAGAACAAGGAGTAAATACTCGAGGTTCCCATCTCTTGGATGGTATGAGGAATAGATCTGTGCAATATGAAAGCTAAATCGTGGAACAGATCAATATGAAATCAACATGAAAGCTAATCAATATGAAAGCTAAAGGAATAGATCAAAACGGTTTTTCACATATCACGTACAAAAGCCAAGTTACCGAGCTGGTTTCCATGGCAACATAATTCAGCCAATCACAGCCGTCATTTAATCTAGTTGAGATAATGTCATGAAGAATAAATATTCGGCAGACTGAACAGTTTACGTTTTGTATCCCACGGATCTATACCCGGACATGAACCAAAATTGACCGGCTTGTTCTCGTCGCCGAACCAACTCGTACACCTAGTTTTGTCATTAGTCGTCTACAAATTTTTGAGATACCCTGCTATATGTCTGTTTTAGCCCTAAATCTCAATGGTGAAGCATCACTTCAAAAAAATTATCGGATCCAAATCCGGATCTGGATCTTCAACAAAATCTAATCATTTCGTCCTCGTCACATACCCAAACCTCTCCACAAAATTTCGTCCGTGCCCATCTTCAACTTTTTGAGATATGCTGTTCACAGGCAGACAGACAGACAAACAGACAGACAGGGGTGAAAACATAACCTCCGTCCACCTTAGGTGGCGTAGGTAACAGTGTGAAGGGAAACAAAGTTTCAGGGGTGAAGAAAGAATCCCACCTGGAAGCATTACAGTGCCATTTTGCTCAAGAGTTTCGGGGTCTATGCAAGTGGCAATACTTGCCGAATCACCTGTGTCCCCTGCCTGGTACAGCAGTTTTCCCTGTAATGGATGAAAGGGCATCAATTGTTTCTACACTTACATTATGTGGTGAGCCATACAAGCACACATCCCAACTTGGACAAAGGCAAAATACCATGGGAGGCACCAAGCCTCGCCGAATTAAATAAAAAATAAAATGAAAACCTACCTGAGCAAAACCTAGCCACGATTTCCTATCTCTCCAGCTGTGAATAGACAGGTTGCAGTTGTAAACATGACCCTGGTAGCAAACGCACACACATGCACATTGTGTGTGTATTACACATCAAACCAGCAAGGAGAGGTCCCTTAGTTCCTATAAACTTAAATTAACAAGCAACATAAAACACAGCCCTTCCGTTAACATCCAAATGAGTATCAAGTTTACGTGTGTGTGTGTGTGTATGTGTGTATGTGTGTATGTGTGTATGTGTGTATGTGTGTATGTGTGTATGTGTGTATGTGTGTATGTGTGTGTGTGTGTGTGTGTGTGTGTGTGTGTGTGTGTGTGTGTGTGTGTGTGTGTGTGTGTGTGTGTGTGTGTGTGTGTGTGTGTGTGTGTGTGTGTGTGTGTGTGTGTGTGTGTTAAATCCGAAAGACTACATCATGGCAGCATTTACTAACTAGAAAGGAACTCGGAGCGCATACCTCCGCCAGACTGAACAGTTTACGTTTTCGATTCCACTGATAGGCCAAATCTGCATCCGGACATGTACTAAAATCGAATCGACTTGTTTTTGTCACCTACACAAGTCATCCACCACGTTTTGTCCAAATCCGTCCACAACTTTTTGAGATATCCTGTTGTATATCATTTTTGGCCTGATCTCTCAATGGTGAAGAATCAATGAAAAAAGAAGATAGTATCCGGATCCGAATCTTCACCAATATCTATTCATTTTGTCCTTGTCACACACCCAACCTGTCCACCAAATTTCGGCCAAATCCGTCCACAACCTTTTGAGACATCCTGCCACCAGTCAGACGGGGGTGAAAACATAACATCCACCCACTTATGTAATTAAATGCTGAAATGATTTCAGTACATCTTAAACTACAACAACGTATTTAATCAAAAATAGTTGTAGGACATGTGACACCCACTAAACACAAGTTCAAAATGTATCCATCCTTTCCAGTGTATGGAAAAATATATGTATACATACATACTGTATTTGATAGAAATCGAGGCTTACAGAGGAGCTAAACGACAGATGGACAGAATGAAAGAGGGGCAGAAGGGAACAGGTGGATAGATAGACAGACAGACAAACAAAGACAAACAAACAAACAAATAAATACATAAGACACCAAACAAACACAATGAGAATTCATTTAGCAAAGATATGGCTTTAAGGGGTAAGTGATGGTAGAAAAGATCAGGAGTTATTGGAGAAACTAGGAGGTAAAGATGGAAAGCATTCTTAAGATTGGAAGGAAGAGAAATGAAGACAAACACATGGAGTCGGTTCCACAGAAAAGAGAAAGGTTGACTCTACTTTAGAGAAATTAATTTACGTGTTTTCAGCTAACCTGGATGGCTGACTACATTACCAGTTCATGGGTATTAATTATTATAGAAAACACCATGGCCAAGCTCCAAATTCCATCCTAACCGACAGAGAGGCCTTGTGGTGATACAAATCGCAATCTGAATTTGCTGACGACTCTACTCTCTGCCGCTCCATTCCTCATCCCTCAGATCGGCAGTCTGCAGCCTCCTCACTCTCTGCAGACCTGGACAAAATAACAGACTGGGCAAACAAATGGAACATGTCTTTCAATCCTGACAAATCTCACACTCTTACGATGTCTCTCCGAAAAGACCGACTGGACAACCCTCCCATCCACTTTCTGAATAATCCTCTCCAAGAAGTTCTGTCACTCAATCTTTTGAGTCTCACTATCTGCCATGATCTTTCCTGGGAAAACCACATTTCAAATCTGGCCTCCAAAGCCAGTCGCCGACTGGGCATCCTCCGTCGTGCGAAGTCCTTCCTTGGTACACCTGAGCTCCTCACCACTTACAAGGCTTTCATCCGCAGCTCTATGGAATACTGCTCTCCCCTCTGGTCTGGTGCTCCTGCCTCACACCTAGCTCGTCTTCACGCTGTTGAAACCAAAGCGTTCAGAATCATTGGAATCTCCCGCGATGAAGCTAACTCCAAGGGCCTTTCACTCACTCACCACAGGCAGGTTGGTGGTCTTTCCGTCTTCTACCGACTCCTCTCTGGCCTTGCCCCCCCCCCCCAGCTCTCTCTGGGCTCTGTCCCCCAAATATTCCTGCAGGTCGCACAAGATCTGCCTGCAACCCTCTTATGGTTAAACTGCCAAAATCAAGACTCTCTGCTCACCTTCACTCCTTCATTCCTCTTTTCTCCCGCCTCTGGAACAACCTCCCTCACTCTCTTCAATCCCACTCCACCCTCCAGGTCTTTAAAACAGCTGTTCACCACCATCTCTTATCCTCCACCATCCAAAACCTTGATCTTTTCTACCCCCGCCAATTTCGGTCCCCTTGTGTTTTATACCTCTCCCCCCCCCCCCACCACCCCCCCCTTCCCACGCCTCCTCCCCCCAAGCTCTCTCCCTCCCACACTTCTCCCTGCTCTCAAATGTTGTGGTTGTGTGCTTCCCCTTCTCTCCGCATCTTGTCTTCCGCTCCCTCTTTTTATATATTTTGTTTGTCTGGTTGATTTGTTTGTGAAATAAATGTTAGCTCTTTCACGAGCCTCGATTCAGTATACAAAAAAAAAAAAAAAAAAAAATGAAGAAGAAGATTATAGAAAACAGTTTTTATCATTGTCTTTGTAACATTCGTCGTTATTAATCTGTAAGCAGCAACAAAAGTATTGTTCTTGGCAAAAATAAGATACAACTATGAATGCATGAATGAATTTGAGGCAAATGCATCAATGAATATGCCTCCACCCACTTTAGATGTCAACCCACTATTACGTTTTATATCAATTAAAAGTCACATGAAAATTAATGTCCCGCGAGAGACAGCGTAAGAGAAAAAAGGACAGATGAAGTAGAAAAGGAACATCGGATACTTCAAACTTCAGTTATGGTTTGCAAAATGCTTTTGAAATGGCACATGACCTTTGACCTTGGACCTGTTTAATCTAAAATTTAATCCGTTCATACGTGTGTCAAGTATGGTTAAAATCTCTTGAGTGGTTCATAAGTTATTGCAGTAACAGATTTTCAATTATGCGTGCTCCCATTAAGGGCACTCGACCTTTTGAACACAAAATTTAATCAGTTCATCTTCATATTACAGTCCATAGTTGCACCAAGTTTGGTCAAAATCCCTTCACTGGTTCACAAGTTATCGCGGTAACGAAAATCTAATACTTTCAGAAAAGGTCACATGGCCTTTGACCTTTGACCCCAAAATCTCATCAGCAGTTGAAGTTATCGCGGTAACAAAATCACCAAGCACAGACACACAGAAAGAAAACCTGAAAAACTAGATGGTATTCATAGAATACTTATCCTGCGCAGTCAACTTGGTGCGAGCCAACTCTTCCGTTTTTGAACGTTTTTTTTTTTTTTTTCATTGATCCAATATGCCTGCCAGACCATGTGAGCGATGACATCATAAATTAATATTTTCTAATATTAATTGTTGCATAGATCATGCTCAATAAATTTCAAACTGATCAGAAGAGCGTTGTCCCTGCCGAAGTATGACATAATTATGGCACCAATGACGTCATCGTCAACAACACCTATTCCTCATATGGAGGTATCTACAATGAGCCACATATCAAAAAAATTTCCATAGAACGGTTTTTGAAATATAGAGGTACAACGTTTTTCGGTTTTTCCAAGATGGCACCTGTACCACATGACCTATGACGTCATGATTAACATTGAAATATTCTAAAGGAGGAAGCGCTCCTCTGGTGAAAATTTCGCTTGGTCAATCAGACCAACAGTTGCAGAGAAAAAAAAATTCATAATGATCGGATAAGTGTTGTATTTGTCGAATTATGACGTCATAACGAAGGCACCAATGCCATCATTAACATATCATATTTCCCATGGGGAGTAGTTGACAATGGGCCAGGTCTCAATATTTTCCATGGAGTGCTTTCAGATATAGAGGTGCGAAGTTTTTCCAAGATGGCGCGTGTACTACATCCATGACCGATGACGTCATAATTATCATGAAAATATTGTTGTGGATATGAGGATTGTGTTTTTTTTATTGTGTTTTTATTGTAGTAAATGGTTGTGAATTATTGTTTTAGTCTGAGCCCTCCTTGCTCCAGTGTGTATAAAGGTCAAAGGGCGTTCCGGTAGTTAATTCCATAAAGCATACATTGAAGGACACTATAATATCCCTCTTCAGTAGTTTATTTCCTTATTCTGTGTATTAGGTTAAGGCGTTGTCTTCCATTAAAATGACACTCCATTGCACCAAGTGAAATAAGATAGATTCCCTTCATTCTTCATTCCCATTCCCAAAACCTCCATTTCCCCTTTCGTCATGGCCAACCCTCGATTGCCAATATTACATCCCCTCCAAAACCACCATTGAACATGTGCTCGGGTCGGGGAAGAAAGGCGTGCCCGCCCGTCGTCATCAAGGGCGGAGCCAGAGGGTCGCGCGACCAACCAGGGCCAAGGTGAGCACACCAATGGGCGTGTCCTGAAGGCCGGCGGCTTGATCGCCGAAGGCGTTATAAAAGCGCGCGCGCAAGGTACTGCGTAAGAAGATCCAGATGAGCTTTGAAGAGAGAGAAGGTTCAAGGTCAATTACAAGCAGTTGCGCCAGAGACGGCAGACGCGCCCTGAGGTGAGCCAGAGAAGCAGCTTTGGCTCCACCAGGCAGCTTCAACCCGGTACCCCACGGGAACCAGATAGCGGTGGCATCAGTGGCCGTCGAGGTCCAGCCAACGTCCCGTGCGGGATCAAGCCCGACCCATCTGCCCCAGCTGAACCTTCCCAATCCTCCTTCCAGCATTCATTCCTGCCATTCCATCCTTCTTGTGTACGTGAGTTTGTTCTGTTTGTTCTGTCCTGGGTATTTAATTAAGTTTGTATAAGCTAGTATTTTCACTGTGTCACCTGCTTTTCCATGTTCCCTGTATATAACTTTGACTGCTCCTTTTGCTTGTGTGTGTAAATAATAAATCCCGTTACTCTTCTGTACGTCTTCTTCTTCCTCTTTACATTCGGTCGCTTTAGAGGTTTCCAAATTGAATATCTGTGGCGCGATCCGGCCAACGTTCGGGAATTGGGTTTAGTCGGGGAAAACTGTTCGGCCGCGGTGCCTCCGCTCGGCAAACAACATCCTTATCCGCGGACCGTAACAATATTCTACAGGAGGAGGCCCTCCTATGGTGAAAATTTTGTGTCAATCAGACCAGGAATTGCATAGAAAAAAAATTCATACTGATCGAATCAAGCGTTGTACTTGTCGAATGACGTCATAATTAAGGTACCGATAACATCATCATTAACATATCTTAGTCCCCAAAGGGGGACTTCAATGCATGTACTTGACAATGAGCCATGTTTCAATTTTTTCCATGGGGCGTTTTCTTTGATATAGAGGTGCAACTTTTTTCGATTTTCCAAGATGGCACCTGTACCACGTGACCAATGACGTCATAATTATCATTTTAAAAATTATACAGGTGGAGCCGCTCATATTCTGAAAATTTTAGAGTCCATCGGACTAACAGGTGCAGAGGGTTTTTTTTTTTCAGACTGATCAGAACAAGCGTTGTACTTGTCGAATTATGACGTCATAATAAAGGCACTGATGACATCATCATCAACATACCTTATTCCCCATGGGGAGTACTTGACAATGAGCCATGTTTCAATTTTTTTCCATTAAGCGGTTTGGGAGATATAGAGGTGTAACGTTTTTCCAATATGGTGTCCCTACCGCGTGACCTATGACGTCATAATTATGAATAAAAAAATTATGCAGGTGGAGGCACTCCTATGGTAAAATTTCGTGCCAATCGGACCAACGGTTGCCGAGAAAATGAATTTTCAAAATTTTTTTTTCATGAAATTTCATTTCAATTTCATGAAAATTCAAAAATTCAAAATTTTCAAAAATTTCAAAACGGACGCACAGGAATGCTTTACCCTGCTTTTCGCTTCGCGAGCGCAGGGTAAAAATGCTTCCCGTGCCTTAAGCAGTAGTTAAGCAAGGGCAATGGAGACATTCTTACCCTGACAGTGCCCCCATAACCAGAGCCAACACGGTAGAGTCCACGTCTGGTGAGGAGGTAGAGATGGGTGCCATCGCTCTGAAGGAGGCATGGACGATCACCTTCAACAATGACCTCTTGCAGCTGCCAGCGCTGAAAGAGTGCACGGCGCTGCACGCCAGCACCAAACCAGTCCTGTATCTGGACCCGGCCTACGAGTGCTGCTTGTACACTGCGCTGCAGTGATACCAAGATCGCAGGTATCTACAGAGCCACACAATCAGAATTTGTATGTTAAGAGTTATGTGTGGAAGTTTTGTTTCTTAAAAACTTTTTGTTTTGTTTGTTTCATAGAAAATACAAAAAAAAAAAAATTTAAGTGTTATTTGCCCTCTAACTTGCTTACAAAGAAGGAAGAGCCATTAGATACAATGATCAAAAATGTAATTTCTTCCACTAGCAACGGAACCCACCCTATGGGTGGGGCTTCAATTGGGAGGCCGAAATGAAAAGGCAAAATATCAGAAATTGAAGGCTTTTTTATTTTAAACGATCTATATAAACATCCGTTAAATCAAATCACACACAGATCTTCAAAATCTAAACATTATTTGTAGAATTTCAATAAAAGCCACATCACTGTTCATATCGGTAAATATTATTCCATCGTGTTTGGAAAAACTGGAAAATTGGAAAAACAATATAGCCTATTTTACTCCAGGGGGTCCCAGGATTGCCCACGCAAAATTTCGTTGCAATCGGTTCAGCCGTTTTTGCGGTACCTGGGAACAGACAGACATTTGGTGAATTATAGTAAGGTAAACCCACACCAGATTCTCCCTCCCCAAGTTTAAGTGGAATGCTCATCCTCATACCTTCATCTTTCTATTCTCTCATTTGTGGCACCCACTCCTGGCATCTGTTGATTTGTGCTCTTTCCCACCAATATTTCGAGCTGCTGGCCAGAGCCACTCATGCTTCCCCCCATAACCATTTCTGAAATTTTCTACTCTTGTTGACCCCCTGCTTTCCTTAAGTTCAACTCCACACCACCTCTTTTACAACATTCCTTCCCCCTTCCCACCCTCTCCCTTCTTGCCAATCAACCACCCATATGTGAATGCCATTTGTTTTTGGCTGCTTGTTCCCTTTACCCCAGTAAAGTCGGTATAGCTGTTGCTGTCATTTATCTCAAGACGATAAGATAAATATATTTTTAGTACAACAGAAACAGGGTATGCCAAAGGACAAAATAAAATTAAATAACAAACACGCACATGCAAAAGGACTGTCACTATAAAAAGTAGTAATATTGGGGGATGAGAAGGGGCGGTACAACATGAGCATTGCAAACAAGAAAAATGCAATCGCATTATGATAGACTCATTACGTACAACAATCATAACACTGGTCAACAGCCAAATTGGTTCTGACTTATTTTCAACTGTTTCTAACTAATTTGGTGCCCACGAATCCGAATCTGACCTTAAAATTTCGCTATCACGTAACCTTGACGTAGTAAATCATAAGTGTGGAAAAAATCTTTAGAGCATGCGAATTTCTTGATTAAGTCACAATAAATCTATTTATTGTCACAAAAAATAATATGAACTTAAAGTTTTTATTTACATCACATTAAAAAATGTAAATCTCCAAAAATAATATGAACTTTATGAAATATCACAAAAATAATATGAACTTTAAGTTTTTATTTACATCACATAAAAAAATGTAAATCTCCAAAAATAATATGAACTTTATAAAATATCACAAAAAATAATATTAACTTTAAGTTTTTATTTACATCACATTAAAAGTGCTTCTGAACTTTACTTTTGCGTTTGTAGGAGCAATCACTTTCATGCTGTAAAGTCAAACAGTAGTCGCCCATCATGTTTGGATTGAATCGGCCTTGATATTGAGTCTCCATGATGGCAATTTCTTGGTGAAACCTTTCTCCATGATCATCACTGACATCGCCAAGATTTTGTGGAAAGAAGTCCAGATGAGAATGGAAGAAATGTATCTTGAGTGACATTCGAGCACCGAGCGCCTGGTAACTCTTCAACATCTTGTCCACAAGATCTTCATAATTTGGTGCTCGAAAATTTCCAAGGTAATTGTTAGCAAGAGCCACAAAGCTATTAGTGGGGGGGCCAATGTAGCAGATTGAAATGCCCGGTGAAATTGCTTGTTAATTTTTGGACACTGGTTGGGCTGTCTTTAGGGATGATATAAGTTCTAGAAAAAATATGTCTCCAATTGTTTCAAGTTCTTTATGGCGGCCATTTTGGATTTTCAAAATGGCGGATGTCAAAAACGTAAAATTCCATTATCTTGGCTTCTAAATGACCTAGAGTTTCGATTCTGGTGTCCAGTTGTACATTTTTGGGGATAGAGAATTGAATGAAACCTTTAATAACCTACAAGGGATAAAAATAGGTTTTTATGGCACAGCCGAACCAGTGTCCAAAATCTAACTTAATGCACATCTATCTTAATTGTTATTTGTTATTTGTATGTTCCAGATTCGTGACCCTGAGCTATGATGGAGCCAAAAAGCAAGAAAACCAAGAAAGAAACTGATTTCACACTTTGCATTCAGTGCCAGGATCCCCAAGGTGCACTAGTGACTGAGCCAGCACTGGGCTCATATGCAAAGTTTCTCCAGTTCATCCAGGAGAGGGCACGATATGGTGATGCCGACTTCAAACAGATCAGCGAACGATTAAGCTGTTTCACTGCCACTGACTTGAGGAACAATAAAGCAAAGTGGCACCGGGCATGTTATGGATCTACATGCAACACTGCTCACCTGGAGCGTGCTAGAGTTCGCCACCAGAAAGCCTGCGAACATGGCGACACCCAGCATCTTCATAAGAGGTGTGGACGTCCTTCTTCTGCACCTGCCGCTGCAAGTACCTCAGGTTCTACGCAAGACGAGACTCTTCGCTTCACACGTTCATCATCAACTCCATTCAACAGAGACCTTTGTTTCTTCTGTCAAGAGGTCACTAAGGAAAGTGTACATGTTGTATGCACGTTCAACGCAGGTAAACAGCTGAAGAAAGCTGTTGAAGAAGGCAGCAACCACAAGTGGAAAGTTCAGCTGAGTGCTGCCATCAGTGCACATGATGCTCATGCGATCGACGTCAAGTATCATCTCCCATGCTGGGTGCAGAATGTCCAACGTGCTCCCAAGAGTGGGACATCAAGTGATGACAAAGAACACATACTGCAAGAAACTAATGTTATCAAAATAGCCGCAGACATTGAGTTTGTCAGCCTTGTTCGCTCTCTACTCCAAGCTGGTGAAATTCTCAACATGTCTGACCTGAAGTCGGTTTACTCCAGGATTCTTGACAATAATGGTGTGCACAATGTCCCATCACCTACTACCCAAGGCATGAAGGAGAAAATCAACTCTCACATTGATGACGTTGACTTCATGAAACCAAAACGTCGAAACGAGTCAGACTGTGTATTCTCCACTGCCGTGCGTGATGCAGCTGTCGAAGATGCAATGACGAAGACAAATGAAAAAAACATCGAACAACTGTTTGAGAGTGCCTCTGTTCTCCGCAGTGCCATTGCTTGTCAGAACAAGCACCCATGGCAATTTGAAGGAGAAATGAACACTGATGATGCTGAAAAGCATGTACCCAAAGTACTCTATGCTTTCCTCCGCTGGCTACTGGAAGGACCAGCCACGAGCATTGAGCCAGAGACTATGCGCTCAGCCACTATTCATCGAGATGTTATAACCATCAGTCAGAACATCATGTACGGCTACAAGTCAAAACGCCAAGTCACGTACAAGCCCAAAGAGCCAGATGCACCATTCCGCCATCGCTTAGAATGGCCACAGCAGCTTGCCGTTGCCATTGTAGTCCATCAGTCCACCAGAAACAAGAAGCTTCTGGATTTCCTGCATGGGTTCGGTCTGTCTGTTGATTATAGTCGGATCTTGCGGTTGGAGACACAGCTGGCCAACTCAGTCATAGAGTCTACGACAGAACAGGGTGTATACTTTCCAAGAACCATGCGCATAGGGACGTTTGTCTTCTTTGCAGTGGACAACAGTGACTTCAATGAAGACACACCTGATGGGAAGCGGACACTCCATGCTACAGCCTGGGCACTCTACCAACGACGGGAACATGCACCCTCCACAGATGAACATAGAACACTGACACTACATGACCGAAAGGCCAGACACCGCTCACTCAAGGTTCTGACTGCTCCAGACTTTGTTCCTTGCCAAGCACCAAACAAACAATCTGCCACAGGTACCACGTATAGCTTCAAGACACGGTCAAACCCAGATGTCACCAAGCCGTACTCTGCGACGGACACAGTGTGGCTACTTTCACGCACAATCATGCGAACAGCTGAAGCTGAGGACGTACAAGACGACATCATCCCACCAGATGACCAGCTGCAAGCTGCAGAACCCCAGCATGCTGACCCTGTTGGGTCACTCGTCCACGATCCAAAACAACCACCTGGCAGTAGGATCAAGCATCACGATATCCCAACTTGGACAGCCTACAACTCACTGCTCTCCTCTTCGAAGCCTCTGACAGAGGTCAACGCCCTGCCATTGGTAGCAGCACCAGCCCATGAATGGCAAACACTGATAACAGTCTTGAAACAGACACAGCAAATCAACTGCATGGTCATGGGTCCCGATAGGAAGACAGTGATCACCTTAGACATGGCCCTGTATGAGCGAGCCAAACAGCTGGAGATGACCAGAGATGACTGCAAAGGCAAGTGGGTACTGCGACTAGGGGAGATGCACACTGTGATGGCTGCACTGAGGGCTGCTGGGAATGCCATAGAGGACAGTGGTCTTGACGAGGCTTGGTCTGAGGCTGATATCTATGGCCCAACAACGACCAGACAAATACTGGAAGCCAAGCACATGAAGAGGGCTTTGGAGGCCCACATCACCACTGTCCAAGCCCTCTTCGACCTCTATGTGGACGAATTCTTCCAAGAGCATCCCCATCTGAGGGGCCCATGTACCCAGTCAGCACAACAGGTTGCCCAGAGCTGTCATCTACACAACCGAGAGGAGATGACAAGCGCGCAGAACAACATGCTAGCTGTCCTCGAGTCAAACGAAGTCCTGGAGGCCATGGCAAAGTTTGATGAGAGGAAAGAAGCCAAGAGTCCACTGTTCAAGTTTGTGCGACGCTACATGCGGATGATAATGCTGATATACACATTCATCCGTGCCACCCGTGATGGACAATTTGAGCTTCACCTGTCTTCACTGGATGAGATGTGCATATACTTCTTTGCACATGACAAACAGAAATATGCCAGGCTGACTCCCCGGTACCTTGCAGAGATGAAGGCCCTGAAGATGACAGATCCAGGGATCTACCAAGAGTTCATGGATGGGAACTTCAGTGTCCATAAGAATGAAATCCCCTTCTGTGCTGTAGGTGTGGACCATGCACTGGAGCACATCAACAGGATCATGAAGGTGACAGGGGGTATTGTGGGCATTACCCAGAATGCCAGTGCCCACGAAAGGTTCTTTCTGACAGCACCAGAGCTGAGTAGGCTTGCTGAAGAAGCCCGTCAGATGGCTGGCTCACAATCAGCTACACGCAAGGAGCACCACGACCTATCAACTGTATGAGCCTCAAAAAATATAAAGCTGTATGAGCCTCGTACTACAGTTGTGGATGTGGGCAAGCTGAGGTGGAGACTGTTTACCAAGAAACAGCTAGAGGCACAGAAGCTGCCACCAACACGGGGAGCTTTACATGAAGCCATTGCTCGTGCACATTTCCAGGCCATGGTGTGGCATCAGGCTGATGTACCGGACCCCCAGCTTCCACAACCAACAGAACATGGATGGAGAGCAGAAGGAGATCAGCTGGTGCCCATCACAACCAAGGACCCTCCAGCCCCAGCTGCCATCACACATCTAATCAAATGTAACTGCAAGAAGACCCAATGCATGTCTCACTGCTCATGCAGGTCTCAGCATCTCAACTGTTCTGAGATGTGTATGTGTGGGGCAGATGAAGAGGTGTGTGGTAACACGGGTCAGGAGCGCCCCATGGGAATCGATAACACTGATGATGAGGAGGATGGAGATCCTTCAATGTAACAATGAACACTGCCAACTAAAAATATTGCACAAAGACATTATAAGTGTACATTTGAACACTAAAGTCCAGCCTTTATGTGATTTAGAAGTGAAAATGATGGAAAAAAATATATATATGTGTTGGCATAAGTGCGTGAAAATCCAAGATGGCTGCCATAAGAACCCTTTTGATCATATGTAGGTGTATAAATGTGTGTTTATTGGATTAAGTATCCGCAAATATGTACATTTGGACACCAAAATTAACACTCTAGGTCATTTAGAAGCCAAGATAATGACAATTTCGGTTTTCAACAAACGCCATTTTGATAATCCAAAATGGCCGCTATAAAGAACTTGAAAAAAATGGAGACATATTTTTTCTACAACTTCTATCATCCCTAAAGACAACCCAACCAGTGTCCACAAATTAACATTTGAATTCAACGGGAAAACATTGGCCCCCCCACTATATCCCAAGCAACGCTTTCCAGGTCTCGTTACAAAGTCCTGATTAGTGAGTCCAAGACGAATTTGAGGACCATTGAAAACGCCTGCCTTTACTTTGGCCTCAGATACAATGCCTTGGAACTTCATTAGCAAGTAGTGGAAGCCAGCACCATCTTGATCCATGGCCTTCACAAAGTTCTTCATCAAACCAAGTTTCAAATGAAGTGGTGGTAAGATTACCTTCTCAGGGTCAACAAGAGGTTTGTGAATTTCAAATGAAGTGGTATTTCTATGGTATACTGGTTCTCAAAAACTGGATGTGCTAGTGAAAATTGGATATCATAATCGAAATCTACAGGTTCATGTTGGTTAGAATCACCTCAAAATATACTAGAATCATAAAATTTTAAAATTTTATTGACCAGTGTTATAATCATTATAGTCATTAATATTTAGCGAAAAATTATTTATTTAGTAAAATACTTCCGGTAAGAACGAAGGCCGCACCGTAATGTGTTGGGAACAGAGGCTGCCATTGTGTGTAAGGATGGCCGATATGGCTTTCAGGATTTTCCCCGTATCTCCCCAGGCCACAACGAGGCTGAAAAGGCACGAGCAGGCGAGGGAGCCAAGGCTGTGGCCGTTGCTGGGCTGGTCACTCAGTGACTCACCGGTGTGGCCTGAGCGTGTCGCAAGGTCCAGAAGGAGGGTAAACAGGGAAGCTGAGAAAGCAAAACCAAACAATCAAAGATGGGATACCTCTTTTCTTTTGGTTTCACAATTTGGTTTCAAATTAACAAATGCATCGAGTAAAATGGATAATCATCATATATGGAGATACTTTAGCACAGATAACACAATAAATAAAGCCTTACCCATTAGTAAGGGTTAGTCGAACAGTAATCGTAATGTTGTTGTTTTATATTCAGCCTGTGGCTGCTGGCTGCATCATTTTCTGGAAGCGTTGCTGTGCCGCAAATGCAGTGATCCTGTTATCAGTAAGGGTGCCTTCACATACACGGATTATTCTTACGAGTCCTTACGGATCGCCAACTCGTAGTCAATCGCAAGCATCCGTAAATAACGGAAGATGATTTTTGACATGTCAAAAGTTGTTGCGAGTTGTGACGAGTTATCTACGGATACCAGCGAGTTATTTACGGATGCTTGTGATTGACTACGAGTTGGCGATCCGTAAAGACTCGTAAGAATAATCCGTGTATGTGAAGGTTGCATAAGCTGGTGCTCATTTTGCGGACCTCGGACAGATGACAGACTAAGCCATCCCACCTGGTGTTAGTTCAACAGTACGACAGGGGCCTCAAACTCACAACCCTAAATATCTGTGACCCCTTGGAACCGACTCAGCGAATTTTCCCACCCATATGTCACCCAATAGCAAATCATTCCTTCTGGATTTGGTGATAACTAACTTCCTCGCCAATGTATCTTGCTCATCCTCTGCCCCAATTGGCTCATCTGATCATGTGTTTGTGAAGGTCGACATCTCTCCGACCATTCTCAGAGAACAGCCTCAGTGCCGGCGAGTCTGTCACTCAGGCAAACTGGCAGGAACTGCAAGCAGCAATCACGCTTCAGGAGTGGTCTCCAATATCTACCGCCCCACATATTGATTCAGCCTGGGAATTGTTCCACAAAAACCTCCTCTCCTGTACAGATTCATCCCATCTTGTCTTCAGTTATCCGACCCATCCTCTCGTTCTTGGTACTCTGAATCCTGTGGTGAGACAATTGCTTTAAAAAAAAAAAAAACTTTTCGAAGGAAAACCCAACCAAAGGCAAACCTCACTGCATTCCAAAATGTCAGCAACATCTGTCCAATCTCAAGAATGAACTTTCAAACTTGTCACCCTCTTCTAAAACCTGGTGGCACCTTGTCAAGTCTGTCTCTAGCAGAAGCTCCCCTTCCATCCCATCCCATCCCTCACCTCAAACGGCGCCACAGCAGACTCTGCTTGTGAGAAGGCCGAATGCCTCACTTCTGGTTTGCATCAGTGTACCCAGTCGTACCCAACTGCTCCTGGATTATGTGTTATTGGCACCGGAGAAAGTGTCAAAGTTTTTGGCACCCTCAACTCTTGACTCTGCAACAACTGGACCAGACAGCATCGGCTCACGTGTACAAAAAACCTGTTCTGCTGCTCTTGCATTTCCTCTCTCTCTCTCTGCCCTCTTCACCTAGTCATTTACCCACAGGTCATCTTCCACCTGCTTGGAAATAAGCCAACATCATAGCATTACATAGAGTAGAACTGCACTCCGTGGATGGCATACCACAGCCAGGCTGAACCGTTTATGTTTTGGATCCCATTGATAGCCGCATCTGCATCGGGACATTAACCAAAATATAATCAGCTTGTTCACCAACCCAACTCATCTACCTAGTTTTGTCCGAATCTGTCAAAAATGTTTTAAGATATCATGCGATATATAATTTTGGCTATCTCTCAATGGTGAAGAATCACTTTGAAGATTCTAGTGTGCAAATCTGGCTCTGGATCTTCATCAAAATCGAATCCTTTTGTCCTTGTCACACACCCAACCTGTCCAAACAAATTTGGTCTGAATCCGTTCACAACTTTGAGATATCCTCTTCACAACCAGACAGGCAAACAGACAGACAGATAAGGGTGAAAACATAACCTCCGCCCACCTTCGGTGACAGCTGTAAAAAGGTGCAAAAACGGATCCCGTCAACTACATGCCAATGAGATTACTTCCAATCATCAGCAGGGTCATCAAATCCATCATCGCAATTGACATCAAATCATTCCTTTTTTCCGATCATTAAATTGGATTCAGACCTGGTCACTCTACCTTGGACATGCTGCTTCAACTCTCCCAACATTGGATGGAGGCCATCAATATCAGACATCAGATAAGGGCCATCGCTCTGGACATATCTCAAACTTTAGATACAGTCTGGCATCCTGTTTTACTCTCCAAACCATCTGCCTATGGAATCCAAGGCCAACTCCACTCTTGGATTACTGACTTCCTCCACTCTCGGAGCCCTCAACATAACCCTTTCTTCTCCTCTCCCTATCAAGACTGGAGTGCCCTGAGGCAGTGTTCTGGGCCCCCATATTATTCCTAATCTTAATCAATGATCTCACTGACTGAAAAATCCTCTTTATCTCTTTACTGATGACTCCACTCACTGTCATATCATCCCTCATCCTTCTATCAGACAGACAACAGCCTCTTCTATCTCCTCAGACCTTGACAAAATTACAATCTGGTCAAGCAATTGGAATAAGTCTTTCAATCTTGAGAAATGTCACACACTCACACTCTCTCTCCAAAAGGACTGTACCACAAACTCTCACATCTACTTTCTCAACAACCCACTCAGAGGTTCACTCAATCTCTTGGGTCTCAATCTCAACCATGATCTCTCTTGGGCAAGTAATATTTCAAAGTTGGCCTCCAAAGCCAGACACCAACTGGGCATCCTCTGTCGTGCAAAGTCCCTCCTTTGCACACCTGAACTCCGATACACCTACAAGGCTTTCATCCTCAGCTTGATTGAGTACTGCTCTCCCCTGCCTCACATCTTGCTCAGCTCGACGCCATGGAAGCCCAGGCTTTCAAGATCAATGGAATCTCTCGTGATTATACCGAGTCTATGGGCCTATCTCTTCGCATTTGCCGATAAGTCAGTAGTCTCTGTCTTCTTCTGCCTCATTTCTGGCATTGCACACTTGCACCCACTGCCCACTCTGTGCTCTTCGCTTCCCCTCCAGCCAGCCACCTTAACCCCAAGTAGCTGCAGGACAAATGTGGTACACCAACAACTCCCCCTCCCCCGAGTGAAATTCCCTAAATCCAGAACCACTACTCACCTCTACACATTTATTCCTCTTTTTTCCCCACCTGTGGAAGCACCTTCCACACTCTCTTCATTCACATTCTTTCCTCCAGGTCTTTTTTTTTGTATACCGAGTCGAGGTTTGTGCAAGAGCTAACACAAAGAACATATAATAAAGAGAGCGGATGGCAAGAGAGGGAGAGAGGGAAGTACAACAGTAGAGAACAGGAACATCGGGAGATCTGTGGAAGGGAGATTACTGGGGCGGGTTACACAGGATAAACAAGATGGACACTACAAGGAACTTCAGGAAAGAGATCGGAATTTTAAGGAGGTGGATTTGGGTGAATCAACGGGCGTAGAAAAGGTCAAGCTTTATTCTCATTCTTTCCATCAAGACAGCTGTTCACAATCATCTCAAGTCATCCCCCACTAGTCAGGGCCCTTAGGGATATTTTGGTTCAAATTCTTCCAAAAGCATCAATGCCATACTTGCCCATGCCATACTCTTTCGATTTTTGACGGGCGCCAAGGGCGGTATGATCCGGGGACCATACCGGTCCATCCCGCGATGTCACCTGACCTATGACGTCATAATTAGGATATGCATCCAATCACATGGCGTACTATAAGTGGTCAAAGTTCAAAATGAATCGATCGAAAAATGAAGGCAGGGATCCATTTTTAAGGTTTTCATAAAATCCAATATGGCCACCAGGTCACATGACCTATGACGTCATATTTATGACATGTATACAATCATGTATACATGAACCCGGATCATGATCGCACAAAAATTAAACACAAGGATATGGCATACAGTTCATAAAACATCAAAATCCATACCTTTGTAATTAGACTGATGAACTGCATATGCCTGAAAATTAGGAAATAGACATGTAAATATTTCCTCTAATTGTCAAAAATAAGGTCAGAGTTCGATTACCCAACCCAGAAACATAAAATGGTGAACCTCACGTAAATCTTGACAAAAAACTCAAAAACCGACATGTTTGACTCAAAAATGACCTTTAAGATGACCTTGACCTCGAATCATCAAAATAACATCATAATTGGATTCCTCGACCTCGAAAACCCCTGAAAAGTGGTATCATACATGATTCCAACCCTTTTGGTTATTTAACTGATTTTCCTCTAATCCGGGTGGCGGCCATTTAGTATTTCGCCAATATGGGGCCCCCGGGGGGGGGGGGTGGCGGCCGTCTTGGCGCCCGTCAAAAATCGAAAGAGTATGGCATGGGCAACATCTGGGCCAAATTTGGTGCTTTTGGAAGAATTTGAACCAAACGGCCCCAAATTATCTCTAAGGGCCCTGACTACACACAAAGCCATGATATTTTCTACACCTGTGAAACCATCCCCACCCTCCAAAAAATTTGCTTATGTATTGATCTTGTCCATCCCTTGCATTCTCCCCTACATCTCAACGTCACCTGCATCCCTTCTTTGTCCATCTCATCTACCTTCTCCTTCTGCCATGCTATTGGTGATTCCCCTTTCTCCTGCTGTTCATTTTGTTAGGCTGTCTCCTGATCTGTTCTGTTCTGTGTCTTATCTCTTACACGAGCCTAAACCACATACTGTATATATGAAAAATACAAAAATGTTAAATAAAAAGAAGATCGTAAGCCAGCCACCTTAACCATAAAGCCAACACCAGGCTGAGTAATCATAACAAGGACACATTTAACTTCAAGAGCATTTTGCAGCCAAAGGAACACAAGCAAGCAAATTAAAGTACGAGTTGAACAACAAATGAAAGTGAATTTAAATCAGACTATAATGACTGACATCGCAACGTCGACCGATATGCCTCCACCCACATTATTACATATATAACGTGATGCATCAAGTCGGTCGTTTTTATGTCAATGCCGGTTTACAAATCATAGGTTGGCAATTGGATGGGAATAAGAAGAATAGAATGATCGTTTTAAGGCCATTTTTCTTTAAAGTTTTAAGATGAGAGAAAGAACTAAAACAGCAATAACAATTAAAACTAGAACGGGCACTCGGTAGAGCGCATACCTTCGCCGCAGCTACTGTTCTGTACTTGGCATGGGAGTGTAGGGAACAGAACAGTGAACAGTTTGGTGCTGATTTCATGCAAATCGGATAAGAATTGACCGAGTTATGACAAAAAACGCACATTTTGCAAGGTCGTGACCCCCCTGACCTTTGACCCCCAACCGCTAACAAGGGTAATGTATTCACTGGGTCATGTCGTATATCACAAGATCGGGCATTGAATTCTGAACATTTTGGCATTAGTTGCATGCCAATTGGATAAAAATTGACCGCGCTATGGTAAAAATACGATTTTGACCTTTTCGTGACCTTGACCTTTGACCCGATTGCTCCCAAAATCTAATCAAATGTGTCCCGTATAATAACCAATCATCCCACCAAATTTCATGCAATTCGGTTGAATACTTTTTGAGTTATGCGAATAACATACACACACACACACACACAGACATACAAATAAATACACAGCGATCAAAACATAACCTTCCGCTTTTGCGAAGGTAACTAGAACAACACTCTTCAATGTCACAACATCGACCGATATGCCTCCGCCCACATTATTACATCATTATAATACTTGTACAAAGTTTGATTTAAATCCATTGAACTGTACTCAAGTTATCACATTTTACCTGACATGACCTCTGACCTCTTGACCCCAAAATCTAATCAGTTCATGTTTACATCATTATACATACCTGTACCAAGTTTTAATTAAAATCCCTTCAGCTGTTCAAAGTTTTCACATTTTACCTGACATGACCTCTGACCTTTGACCCCGGGACCCCAAAATCTAATCAGTTATTCTTTACATCATTATACATATGTGTACCAAGTTTGAATTAGATCACTTCAGCCATTCTCGTCATAAACATATTACAGACTTTAACTTTGATGTTGTCCCCAAAGTCTAATCAGTTAATCTTTCCATCATTATACATACCTGTACCAAGTTTGAATTAGATTACTTCAGCCGTTCTCAAGTTATATACCTATAAAAGACTTTGACCTTTAACCTCTTGACCCCAAAATCGAATCAGTTAATCTTTACATCATTCTACATAATTGTACTAAATTTGGTCAGAATCCCATCACCGGTTCACATGTTATCACGGTAACAGGATTTTTACCTTACATGACCTCTGACCTTTGGCCTTTGACCTCGTGACCCCAAAATCTAATCAGTTCATCTTTACCTCATGATACATACCTGCAACAAGTTTGACTAAGATCCTTTCAGCCATTCTAAAGTTATCGTGGTAACAAAAACCTATCACGGATGGACGGACAGACAGACGGACAGCCGGACGGACACCCTGAAAACACAATGCCTCAGGCGACTTTGGCAATGGAGGCATAAACTAGAACTGTGAGCAATGATGATCGGCTTCCAGGCAAAATGGCTGCCATACCACAAGACTGATGACATCATTTCAATACATTTTCCTCATCGATGGTCAATCATATCTGTGAATTTTAGTTCCGATCGGTTAAGCGGTTCTGGAGATATGGATTTTCAATTTATTTTCCTTAAATCCAACATTTCTGCCATGCTATGTGACTGATGTCATTGTTTGTAAAATAATATTCCTCATGTGTAGTCAATCATACATATGAAGGTTTGGATTGATCTGTTAAGTGGTTCTGGAGATATGGATTGTCAAATACTTTTTCCTTAAATCCAAGATGACCACCATACCACGTGACTGATGATGTCATAGTTCAGAAACATTTTTCCTCATGGGGGGTTGATCATACATATGAAATTTTGTATTGGTCCATTCAGCAGTTCTGGAGAAAAAGATGTTTAAAAGTTTCCCTTAAATCCAAAATGGCCGTCGTACCACGTGATTGATGATGTCACAGGTTACAAATATCTTTACCACATCAGCAGTTGTTACCCTGGTGTGTACCCCGGTTTAGAATAGGTACACTGTATCCCTGCACATCGTAAGAGGCGACTAAGGGTTGGCGTCAGGAAGGGCATCCGGCCATAAAAACATTGCCTCAAACAGGGAACCATGATTGTCATGGGGCCCGCAAGGCTAACCCCCGCTCTAGCGGGGAAAATGGCCTTAAAACGATCATTCATTCATTCATTCATTCATCAGCAGTTGATCATATGTTTGGCATTTTGCAGTGATCCGTTAAGAGGTATTCCAGGAAAGATTATTTAGATTTTTTCCCTTAAATTCAAGACGTCATAGTTTGCAAATAGTTTCCCCCATCGGAATGTAAACATGTGTTTCAAGTTTCGTATCAATCGGATAAGCGATTTCGGAGAAGATTTTTAAAAGTTTTGTTTTGAAATACAATATGGCCACCAAACCACGTGATCGATGACTTTTTTTTCTTTTTTTTCCCCGCAAACTTTTATCCCCATGGCTTGGCTATCATAGCGTAAAATTTTGCATTCATCCGTTCAGTGGTTAAGGAGAAGAAGATGTTTAAAGTTCATGATGTCATAGGCAATAGCAGCCAATCTAAGTCAAAATTGCCAAAACAAAATTCATCATGCACTAAGTTACATTGGTATCTATAATGAGTTACAGTTTCATAGAACTAGCTATAACGGTTTTCTCGGAATCGTCTCCACAAAATGTGTGAGAATAATAATCCTTACAAGAACAATAGGCTTCCAGTGGGTAGAGAGAATACCTCCGCCAGGCTGAACAGTTTACATTTTGTATCCCACTGATAGGCCGGAGCTGGATTCGGAACTGAAACAAAAGCTAATCAGCTTGTTCTCGTCGCCAAACCCAGTCATCCACCAAGTTTTGTCATAACGCATCCACAACATTTTGAAATATCATGTTATATATCGTTTTTTGCTTCATCACTCAATGGTGAAGAATCACTTAATTTTTTTTAAATTCTCGTATCCAGATATTCACCAAAATTGAATAAACTGTTCGTTGTCACTCACCCAACCTGTCCACAAAGTTTCACCAGAATCTGTCCTCAACCTTTTGAGATATCCTGTTCGGAGACAGACAAACTCCCAACCCCACGCCCCCCTTCCCACGCCTCCTCCCCTCAAGCCCTCAAGCCCTCTCCCTCCCACAGATCTCACGATGTCGCTGCTCTCAAATGTAGAGTTTGTGTGCTTCCCCTTCTCTCCCCATCTTGTCTACCGCTCCCATTATTATATACTTTGTGTGTCTGTTTGATTTGTATGTGTGATGAATGTTCGCTCTTTCAAGAGCCTCAATTCTGTATACAAAAAAAAAAAAAGGAAAAAAAAAAAAGAAGCAAAAACAACCTCCATCCAACTTGCTTCCACCATCCAATGGATCATCGATATCAGCAAATTGTGCTACAACGTGGAAGAACTAGAACGGCACTCAGTAGAGAGCATACCTCTGCCTGGTTGGCCATATCACACAATAGTGAAGAATCACTTAAAAATTTAAATAATTCTCATATCCGAATTCATCTTCAGATCTTCACCAAAATCTAATAGATTCTTCCTCGTCACACACACACAACTGGTCCACAAAGTTTCGTCCAAATCTGTCCATAACTTTTTGAGATATCCTGCTACGTATCATTTTTGGCCAGACCTCCCAATGGTGAATTAATCATTTAAAAATTCTACCAGCCGGATCCGAATCCACATCTTCACCAAATTCTAATCATTTCGCCCTTGTCACATACGCTACATCTCTGCCAAATTTCGTCCGAATCCGTCCACAACTTTTTGAGACATCTTGTTCACAAACGGACAAATGGACAGACAAACGGACAGACAAACGGACAGACAAACGGACAGACAAACGGACAGACAGGGGTGAAAACATAACCTCCATCCACCTTCGGTGATGGAGGTAAAGAGAATGCCAGCATCTGTGTGAAAGTCCTGGCAGCAGGTCCACAAATCGTTTTGAACTCCAAAAGGTGATGAGGTGTGAATTGACATCGATTGGACATTTTATTTTAACAACACAACCTACCCTTATTGAGGAAATAATTTAAAGGGATCGTGGAGGGTTTGAATCTGAGTTAATGGTACCATCCCAAATTCCAACTCGTTTCATAATCACCGTATATGAAGGGTTACTTGAAGGCACAGGTAAGGTACTCACCCAATACATCCCCAGGCTCACTCTGCAGCTCCTCAGGAAGGAGGCCTTGCAGCATGTTGAGCAGGGCATGCAAACTTCGGGCACACAATGCAGGCTGGCTTGCACACGTCTCCCTGATCAACTCAAACACTCCACACAAACCCATGCTCACGATCTGTCGGTGGAGGAGGATAAGGTCACAAGATGTTCAGGATAAGGAGACACACGAAGAGATTAATTACACCTTTACAAGATGTAGCTAATTTGTGGAATAGAAAACATATGCGTGACGGCAGATCTCGATAGTGGGGACAAAAAAAAATTGAAAGGTAAACGTAAAAGTGAGAACAGGTGTAAACGTTTCCAAGTGGTGTGAAACTTGGAAGAAAAGATTCTCCCTCATTTCTTGGTTGTTTTTTTTTTAAGCATGATCCAAGGCTCATAGTGGAACTGCCACACACACATGGCACAACATTTGAAGATATGACATAAATGAACATACGGGACATAACAAAAGACTGGTAGATGACAAAAACACAACCACCGAGTTTGGGGGAAGTGCCATCACTTACCAGGTGTCCATCTCAATCCATCTTCAACACGGGGTACCAGCAACGTCACAACAATGGCGCTGCATTTCTCACCACACTCAGCAGGGCATTTCCTAAGGAGCAATTTCCTCCTCCCCATGGATGCCAACCTATGGTTGTTTGTCCATGTTCTATCCTTTTAAATGCTGAATGTCAAACAAGGAAGCAGCACTACGATTTTTTAAAGTTTTTGGTGAGACTCGGCCAGGGTTCAAACCACCGGCCCACCGGCCCGCCAGATTCAGGGGCCTGGTTGGCCATTACTCCACTGAACCAAACCAAAATATTGCCAAAGGTGAAGCTAGCCGCATGTCCAAAATCATAAATAGATTATGACCCTAATCATGCCGACGAAAGTCTGCCAGGCCGAGACTGCCACAGAACTAAGATGCTGATGTCCACGTTGTACAGAGCAGAGCAAAAGCAACAATAAATCAAGACATGGCAGTTTTGCTAATTGGTGCTTTTAAGGTAACATCTTACCACTTGCATATCAAAGCAAGATGTTACGACAACCCCCTACCCTCCACAAAGCAAGTGCAGATTTAAAATTAGCAGACCTCTGCAGGGACACGATAAACGTCCGAACACCACTTCTAAACGATTCAAACAAGAGCAAGTTATCCCAGATTATAAAATAAATAACAAACGCCAAACCAACGCATTCGCCAAACTAACACATGCGCCAAACTAACACATGCGCCAAACTAACACATGCGCCAAACTAACACATGCGCCAAACCAACACATGCGCCAAACTAACACATGCGCCAAACCAACACATGCGCCAAACCAACACATGCGCCAAACCAACATGCGCCAAACCAACACATGCGCCAAACTAACACATGCGCCAAACCAACACATGCGCCAAACCAACACATGCGCCAAACTAACACATGCGCCAAACCAACACATGCGCCAAACCAACACATTCGCCTAACTAACACATGTGCCAAACTAGAACGCCACTCAGTAGAGCGCATATTTCCGCCGTGGGTGGCCGCTGCTGAGCCCTATTTTCCAATGATAAAAAATCCTTCAAAAAATTCCTGGATCCGGAATAATATCCTGAGCTTCACCAAAAACGAATCAATTCTTCTTTATCCCAAGGGCAATCATCCCACCAACTTTCATCCAAATCCGTTCAGAACTTTTCCAGATATCTTGTTCACAAACACACGAACACACACACGGACGGACACGATCGAATGCATTACTCCCTGGCGGGAGTAATAAAACTACAGACAGCAAAGATTGCATACCCTCACCCAGACTTGTTACATGTGGTTTTACAGTACATAGACTTGGCATTTAATATGGAATATTTTTTTTTCCTTGACTTGGGTTTACTTTCTTAACTCAGTATATCAATCTGGTGAGTTTCTTTTACACTTTGGCGATTTATTTGTTAAAAGAACCATGTCACTGATTGTCTGTCGCAGCAAGAAGTCAACAACAGGATTATATCACAGGTGGCGTGGCAAAATGTACGGACAGGTGCATTTGATGATTGGCTTCACAGTCGGGTATACAAGGGTTGTTGCGTTCTGTATTAGTGGAAAACAACTGCTTCACGTCTCCAAAAGTTATTGCCGCTTCCTCTGGAGATGGTCCGTCAACCCGACAATGCTGTTTGTCATGGAGTGGTGGCTTTACGAAATTACGGCATGAAACAGCGTCCTATTGCTCGGCAGTATGGCATCACTCAAGGTCAGGTGTCAAAGATCCTGAAACGAAATGCTCAGAGGGGTGTCCCTACTCCAATACCGAGGCCAGGACGTCCCCGCAGAACCACAAGGAGGGATGATCGCCAGCTGCACCGGTTAATCCGCAATGGCCGTACCAAGTAAGCTAATCGGCTTAGGTCTGAGTGGCAGCAACTGACAAATGTGCCTGTATCCAGAAGACTAGTCAACCAACGACTGGTTCAAGCAGGCTATCATGCCAGGCGTCCCCTGAGAAAGCCACGCCTGACCAGACAACTCCGCCAGCGCCGATTGCAGTGGGCCAGAGAGCACCATCAATGGCAGCCAGGACACTGGAATCACGTGATCTTCAGTGACGAGTCTAGATTTCTGGTCTATCGTCAAGATGGCCGCGTCCGAGTGCGCAGACAAGTGCATGAAGCCTACAACAAAGATTGTATAGTACCAAGAGTCCAAGCTGGAGGTGGTGGGGTAACCATTTGGGCTGCTTTTCATGCAGGGGGCAAAACTGACCTGGTTGTTCTGAATGGAAACCTGAACCAGTTCAAGTACAAGGCCATTCTGGAAGAAACATTGCTTCCATTTGCTCGTGCAGCCTTTCGAGGAAACATTGTCTTCCAAGATGACAATGCACGGCCTCATCGTGCTCGCATGAACCAACACTTTCTTGCTGACCATGGTGTAGAGCATATGGAGTGGCCTGCCATGTCCCCGGATATGAATCCGATAGAGAACTTGTGGGCAGAATTAACGCGTCAAATCGAACACTTGGACCAGCAGCCGACCTCTGTGCGTGAATTGCAGCAGGCTATTGTCACTGCATGGTAAGCGATTCCTGTCCAAACCTTGGCAAATCTCGTGAACAGCATGCCTCAACGTGTCCGTGCTCTCCTGAATGCTCGTGGGGGTTACACGAAGTACTGAACTGTAATTTTACTATCCGTAATCCCAGTCGTAATTTAACTTTTGTTTTTGTTAAAAAAAAAATTGGCTAATGTGCAAAATAAAGAGATACTTCTGGAAAACGTGCAGAAGTTTAACACAGTACTGTCTGTGAATTGAGTTCGATATCAGTTTACATCACTTTCAAGGATCAATTTATTTTGAAATGTCAAATGTTTGTTTTTGTTTCTTTTAAAGGTCACATTAACAAAATCTAGAATAATTTCAACACAATTCCAATGAACTTTTGGTTCGAAGACATCTTGAAAAGTAAGTTCACCCCCACAAAAAAAATATTCCATATTAAATGCCAAGTCTGTATTTTAGAGACGTACTCATAGATAAACTCACATTCTAATTGTACATACAATATAGAGGTACTCACATTCTAATTGCACATACTTTATATAAAGGTACTCACAATCTAATTGTACATACTTTATAGACGTACTCACATTCAAATTGTACATACTTTATAGATATACTCACATTCAGATTGTACATAATGTTGCGAATATGGAATTTGGCCTCCATATCCGCTTGTAAATATTCCCCTATTTTCTCCAATACTCCCCAACTTTCCCCAATCCCCCATTCCCTAGTCCCATTGCATGTAAATAACAATCAGTAGAGCCGACCTTCCCCTTATTCCCCCATTAAATGTCGTGCCCAGGTCCACCGCACCACACGTAGACAACTTTCGGACATCTTCCTAGTTATTCTTATTCTATGTCAGTTAAGGCCTCGTCTCCATTAATTATGACTCTTCGTTGCACCAGAATGTGATTATATGGCATCAGTAGTGAGTTTAGGACCTTTCCCATACCTCCTTCCATCTTCTTCCCCAACAATTACAACAACAACAGAGGAGATGGCGGCGGAGCGGGGGAGGATGCGTCCTCACACCGGCTCGATTAGCGCCATTGACCACGCGCTCCACGGGGTTACCACGGAGGGGCTGGCTGTCAGCTCCTCCTCAAGGGCGGAGCCTGGTAACCCCCCGCACCCAATCAGAAGGGCGGACCGATTCCATCTGGGGCGGCGCTAGCGAGCCGAGGGCGTGTCACTCCCCGCCGGATATACGCGGCCACGCGCTGGATGTGACGTCAGATGCGCCCCCAGCTGGAGAAAGAACGTTGCCTGCGATCGCGGAGAGGAAGAGAACCCGCCTGTGAAAGAACGTTACCTCCGAGCGCTGAAACCTCCCGCATCTCTGGACCGGACCGGGTCGATTCTAACCTTTGAGCACAGGTGCACCTGGAGCCATCGACAACCGCTTTCCTGCCATCAACCCCCGTGTGAGTCAGCTTTGTCCCGTTTATCTGTCGTCTGTTGGGAATAATATAAGATTGTGTCTAAGTGCCTGTCTTCCTATGATGTACCTCTCGTCCCTGTAATCTAACCTTTCCGTACGAATATAATCTCCTCCGGAGGTCTTGAGAATTGAAACATTGGTGTCGTATTGTGTTATTGTAATCCAGCCGGGTGTCTTCTTTTCCTTATTGAGCCAGCATCGCGCGACTAGTCAACGTTCGGGTATAATATCGAGCATAATCTTGTGCAGACGTGGTCATCCCAAAACCGCTCGGTGAATAACATCCAAGCCACGTCTGTAACAATACTTTATAGATTTACTCACATTCAGATTGTCCATACTTTATAGATGTACTCACATTCAGATTGTACATACTTTATAGATGTACTCACATTCAGATTGTACATACCTTATAGACGTACTCACATTCTAATTCTACATACTTTATCGACATACTCACATTCTAATTGCACATACTTTATAGACGTACTCACATTATAATTGTACATACGTTTGTAGACGTACTCACATTCTAGTTGTACTTACTTTATAGACGTTCTCACATTCAGATTGTGCAAACAGTCACGTGAAAAAGTAAGTACACCCCATGAAAAGTTTTGACCTTTTCAACATATTTCAACATACAGCTATTTGATCTTCATTTCAACAATATTGATAGATAAAGGTGATATAATATAACAAATATCATGAAGCATTTACATTTTGTAGTCCATTGTATAATTTAAATAAACATAAATGCAAATTTCACATGTGGAAAAAGTAAGTACACCCCTACATTTATCACTACTTCAAATACCTAAAATTAGAATAAGGTGCACCAGCTCAGGTGAAAATGAATAGAACACCGTTAGAGAGGATCTTGGAGGAACCTGTCTTATTTAAACCTCAGACATTTAGTTTGGTTTGCTCTTTGTTGTTGAAGTGTTCGTGTCACCATGCCTAGATCAAAAGAGCTCTCTGGGGCCTTCAGAAAGAAGGTTATAGATGCCTACGAGTCTGGGAAGGGATTTAAAAAGATCTCCAAACAATTTGAAATCAATCATTCGACTGTCCGGAAGATCATCTACAAGTGGAGAAGATTCCAAACAACTGTCAACTTGTACAGGCCAGGCCGCCCCAGCAATTTCCGCCCGAGAGCAGACCGCAAGATGCTGAAAGAAGTCTCTAAGAACCCCAGAATGTCATCACGGGACCTACAGGTAAGCTCTTGCCACTGTTGATGTCAAAGTGCATGAGTCTACCATTAGAAAGAGGCTGTACAAATTTCATCCACATTGGAGGTGTGCCAGAAGGAAACCTTTGCTGTCCAGAAAGAACATCAGGGCAAGACTAAAGTTTGCCAATGAACACCTAGGCAAAGACCAGCACTTCTGGAACAATGTGCTCTGGACAGATGGGTCAAATGTAGAGATATTTTGCCACAGAAAACCAAAGACAGCATTTGACCACAAGAACCTGATACAACTGTAAAGCATGGTGGTGGAAATATTATGGTTTGGGGCAGCTTTGCTGCATCAGGGTCTGGGCAGCTCACCATCATAGAATCCACTATGAATTCTTCATTGTACCAGAGGGTGCTTGAGGATAATGTGAGGCCATCTATCGGAAAGTTGAAGCTCAACCGAAGGTGGACCTTGCAACATGACAATGACCCTAAACATACCAGTAAATCCACCAAGGAATGGCTGAAAAGAAAGAAATGGAGGGTTCTGGAATGGCCAAGTCAAAGCCCGGATCTAAATCCCATCGAGATGTTGTGGGGGGATTTGAAACGAGCTGTGCATGCAAGAAACCCCTCAAACATCGCACAGCTGAAAGAATTCTGCATGGAGGAGTGGGCAAAAATTTCTCCCAGTCGATGTCAGAGACTGGTAGACAGTTATAAGAAACGCCTAATTGAGGTCGTTTCTGTTTCTGTCCTGGAAGTCCTTGGTGTCCTTGTGTTTTATACTTCTCCCACCCCCCACCCCCTTCCCCCAAGCCCTCTCCCTCCCACACATCTCCCTGCTCTCAAATGTTGTGTTTGTGTGCTTCCCCTTCTCTCTCCATCTTGTCTTCCGCTCCCTCTTTTTATATATTTTGTTTGTCTGGTTGATTTGTTTGTGAAATAAATGTTAGCTCTTTCACGAGCCTCGATTCAGTATACAAAACAACAAAAAAAAAAAAATGTCCACATATGTTAAAAAGATTTTAAAAAACATTTCATGGGGTGTACTTACTTTTTCCACATGCGAAATTTGCATTTATCTTTATTTAAATTATACAATGGACTACAAAATGTAAATGTTTCATGATATTTGTTACATTATATCACCTTTATCTATCAATATTGTTGAAATGAAGATCAAATAGCTGTATGTTGAAACATGTTGAAAAAGTCAAAACTTTACATGGGGTGTACTTACTTTTTCACGTGACTGTACCTTAAAGATGTACTCGCATTATAGATGTACTCACATTCTAATTGTACATTATGATTTGTACACAAAGTCAAGGCTCATGGAAGAGCGAGCCTTTATCTCAAAAATCTGCTTGTGGCATCCAAGGCTACCTCTCGTCTCATGGATAACCAACTTCCTCCACTTATTTCAAGATGGCCTCCAGAGCCAGCCTGGGCATCCTTTGTCATTCACGGTCTTTCCTTGGCGAATCTGAACTTATGACAACCCACATGACCTTAATTCATAGCTTTATGGACTGCTCTCCCCTTAGAGCTGATGCCAGTCTTATATATGCCCTTCTTTATGCCATGGAAAACAAGACATACAAAATCATTGGGATCTCCCACGATCTCAGAGGGTCGAGGCCTGTTACTTTCGCATTACAGGCAGGTTGGTGGCCTCTCTGTAATCTACCAACTCCTTTTTGGTCTTGCACCCACTATCCTCTCTTGGCTTTGTTCCTCCCAGGTTTGTGCAGGGCGCACATGGTCTACCAGTAACACTCTTCTTGTTAAACTCTCACGTTTACCTCCATTCTTGCTCTAACTCTTCCATGAGCATCGATCATGTGCAACAAAAAAAAAATCTTCAGTTCTGGCCGCTGCCATCTTCAAAAGGAAACAATATTGTCGATCACACCAGAAGTGTGTTTCACAATGCATTATTTTGCGCTTTCTCTTCCAGCTGGTAAGAAGTGACCTTAGGCTAAAAACCAAACTCGTTTCAACTTAGATACAAGTACAACACACACACAGCACATATCACACAGCACATATCACACAGCACATATCACACAGCACATATCACACAGTACATAGCACGTAGCACATACACACATTTGTACTACCATAATGAAAAGTACCTTTGGAAGCTTGGCAGGTGGTTCTTGCAACTCTTCTTCCTCCTCCTCACTCTCAGAGTCGGGCGCAGATTGCCCACATATCTTGGAACCTGTGCCCTGTGATCCAAGGTGGCGGCGACGTTCAAGGACACATTGGCGCACGTGAGCGTAAACGTTGAAAGCTGAAGGGTTGCTGTGCAACACGATTTCTGGTGGGGAAACTCCATTTTCAGAGCTTTCCACCTGCAACAGAAGATCCAGTGTCTGTGTGTCATTTTTGCATCTCCTCCCAAACCACTAGTCACACAAGGTTGAACACTGCACCATATTAATCACCAAGGGGCGCTAGGAAGGACAGGGTTGGTAAAAATAAATAGATTTGCAGAAAAAAAAACATTTTCGGTATTCACATGGATAAATGTCCAGCCTGGTGTTGGCTTAGCGGTTAGGGTGCCGGCTTGGGATCCTAGGATCCTGGGTTCGAATCCCGGTCGATCGCTGAATTAACGCCAGGGGGGTTTACTCAGCCTGTCATCCTTCTGAGCTCGGCAAATTGAGCACCAGGTCACTGGTAATTCCCTGTGTCGCAAGAAGCGACTAACAGGGTTGGTGGCAGGAAGGGCCTCCGGCCATAAAACATTGCTTGAAAAACGGGACCACGGTGCCTGAAAAAGGCCAACCCCTGCTCTGCGGGGAAAAATGGCCTCTAAAGGTGGTTCTTTTGTTCTTTACATGAATAAATGTCCAGACAAAGCAAGTGTTAACTATGCCTCACGTGGCTTGGCGACAAGTGGTGAGATGCTGCCGATTGTCTGTGCAAAATCGGGTGTACTGCACTTACCTCTGAGCAAGTGCTGTTAATACATCCTTATGGTAACTATTTTTCTGCCGTCTCAGCCTTTCCACTTCTTAGAATTCCAAAATAAGCCAGAACAGCACTCTTCAACATCAGGATATCGACCGATATGCCTCCTCCCACATTATTACATCATCATACATACTTGTACCAAGTTTGATATAAATCCCTTCAGCTGTTCTCAAGTACCACATTTTTATCTGACATGACCTCTGACCTTTGATGCTGAAATCTAATCAGTTAATCATCTTTTTTCTTCTTCTTTTTTTTTGTATACAAGATCGAGGCTCGTGTAAGAGCTAACATTAATGACAAAAAAAAACAGACACATAAGACAATAAAGGGAGCGGGAGACAAGATGGGGAGAGAGGGGGAAGCACACAAGTACAACATTTGAGAGCAGGGACATCGGGAGATCTGAGGGAGGGAGAGGGCTTGGGGGGCTGGGGGGGAGGGGAAACGGGTGGGGCGAAACACGTGGTCAAAGAACGAACGAACACGGGAAGAGAAGGAAATAAAAAATAAAAAAACAAAGGTTTTTTTTTATTATTAAGACTTTAATCAAAGGGTAAGATGTTCAGGGAAGTATGGGGTGAAAAAAAGACTGGAAAAAACAGTGAGAGAATGAAAGTAAATGGACCACAAACGACCGCCGAGAGGAGACAACAAAGCTTCGAGGCCTGGAAAACCAGGCCTGAAAAACGCGGCAGGGACCAACCGACGTGTATACACAGGTATGCACGATTTACATCGATATCTAACTAGAAACACACAGTTGGTAGGCACACACCGTAAAATAAAAATACAGTTTTGACAAAAATACAAATGCAAAAATTCTTAACTTTGGTAGCGTGGAGAGCTTGGAAAAACACACAACCTCGCCGGCAAAACCGGAAGGCCAATAAAATAAAAGCAATGTGTAAATAATAAAACCTATAATAATAAAAAGGTGTGGGTGTGTGTGTGTGTGTGTGTGTGTGTGTGTGTGTGTGTGTGTGTGTGTGTGTGTGTGTGTGTGTGTGTGTGTGTGTGTGTGTTCCAAAACTCTGAAACCAAGCAGCCCCAAACTTTGCATGCATACTTATCAAACTCCAAGGAAGTGCATGAATGAAAACTGGGTGTTTGGGTGTGTTTAACCCATAAAGTGCTGGA
Organism: Myxine glutinosa; assembly: GCF_964187855.1. Lineage (NCBI taxonomy): Eukaryota > Metazoa > Chordata > Myxini > Myxiniformes > Myxinidae > Myxine > Myxine glutinosa. The sequence continues at coordinate 107,973,082 of NC_136272.1, forward strand.
TTTACTGGTTAGTAGCCCATAAATGCTTTTTGTCATCGGCTTTTCTCCACCAATTAAAAGCAAGCTTTCACCAGTTAGCCCGGGTATTATATATTGTAAGAAAGGCCACTATTCGTTCTTTGGGTTGACGTCATTTTAAGCTCTTCTGCATACAGGTCGTGGCTGGAACATGCCCATGTAATGACCATTTTTGGTAGGGCCACAACCGTGGCCGGTCGACCTGTGTGTCGGCCACTATAGTGGCCCGACACTTTATGGGTTAAACACCCCTTTTTAAGATAATTAACCAGCTTATTTTATTAAAACAAAACCAGGCTTTATCCTTGGTCATCCCACTATCCCTTGTAGGAGTCTTCAGGTTTTTTTGGCCTGCTCAAAATCCCTTGCCTTGAAACAGGCCACAAATATTTCTGCACAATTAAGTGCTCCACTCCACTCCACTTTCCTCACTCATATCATCGAATGTCTGATCTTCATACCTGCGGATCGCTGTATACATCGCTTTTGTACAAATCACGTTTGATGACTTTCTGGAGAATTCCCTTTGGTGAAAATGTAGTTTTTCTTCCAAATGGCCACACTCCCTCATTTTAACAACAATTAGCGTATGGTCGTCGGTAAAGTAGATCAAGACTTGGTGAAAATAAATTCTGTGAAAATCCATTCACTTTTGATTGATTTACCAAATCGAGTGACTTGACATGCTGCAATGCTTAAAGGTCCACAGACAGAAAATCATGCTTGGTTTAATTAATAGATATGGCTTCACATAACAATAAACACTTTATCGTTGTTTTTAAAATATATATATATCTTGGAAGGAAGATATTAATGTTTTTTGGTGTCCTTTTATGCTCAATTGCCACCCCCACCCTCCAAATGGCAATTTGATTACCCACGTCACCAGCTACTCATCCTGAGGACATTTTAGTTGTGGGTAGTTTTTATAATGATTTTGACTATCAGAGGATTCTTTATCAGAAAAATCTTCATCAAATTTACTTTCTGTCCAGTCTGAAGCAAGTTGTGTGACCATTACCCGTTGTGTTCCGAGACAACCTTGCATTTGATTATGTCATGCAGATGACGTCATGACCATCATGATTTTTATGGGGAGGAGGGGAGGAAGGGGTAACCAGACGAGTTTGCATTTTTAACAGTAACACCTCAAATAATTATTAGAATTAAAAACAATGTTCAGTTCTTTGTTTATTACTTAAAAATCAATATAATCACATCAAAAGAAAACAACATTTCTGTGTCTGTGGACCTCTAAATGTTCCTCATGCTCTTCGTATAGGCCTTGCCTCCTACCATCCCTCCCTCTTTCCGCTCTCCCTCCCTTATATCCCGAATGTCTTTCCCCTCTTTCACCCTCACCCCTCCTACTCCCCATCCACCCCTCCGTCCCTAGCCCTTGAGCCATTCTTAAGTTACTGCGGTAATAATAATAATAATACAACAACAACAACAACAACAACAACAACAACAACAACATGCATTTTAAGGCCATGTTCCCTGCTAGAGCGGGGGTTAGCCTTGCGGTCCCCATGACAATCTTCTCCATTTTGCCCTATTTTCTGCATCTCTCCTTGTTAACCCCCTTGCCCGCATTTCTTCTTCCACCAACTTTAGCCAAGTCTTTCGCGGTCTTCCCCGTCCTCTACTTCCTTCTACATTAACTTCCATCACTCTTCTCAACCAGTCACTTTCATCCTTCCTCAATACATGACCAAACCATCTCAACCTGTTCCTCTTCACAGCATCAATCACAGGCAATATTCCCATCATCTTTCGCAATTCATCATTTGTCTTCCTCTCCCTCAACGACACTCCGCACATCCATCGAACCATTCGCATTTCCACCCTTTCCAGCCTTCGTTGCTGCTCTACGTTCATTACCCATGTCTCGCTCCCATAAATCATAACACTTCTCACACATGCAGCATACACCTTTCCCTTCAGCTTCAGCGACACTCTCCTCCTCATCAGCACGCCACTCAGTTCCCGAAACTTCTTCCATGCACATCTCACTCGAGCAACCGTTGCCGAGTCTGATCCACCTTCTCCATTCAGCATGTCTCCGAGGTAGCAAAATGTTTTCACACCTTCCAGCTTCACGCCGTCTCCAAGATCCAACTCAACATTTCCTCCATCTGCAGCTCCCTCTGTGCACACCTTACATTTGAATGTAGCTGCCACACTGGTTAATGACCCTCTCAGACCACTACATTTTTGATGAACCCACTCAGCACACATTGTACATTGAATGGAGTTCACTCCGACACCCTTCCTGCACACAGCACACGGCCACTTCCCAGTTCTTTCCACCTCACCACATGCTTTACCACTTGCCATCACCTTTGTCTTTCCGATATTCACCTTCAGACCTTTTGTCTCCATACATTCCTTCCACTTGTTCATCTTTTCCTTCAGTCCATCCATACTTTCCGCAATCAACACCAGATCATCTGCATACAACAACTCCCATGGTAAACCCTCCTTTACGGTCTGAGCCAGCACCTCCATCACAGCTACAAATAGTAGTGGACTTAGTACCGACCCCTGATGCACTCCCACCTTCACCTCAAACTCACCACTGTTCCCGTCCTTGGTCCTTACAGCTGTGCGTGCTCTTTTGTACATTGCCATCACTACTCTGATCAACCATTCCTCCACTCCTAACTTCCTCAATGCCCATGTCAATACTTTGCGTGGAAACCAACATTGCCCATGTCAAACCGTGGAAACCAACCAATAATAATAATAATAATGCATTTATTTGATATAGCGCTTTTCAGGAAGCCCAAAGACACTTAATGATAATCTATTACAGACTTTGACCTTTGACCTGTGAACTCTTGATCCTGAAATCAAATCAGGTGATCTTTGCATCATAATACATACCTCTACCAACTTTGGTCGAAATACCATCACTGGTTCACAATTTATCATGGCAACAGGATTTTTACCTAACATGACCTGTGACCATTGACCTTTAATGTTATGGCCCAAAATCTAACCAGTTTATCTTTACATTATACATACCTGTACCAAGTTTGACTTCTCAAGTTATCGCAGTAATGAAAACCTATCACGGACGGATGGATAGACAGCCGGACGGACAAACGGACAGACAGCCCGAAAACATAATGCCTCCACCGACTTAGTCAGCGGAGGCATAAAAAATTAGCGCTACAAACAATGCGACCAAAAAAACAAAACGGGGCTGGGGCCCACAGGCTTGCTCACAAGAAATTAAATGGAAAAATGACAAATAATTTTAAGAGGCAGCAAGAAGAGATCATGTTGGAGTGAAATTGAGCGATGAGGAAACCAAATTAGGAAAATATTGCTTGGAAGGATTATGGATCTGGAAAAATAAAAATGACAAATAAAGCTTCATACAAATAATATGAAGGTGTGTCTGTCCGTTTCCTCATCTCTTACTGCTTCATGCGTAGTCACCAGACTCTGTAGGGATAATTAATTAAGTCTTATAATCCCACAAAAGACATCGAAATTTACTTCCAACACTATATTTTATTCCAATCGACCCAGTCAAAAGTAGACTTTTGTGGAAGCATTCATCATGCCAAATGACATGACGGCTTTCTGCTGGGCGGTGATTGAAGCCCAACCGTCACCGGCTTGTTGCTGTTCTGTGCTCCTCCCATCTTATCAAACGGCATTCCATCCCATATAATCTGTCCTTTACATTACAGGTGTTGGAAGGAGGAGTTGGAGAGAGAAGGACAAGGCTATAACTGTGTTCACACAGATTAATCTGCAGTAACTCCGAATAATTTTGATCTGAAGTGACATTTTGGCATTCACATAAAATATTCAACATGGCCAAGGCAGCATGCGGCAAAATACTCGTAGTTGGAAACACGAGAGGTTGGGATGGATTACGCGATTCCTCCGATAGCAAATCACATCCTTCGGATAGAGAGATCCATCGGACTAACAGCTTGTTCAGTGTTCAAACTCGCGACTACACAAACCTGTGATTTCAGACTGATTAACTAGGCGGAAGCCTCGACATGCCAACTTCCTTATGTCCATGCACACCTCGGCTCTCTAAAACCTCCAATTTACTGTGGAATAAACTGTGTGAACAGACCTTGAAACAAAACAAAATCAATTAGCCAATCATCTGTGCAAGATCACACCCCTGCGCCCTTCGAAACCCAGTGTGAAAGCATAAAAATAGGCCACTCGACATACATCACTAAGGAAACAAGTGAGAAATGCAATCAAAGTAATGAATGCACTAATGAATGATAAGTTTGATACAAGAAGAGGAATATGAAAAATATTACATCAATGAAACAATGAAGGATTTTCTTTTGCAAAAAACGCACAAAATATTGCACATACCACAAAGGTCGTTCTCAAGCAATGATTGAAACAAACATAATTGTTAAACATTTCATTAGCTTGGGGAGACGCATCACACCCCTGCGCCCTTCGAAACCCAGTGTGAAAGCATAAAAATAGGCCACTCGACAGATACTCACTAAGAAAACAAGTGAGAAATGCAATCAAAGTAATGAATGCACTAACGAATGATAAGTTTGATACAAGAAGAGGAATATGAAAAATATTACATCAATGAAACAATGAAGGATTTTCTTTTGCAAAAAACGCACAAAATATTGCACATACCACAAAGGTCGTTCTCAAGCAATGATTGAAACAAACATATTGTTAAACATTTCATTAGCTTGGGGAGACGCATCATAATAAAGGAGACACGAGCTTAACCAAACCTGTAGCCTGGCAGTTTCCCAACAAGGCTTCAGCATTTCACGATCACCCCATGATGTAGCCTTTCAAGTCGCGACAAGGCCGGGTGGACAAACATACCATCGGGCTGGTGCATCTAAAGCACATGAATATTTTATTCCCACGTCAATGTGGCTTGCATTATAAGTACTGTATTCAGGAAGCACGAAACACAGCAGCATCTGTGCTGGAAACTAGCCAGGAATTTCAATAACGTCACCATCTCTGGGAATGCCCGCAAATGAATGATTCAAACTGGTGCAGAGGTGCACCATTCAGACAAATAGATTTAACCAACAAATACATGTCCAACTTGGCATAGCGTAGCTTTCAAACCCACAGATTCTCAAAACAAGCGTAAGCATTGTTGGTACGGCCTTGTACAAGGAAATATTTGTACATTGTCAGTAAGCATTGTTGGTACGGCCTTGTACAAGGAAATATTTGTACATTGTCAGTAAGCATTGTTGGTACGGCCTTGTACAAGGAAATATTCGTACATTGTCAGTAAGCATTGTTGGTACGGCCTTGTACAAGGAAATATTTGTACATTGTCAGTAAGCATTGTTGGTACGGCCTTGTACAAGGAAATATTTGTACATTGTCAGTAAGCATTGTTGGTATGGTGTTGTACAATGAAATATTCGTACATTGTCAGTAAGCATTGTTGGTACGGTGTTGTACAAGGAAATATTCGTACATTGTCAGTAAGCATTGTTGGTACGGTGTTGTACAAGGAAATATTCGTACATTGTCAGTAAGCATTGTTGGTACGGTGTTGTACAAGGAAATATTTGTACATTGTCAGTAAGCATTGTTGGTACGGCCTTGTACAAGGAAATATTTGTACATTGTCAGTAAGCATTGTTGGTACGGCCTTGTACAAGGAAATATTTGTACATCGTCAGTAAGCATTGTTGGTATGGAGTTGTACAAGGAAATATTTGTACATTGTCAGTAAGCATTGTTGGTATGGTGTTGTACAAGGAAATAGTTGTACATTGTCAGTAAGCATTGTTGGTACGGTCTTGTACAAGGAAATATTTGTACATTGTCAGTAAGCATTGTTGGTACGGTCTTGTACAAGGAAATATTTGTACATTGTCAGTAAGCATTGTTGGTACGGTGTTGTACAAGGAAATAGTTGTACATTGTCAGTAAGCATTGTTGGTACGGTCTTGTACAAGGAAATATTTGTACATTGTCAGTAAGCATTGTTGGTATGGTCTTGTACAAGGAAATATTTGTACATTGTCAATAAGCATTGTTGGTACGGTGTTGTACAAGGAAATAGTTGTACATCGTCAGTAAGCATTGTTGGTACGGTGTTGTACAAGGAAATATTCGTACATTGTCAGTAAGCATTGTTGGTACGGTGTTGTACAAGGAAATATTCGTACATTGTCAGTAAGCATTGTTGGTACGGTCTTGTACAAGGAAATATTTGTACATTGTCAGTAAGCATTGTTGGTACGGTGGTGTTGCCCAATGATTTGTCACTGTTGGGAGCAAAGGTGCATCCTCATCATACAAAGAAATATGTTTACCTTCAATGTATACATGTGAAAGATAAAACAAAAACAAAGTGAAATTAATTGATAAAAGGGATGATTTGCATAAAAGGGAGGGTTGATTGCAGAAAATAAGGGTTCAAGGACAGTTAGAAAATAGGGAGAAAACACAAGAGTTGGGGTGGAGTGGGGGGGAATTGAAGGGGCATGTATGGGGTAGATGGGGAACCTTGGGTCAGAGATTTCAATTACAAAATGACATGTCGTAGAAATGACTCCATTTTCAAGACATTTTATGATATTCAAGGTAGAGTCATGTAATAGCAAGGAAAAAATAATCAAAAAGTGTGTAGAAGCAAAAAAAAAAAAAAAACAGGATTCAAAATAATCGATCAAGATGATGTCATCAGTGACAATAGAGAAAATGTGGGAAAATGCAGGGGATCAGAGTGGAGTTGGTGCAGAGAATAGAAAAGATCGAGAGTAGTAATATGGGATAACATGAGTTTGTGATGGCTCGCCACTTTAAAGGAGTGGAGAGAACATGATTGGAAAGACTCGGGAAGATATTCCAGATGGAAGAGAAGAGTGGAGGTGAGAAATTGCCCTTGATATGGGGAGAATAAACAAGGTTTTGAATGCTAGCAGAGCGAGTGTGGCCTGGTCAAGCTCATTATGGACAAATAGCTGAGAAGACAAGTGGAGTGAGACCATAAATGAGGCGATAGAATTGCTAGGCAACCAACCCTTTTGCAGTAAGAGGAAGAGGCCTTGCACTTCGCCTCCTGTTGGGTAATACCAATTAGCCTCAGGGCCTTGGATTCCACAACTTCCAGGGGTGCAAGGTGCTATCTGGCAGCACCAGCCCACAGAGAACATTCATACTCCATGGCACTACAAATGAATTATTTGTACACCGTTCGGAGCCAAGAGCAGGAGAGAAACAACTCAGCTCTCCTGAGGGATTCCAAGGCAACTCTGCCCTAAAGGCCAGCTTGCATATTGTCGATTTGTATTTCTTTTTTTTGTACACAAGATCGAGGCTCGTGAAAGAGCTAACATTAATCACACAAAAAGTCAAACAGATACATAAAACACAAAATAAGGGGAGCGGTAGACAAGATGGGGAGAGGGGGAAGGACACAAACACAACATTTGAGAGCAGGGACATCGAGAGAACTGTGGGAGGGGGAGGGCTTGGGGGGAGGTGGGAGAGGTATAAAACATATTGACACTGCAAGGACTTCCAGGAAAGAAGTTAGAATTTCAAAAAAGTGTATCTGGGGTGAATTAGTGGGGGTAGAAAAGATCAAGGTTTTGGATAGGGGAAGATGGTGGCGAACAGCTGTTTTAAAGACCTGGAGGGAGGAGTTGGATTGAAGGGAGTGGGGGAGTTTGTTCCAGAGGTGGGAGAAAAGGGTAAAACAGTATTCACAGCAATCATCTTTCAAGGTTTCACTTTCACACCATGTTCCTGGGAATTATAATTTGCGGAAAATGTAAATCAAGACGGCGTTGCAGTCGGACACTACACTGCCATGGCTGCTGTTGATACTAATCCACAAATATAAAATGATACGCGTACTTAGTGCATAAACAACAGCGACATGAAATAAAGTATCAAAGTCTGAGTGTTGTTGGTTAGCAATAAAAAAAATACACCAATTTTAGACAAAAATCATTTTCATCGAAACATCAAATCAATAATGTACATAAATTATCTTCCAAACTGAATCCTAATAACATGTCATTGGGAAATGGATTTTTTAAAAAAACAATCCTTCCAAAACTCCTGGCTCGCCGAACCCTCCGCATTGTGTGATGCAATAGAAGCTGAAACTATGCAGGATGCCAATAACACGATCGATACTTTAATGACCGAAAATCAAAGGAAAAGGAGGAGGGGAGATTATAACAACTATGGCGACCAGCTTAGAGCCAAGGTTGCCTGTAACGGAGATTTGAATTTCCTGACGGTGCATACTAAACCAAACGCAGGTGGGATGGCCCATAAATTACAGCAAGGTCAGAAGTATACAGGCTGCCGACCTGAAGGAAGAAGGATGAAGGAAGAAGAAGGAAGAAGAAGGAAGGCATGTAGAGAAAAAAATGCAGTCCTTGCCAAAAAAGCCAAAAGGTCCTCACCTTGCTTTTGGATAAAAACCACCTTTAGAGGCCATTTTTCCCTGCAAAGCGGGGGTTGGCCTTTTTCGGGAACCGTGGTTGTTGTTGTTTTTTGGTCCCCTTTTTGAAGCAATGTTTTACGGCCGGATGCCCTTCCTGACGCCAACCCTTTTTGCCGCCTTTAACGACAAACAGGGAATTACCAGTGAACTGGTACTCAATTTGCCGACCTCGGAAGGATGACAGGCTGAGTCAACCCCCCTGGCGTTAATTCAGCGATCGACCGGGATTCGAACCCAGGATCCTAGGATCCTAAGCTGGCACCCTAGCCGCTGGCCCAACACCCAACACCAACACTTTTGGATGAAGAGTACTGTGATGAAATCGTCATATGCAATCGTCATCCAAGTTACGACACGGATGTTGTTCGCCTCATGGCCGCTACGCGACCCTTTCGCGGTTCCTATATATATCAGCGCGGACGGGAGATGTACATCCATAATCGAAATGTAACTCTCTCTCGCTACTCTGGGCTTCCCTAGAAAGGTAACGACTCTGCTATAAATATCACAAGCTCGCTTATAGTTATACTACCTGTACGCACCTGTATGCAACCGTTGCTACTCATGTGATGCTGATTTAATGCCTGTTGCTTGAATGTATTCTTTTAGGAATGCCTTTGGATCTAAATGATATCAAAGCCTACCTAGAGGTCCAGTCGTGTCAGAGTTCGATTTTCACGACATTTAATATCATTTAGATCTTTGAGCTCGCCGGATGATGATCGTGGTACCGCCTCGCGGAGCCGACCCTCAAGCGGAGGGATCTGCGTCGGAGTTGCTCCTTGGCTCAACGCGCGGCAGAATAACTTTGCGGCTCACGAGACCGAGCCCACCGCTCCGTATTACAGACCAACTTTCTCCTGACATCGCTCGGAATCAACCCACGCTCCCGCACTGCTCGCTGCGGCGCTACGGAGAAGAACGCCCGGCGGAGGACCCGTCGAGCTCGCTCCAGCGACGGAGCTCCGACTCCTCTCGCCACCGGTCTGCCTCACGAGGGCCGGATACGATGGGGACCTCGCAAGCCTTCTGCGGGACCGCGTCGTCAAAACGCAGGCTGCTCTCCTGTAGCGTAGGCCCGAAAGCCGGAGCAGGCATGACTCCGGCACAGCACCTGCTGAAGGAGGCCACTGAGAAATGACCTGGGCCGCAACCCCCTGTCGGAACAACGGACCCGCTTGGAGCCGAAGGTATGAACCTCGCCTCGGTTACTCGAATCGCTAACGGCTCCGTCCGAGAGAACCATCCCGCTTCCGGAGCTCCCCCGCAGCCGCCGCTGCCCGGCCTACCCGGTATGCAAAACGTTACTCGTGTGGACATCGGCCGCATCCTCGCTCCGAATGCCGGCCCGACAGGCGACGTGTCACCTGTGCTCCACTAAGGCCCTTTTGCGAAAGGTCTGCAGAAAGGCCGCTCGGGGCACGCATTCCGCTGATCGTGATTCCGTGACGAGCGGAGATCAGCGGAAAATAGAGCTCACGACCGGCTCCACTCCGACAACTCGCGACTCTGTGGCCCCTCTCCTCCGCGTGAATCACGCACTGCTCGTCGGAATCACGCCGCGTCTCTCTCACGACCGGCTCCACTCCGACCACTCGCTACTCTGTGGCCCATCTCCGCCGTGCGGATCGCGCACTACTCGTCGGACTCACGCCGGCACGACCGGCTCACTCCGACCACTCGTTACTCGGTGGAACCACCACCTCCTCCACGCGAATCGGGGCCTCCATTCTGATTCTGAGCACCTCCTCGCCGCACGTTGCTCCCGCACTCGGCGTGGCCCACGACGATCGGCGTGGCCCTCGATTCCGTTCGTTGCTCGGAATCACCTCCTACTCGCCACACGTGGCACCCATCGCGGCCCTCTCTGCGTTGCCGGCGATTCCTCGCTGCTCGTCGGATCCCCTCTTACACGCGAATCACGCGCCGCACCGTCGCTGGATGGAATCCCTACTATGCACGACGCGCCCGTTGCGCGCGCCGCATCTTCGCTGGATTCCTCTCGCCGGCCCCACTGAGTAGGGGATCGCCCGGACACGCCTCAATGGAGGCTCGCTTGGGCCCTGGCGAGGACTCGTCGCAGCACGGACGAGTTTCTATGGACGTCGAGCGGGACCTTCATAGCCTTTCACGGCACACGGGCATATGCTTCTAATGGTTGATCGTATACCTGGCTACCATGTGTATTCTATAAGTGATCGTCCTTTGTTTTCCTTGATTTGGTGTTCCCGTTCTTCAAACGGCGTATTCGTTAACCACCTGCGACCATTGTAAAAATGCTGTGCATGGAATGTATGTGGACCGTATGCTTTCATTCTTCTTTTTCACACCCCGCGTTTCACCCAATTAATTTAATTTGATAAGCTGTTGGATTGCGTTTATGTGGTGTAGAGCAGGCCTGACGAACCGAAAGGCCCCTCTTCATCCTTCATGCTCAATGCACCTCCAAATGAGATGCTACGTCAGGGCGTTGTATGTGTTCGCTCCTTAGACCCGACAGCCAGGCAGGCGGGGCGCTGCTTCGGGTCGTGCGGTCTGTCGCTGCCGGGCGTGCTCGCCAACTCGACTCGGCCTGCTCGCCCCTCGGCTCGGCGGGCTCGCCCGCTCTGGATCAACGGGCCGAGACGCGGCTTTCGGTTTCCCTCGTACGCGGTGCGCCCTAGATGTTGCTTTCGCCGTCGGCCGGGTTCGTGTGCCGTGTGCCGATCTCGGGCTCGCTCGGGTGTTGCTGCGCCCTAGATGTTGCTTTCGCCGTCGGCCGGGTTCGTGTGCCGTGTGCCGATCTCGGGCTCGCTCGGGTGTTGCTGCGCGCGACTCCGTCTGGGGAGGCCGCTCGGCTGGAGCTCGCCAACCCGCCCGACCTACTTGTTGACGTCATCGACTGTATCACGCGTTCGCTTTACAGCATCTTTGACGCGTTCGCTTCGCGGCGTCATTAGCGTAATGGCGTGCTTCCCGTGATCTCATCGGGGGTTCGTTTGCCTTACCGTGTACCTTGGTGACTGCGTACCCATTGTCCTTTACGTAACGACGTGAACAACGTAACGCGGCGCTCCCTCAGGGTCGCGCGCCAGCACCATTTAGGGTGTACACGGTGACCTCGTGACATTGAGCGTCGCGCCTGACTCCCTTGACCGCATGCTCGTCCTTGACTCTGGGCTCGTTGTTATCGAACAGAGCTCTTGCCTCGTACATTTCGAGACTGCGAGACGCCTCGTCTGATTCCAATCTCCCCTCTGCCCCAGTCTGACTGTGACTCATCCTGACCCAGACTGTGAAGGCCGTCTGTCTTCGGTATGCAGCGCGCTGCAGCCACCTCCTTAACAGTTGTTTTGTCTCGTGTTTTGTCTACCTCGATGTTCTTGCGGTTTGTGGATAGTATGTCCAAGGGATATGACCATGTTGCTAATCTGCCGCGCTTCCTTGAGGTCGCGCTGGTGGATAGTCTTCTGGGTACACCGTGACCCATGGCCCCTGCGACCCTTCCTCGACATGACCCCCCCCTGAGATCGGGCCACCTCGGGAAGTTCTTGTTGCTCGCTCCGGGAGCCGTCCGGTATTCTTGTTGACTTCGGTATGTTGACCATAGATGGTCGATCCGAGCCATTCCATGTGTTACCATGGATGCCTTTGTGTCTTTGAGCGTGACTTTGAGTCCATGGATGGTCGATCCGAGCCATTCCATGTGATGAACGGATGGACGATCCGAGCCATTCCATGTGTTGAATGGATGGATTGGTCGGACATCCGTGGATGGACAGCCCATCCGGGGAGACCTTGCGTCCGTGGATGGTCGATCCGAGCCATTCCGCGGTCCGGCTGGATCCGTGCCATGCAACGATGGCGTTAACTGGATGGATCCGGGATGGCCAATCCATCCGGGACATCTAGCATGACAATCATGACAATCAATCTTAACGATCCGGGACGACGCTGGGACAAATATGGTTTGTCCAGCCGGGGCTCTCTCGGTCTGCCGATCTTCTCCGATCCTCCGCGCGCTGTGCTGCTGGACAAGCTTGCCATATGCATCCCGGAGGACCTGCGCGTTTCGCTGGAGAGGCGCGTCGTAAATGCCGGTCGTCCAGGCAGCCTTCAGAGACCGCTCGTGTCTCGTGCGATCGCTGCCAACGGTAGATTCGCGTGCCGCTACATGAGCTTGTACAGCGTATGTACCCTTGGGAGCCAAGGCAGGTACAGACCTACTATAATGGTCTTCCTGTAGTGGCCTCCTGTTATGTAATCTTACTTACTGTTGAGGTTTACTGATTTACTGTTGAGGTTTACTGATTTACACATCTTCCGCTTCGACACCTCTTCCTGAAATGTGTTGCCCTGCGACGAATAGACATGACTTACTGAATTACACATCTTCCACACCGACACATCAGCCTGAAATGCGTTGCTTTGCGTCGTATGGACAGCCGCTCTTCGTCATGGCACACCTTATGAGCTGCGAATCGCAAAGGGTACACTTATCTACTCAGACTACCCCACTGGAAGACTACTGCTACCCACGGGCTCAACGTCTTCTCCCTGGGATGACCACTGCTTGCTCGGTCTGATATCTTCTTGACTGGGACTTCCTCCTCGACACATCTATAGCTGGGGATTGATTGCTAACCAGGCTAACAGGCTGAAACGCAGTAGCCCTGCCATCGGGATTGATGGCCCCTTGGACGTCCGACCGGCCGTGACATCTTTCAAATGTATTTCGTTCTTTGCATTCCTACGTGTTCCTCTGTATGAGTCTGCTGTTCTTCACCGCCGAGTTAAGATCTAAGCACGGGGAGAATGTGATGAAATCGTCATATGCAATCGTCATCCAAGTTACGACACGGATGTTGTTCGCCTCATGGCCGCTACGCGACCCTTTCGCGGTTCCTATATATATCAGCGCGGACGGGAGATGTACATCCATAATCGAAATGTAACTCTCTCTCGCTACTCTGGGCTTCCCTAGAAAGGTAACGACTCTGCTATAAATATCACAAGCTCGCTTATAGTTATACTACCTGTACGCACCTGTATGCAACCGTTGCTACTCATGTGATGCTGATTTAATGCCTGTTGCTTGAATGTATTCTTTTAGGAATGCCTTTGGATCTAAATGATATTAAAGCCTACCTAGAGGTCCAGTCGTGTCAGAGTTCGATTTTCACGACAAGTACAATAACATGGTGAAAGATTGGATTTTAAAAGTCTGGCTTAACAGCAGAGTTATCAACCGGTGTATTATACTAATTTAGGCAGACTTGTGACTTTTAATCATACTAAAATACACAATTTGGTGGCTGTCTGACGATTTCTTTGTCTGACGGTTTTGAATTGAGTGCTTGTTTGAATGCTTAAAGCCACTTGGCGAGCACTCTACAAAAAAAAAAAAACTTGCTAAATGGACAGCCCCCTTCACACCCCACCCCGTTATTGAGGCCTGAACGTAGATCTACGATAATCTACAGACTTGGCATTTAATATGGAATTTTTTTTTTTCTTGACTTGGGTTTACTTTCTTAACTCAGTATATCAATCTGGTGAGTTTCTTTTACACTTTGGTGATTTATTTGTTGAAAGAACCATGTCACTGATTGTCTGTCGCAACAAGAAGTCAACAACAGGATTATATTACAGGTGGCGTGGCAAAATGTACGGACAGGTGCATTTGATGATTGGCTTCACAGTCGGGTATACAAGGGTTGTTGCGTTCTGTATTAGTGGAAAACAACTGCTGCACGTCTCCAAAAGTTATTGCCGCTTCCTCTGGAGATGGTCCGTCAACTCGACAATGCTGTTTGTCATGGAGTGGCGGCTTTACGAAATTACGGCATGAAACAGCGTGCTATTGCTCGGCAGTATGGCATCACTCAAGGTCAGGTGTCAAAGATCCTGAAACGAAATGCTCAGAGGGGTGACCCTACTCCAATACCGAGGCCAGGACATCCCCACAGAACCACAAGGAGGGATTATCGCCAGCTGCACCAGTTAGTCCGCAATGGCCGTACCAAGTCAGCTAATCGGCTTAGGGTTGAGTGGCAGCAACTGACAAATGTGCCTGTATCCAGAAGGCTAGCCAACCAAAGACTGGTTCAAGCAGGCTATCGTGACAGGCGTCCCCTGAGAAAGCCACGCCTGACCAGACAACACCGCCAGCGCCGATTGCAGTGGGCCAGAGAGCACCGTCAATGGCAGCCAGAACACTGGAATCACGTGATCTTTAGTGACGAGTCTAGATTTCTGGTCTATCGTCAAGATGGCCGCGTCCAAGTGCGCAGACAAGTGCATGAAGCCTACAACAAAGATTGTATAGTGCCAAGAGTCCAAGCTGGAGGTGGTGGGCTGACCGTTTGGGCTGCTTTTCATGCAGGGGGCAAAACTGACCTGGTTGTTCTGAATGGAAACCTGAACTAGAGTCCCTGTATAAAGAGAGTTGTGTCAACTCAAATTTGCACGCCATTTTGTGTCTAAGTGTGTCGCATTAGATATACATGTACATTCGCGATATGGGGTGATATATTCTAAACCTGCTAAAAAAAATTTTACTACACATATTTAGTCTTATTATTACATACAGGTGATATTTGTTTTGTCAAAAACTCAGCTATTGCCGTGAAAAAGAGCTGTGTGGTGATATTAAAAGTGGTATGGCAATGCATATTACAAGCCAACACTGCATATAAGAGCTAACATTATAAGTAAGACAAACCAATGCTGTCGTTCTCTGAATTTTAATAACTTTTAGAAAGGAGTGTGGGCATATCCAATATTTTTTAAAGGGTGCCGAGAGCAATTCCGGTGTAGGACTTCCAGCCGACATATCGTCTAACACAATTAAAACAAATTCTGTACGTGGTATTGCCATATTTCTATAGTGTACAACTTTAGTTTTATCGACATTTATATTCAATTTCCATTGTAATGATTTAACAAGCTGCAAGTCAGCTTCTGTCTCTGACATAAGGAAAACGTCATCGGCATCTAGTAAGATTGAAACGTTCATTTATTACTACACCCTTGCCCAGAACTCTGATGGATATTGCCTGATCGATTAATATGTTTCATAGCTGGCGACTTAATTAACACTTAATTTTGGACTGCGCCAAGCCGTAATTAAACAGAGAAAAAACTTTTTAAAATACCTGCAGTGTGCACGGTTCGTCTAGTCGAACAGATATGGAAAAGCACAGATAAGACGTCGTATTCACCATAACTTGTTTAATTTCACCAGGAACACGATGAGGCCAACACAGTAAACATTCAGTACAAAACTTGGTTCATACATTCAGTACAGAACATGATTCATACATTCAGACCGTAAGAAAACTCTGCCCGTAATACAACACTGACCAGACCAACACTTCATCCCACTACGTTCACTCCTCACAAGTGAAACTCATCTTCAACCTCTTTTTGTCATCAGCTCGCCCCCTCTCAAACTGATTCACATCGAAATGTTCCTGCAATCATACAATGAGTGTTCTTGATGTATTTATTTATTGAAATTTTTATTCTAACACAACACAGTTTAATTTTAATGAGCTGTCATGTACTAGTACTTCCACAACAGAAAATCACATGGACAATCTTCCGGAAGATGGCCAGACAAATCGCTAACTCTATCGACCACATGTATATTGATATCAAACAGGGATAACAGCTTTTGAAAGTTGAGCCAGTTTTAAATGTGGGTACACAAATACACCTGTTTTACTGCATTAATCACCTAGAAATATTGTATGTTTTGGGAACGATAGCTGTCACCAGGTTAAATATATAGGGATTGTCCAATGTGCAAAATCTTCCATCACTACAATTTGGCCATAAATCCCGGGGTGGGAAATATTTGAGCAAATATGCCACAACACGCATGAGCACTGTACAAAGCAAACAATAACTCGTCAAATTTTGGACGTATGGATGGCTGCACAACCCGCAAAAAAATTGAGCAGGGCCCCCCCTAAAATTGCTTTTATGATTGCCAATTAAGGCTAAAGATTTTAAACCAAAAAAATAACTTGCCTCGGAATAAGTTTTGAATGGACGGACAGACAACTGAAAACAAAACGGACCATGGGTTTCCCACCCCTATAAAATCAAAATTAATTCCCTCTGAAAAAGTACAGTGACATTGCCCGCAGACTACCCAACCGCAGACCAGGCAATGTCACTGTACCGGGACATTTCATCAATCAATGACAATATGCGGTCCGCTAGGACTACCCGAAAAAAATTGAGCAGGGTTATTCCCACGGAAATGCATTTTTGGTCAGCTCCTTGAAGATTATAAACAAACACAAATCACTTCCCTTTAAAAGGGTTTTCAACGGACAGACAACCAAACAAAAACCGAGCAGATAGAATTGCTTTTGAACATCGATCATCAAGCGGCGTGGGCCTACCTGGCAGAGTCTCGAGGAGTCGATCGCTTTCCAGCTCTTTCGTCTGACTTTCGCTTCCCAAATTTGTCTTCTGACTTTATCACTTGGAAATCTATACATCTTATATTTCCCAGATTGGTTTGAACAACCAAAAGCAGAACAACCAGTCATTTTGTTTGGCAATAAACAACATTCCCGTACCAAGCTGACGTTCACGCACGGTGAAGTAGACACAAAATGGCGCCACGAAATCACGTGACCAGAAATCTCGGGTCAGCGCATGGCGCAACTCTCTTTATACAGGGACTCTAACCTGAACCAGTTCAAGTACAGGGCCATTCTGGAAGAAACATTGCTTCCATTTGCTCGTGCAGCCTTTCGAGGAAACTTTGTCTTCCAAGATGACAATGCACGGCCTCATCGTGCTCGCATGATCCAACGCTTTCTTGCTGACCGTGGTGTAGAGCATATGGAGTGGCCTGCCATGTCCCCGGATATGAATCCGATAGAGAACTTGTGGGCAGAATTAACGCGTCAAATCAACAACTTGGACCAGCAGCCGACCTCTGTGCGTGAATTGCAGCAGGCTATTGTCACTGCATGGCAAGCAATTCCTGTCCAAACCTTGGCAAATGTCGTGAACAGCATGCCTCAACATGTACGTGCTCTCCTGAATGCTCGTGGGGGTTACACGAAGGACTGAACTGTAATTTTACTGTCCGTAACCCCAGTCGTAATTTAACTTTTGTTTTTGTAAAAAAAAAATTTGGCTAATGTGCAAAATAAAGAGACACTTCTGGAAAACGTACAGAAGTTTAACACAGTACTGTCCATGAATTGAGTTCGATATCAGTTTACATCACTTTCAAGGATCAATTTATTTGTTTCGAAATGTCAAATGTGGTTTTTGTTTATTTTAAAGGTCACATTAACAAAATCTAGAATAATTTCAACATAATTCCAATGAGCTTTTGGTTCTAAGACATGTTGAAAAGTAAGTTCACCCCCACAAAAAAAATATTCCATATTAAATGCCAAGTCTGTATAGTGTATATATCCCAGAGAGGAATGACCCTTACTGCTGCCCCAGTAGGGAACGGGTGTTCTGGTTTAACAAATGTGCTTTAGTAGTGAACTCTTGAGGTATACTTGTGCTGAGAGAATCTTCTCTTGTTGCTCATATTTAAACGTATATTTTGCTTCAAATAAACAAGTTTACACTGTATGTCTACTGTTTTCTTTTGTCGAGTGAAAAGGAAAATAAACACTCAAAAATCGCGACAATTAATGATGCGTGAACATTAAGTGAACTACAGGGTGCATACAACATTTTATCCCGCTCAGCCTTGAGAGAAAAAAAAGAAAAAAGGACGATCTCCACTACATGGCCAAAAGTATGCAGATACCCCTTCTAATTAGTGGATTCTGCTGTTTCAGCCACACCCATTGCTGACAGGTATATATAATCAAGCACACAGCCATGCAATCCCCATAGACAAACATTGGCAGTAGAATGAGCTGTACTGTAGAGATCAGTGACTTTCAACGTGGCACCGTCATAGGATGCCACCTTTCCAACAAGTCAGTTCGTCAAATTCCTGGCCTGCTAGAGCTGTTCCAGTAACTGTAAGTGCTGTTATTGTGAAGTGGAAACGTCTAGGAGCAACAACAGCTCAGCCGCGAAGTGGTAGGCCACATCTCACAGAACGAGACCGCCGAGTGCTGAAGCGTGTAGCGTGTAAAAGACGTCTGTCCTCAGATGCAACACTCACTACCGAGTTCCAAACTGCCTCTGGAAGCAACGTCAGCACAACAACTGTTCATCGGGAGCTTCATGAAATGGGTTTCCATGGCTGAGCAGCCGCACACAAGCCGAAGTTCACCATGCACAATGCCAAGCTTCAGCTGGAGTGGTGTAAAGCTTGCCGACATTGGACTCTGGAGCAGTGGAAACGCGTTCTCTGGAGTGATGAATCACGCTTCACCATCTGGCAGTTGGACGGACGAATCTGGGTTTGGCGGATGCCAGGAGAACGCTACCTGCCCGAATGCATAGTGCCAACTGTAAAGTTTGGTGGAGGAGGAATAATGGTCTGGGGCTGTTTTTCATGGTTCGGGCCAGGCCCCTTAGTTCCAGTGAAGGGAAATCTTAACGCTACAGCATACAATAACATTCTAGACAATTGTGTGCTTTCAACTTTGTGGCAATAGTTTGCGGAAGGCCCTTTCCTCTTTCAGCATGACAATGCCCCCGTGCACAGAGTGAGGTCCATACAGAAATGGTTTGTCGAGATGTGTGTGGAAGAACCTGACTGGCCTGCACAGAGCCCTGACCTCAACCGCATCGAACACATTTGGGATGAATTGGAACGCCGACTGCGAGCCAGGCCTAATCACCCAACATCAGTGCCCAACCTCATGAATGCTTTTGTGGCAGAACAGAAGCAAATCCCTTCAAATTTGAGCAAATTTGTGAGGAACAAATTTGATTGGTCGAGAGAACGTAAAATGGCACAATAATTTGTCCAGGTTATGCTAAACAGACGGGTTTTTGAATGTACCAAAAAGGCGATTTGTGTTCCACTGTGTTCAAGTATATTTGCAATTAAATTGAAATTTTACACCACCTTATTTCGCATGTTACATTAGTTATTCGTGTTTGTTGTTTGTGTCCCCTTTATGACGTCCTAAAAAACAAAACAAAAAAACGAAGTTTCCTGTTTTAGTGAGGCGGCATAGCTAAAAAATCGTTCATTTTTGTGATAGAAGCGCCAGATTTTCTACATTTATAGCGTAATATATGTTGAATGAATCTGGATATTGGGGCATTGCAGATTGGCATTCTGATGACAGTGGCAGCCATTTTCCAAAATGGCTGCCAGCGGTTACTGGAATAGAACACTTTGGTCACCCCCAAGCTGCTGTTACCATGTTTTCAGCACCACAAATATAATTTAAAGACCAGTTAAAGTGAAAAAAAATGTATTCCAATGTAGGACAATATTAAATTAAAGAAATCTAATAACATGGTGTGATATAGTGGATTACACTGTAGCTGTATTACCAAAGGCCATTTAACAATGTTCAGTGAACATACTAACAATTACACTGTAACAGTTTGAACATACGATATCTAACAATGTTCAGTGAATGTACTGAAGCCATTAAAAGGGCATTTTGCAGATTTTCAACCAATTTTTTATAGTGTGAAAAACACCTGCAGTGTTTTCTGTGTCTCTGGGGTGCAGTTCCAAAATGTGTGGTTCTTCCGGACACCTGCGTGTCATTTGATGTTTTTGGGGGTCAGAGAATTTTAGGGTCAGCTCTCACATTCTCCTTCACAGAAGCAGAGGCCTGTGCACTGAAGAGCAGCCTTCTTACACTTGCAGCACGTTCTGCAACCACTGTTGCAGCCACAAGAGATCAGCTCGTAGCAGGATTTTGATGCTTGTGGTAATGTCGTCCAGTGGGGCTCATACAATCCTTCTGTCTTCACCCATCCCCAGTCAGTTGGTGATGGCAGCACAGGGTCTGGTAGCAGTGTCTTTCCCCAGATGTGACCACCCTGGTAAACTGCTCTCTTGACGTGCTCCACCAGAGCAGCTCGGGTAGGTGGTATTTTCTGCACTGAGTTTTTCCGTAGAAAGAGCTTCCTTCTTGCATCGTCCACCTTGGTGCAGGTGCAGGTGCTTGTTCTGTCAAAGAGAAGTATGACAAACCTCTCAATAATGTTCATTGCATCATCTGGGATCTCGTTTGGTCCACTTGCCAGCATCAATAGTGCATCTGTCAATTCTGGAAGCGACTTCCATGTAGACCATGCTGCCTTCTTTCCATGTCCAGCAAAGTTGGATACGGTGTCACAGCCTGTCAAAGCATGAAACATTGGAAGGGCACATGACATCTCTGGTCTGAGACAGGCAGCCATTTGGTGGGCTGCCAGGTAGCGAAAGCTCTTGCCTGTTCCAAATGCTAGCCAGAGTTCACATCCAGATGGTAGTAGACTTATGGCAAACACAGCCAAGACCACAACATCAGTGTCAACAGTCCGAATCAGCACCTGTTGGTGGCCATGCTGTGCAGCATGTGATACGTGCAGTAGCATACGACTATCAGCCTCTTCATGGCTGCATGGGGCCAGGGTGTGGAGATCTTGAAGTAGCTGTGTGCTGAGCACACCCTGCCCATCAGTGAGGACAACTTCCTTGTCTTCTTTACAGAACACCTGAAGGAGGACCCTGGACAAGAAACTGAATAGTTCAGTTTTGTTGCTGTCAACCCGCAGAAAGTTCTGCCAGTTTCCTGGTATGGCAGCCTTCCCAACCACACGTCTCCTTACACCCTTTCCACGCTTGGCTCTTGCTGTGCCTTTCAGGGAGTCATCCTTGTAAGTATCCCAAACGAGGTCCATGCGTGACACACTGCGCAGATGAGAAGAGATGTATGGGATGAATATCTGCTGGGCATATTCATTAAATGTCTTGGCACCTGCTGGCCTCATCATCTGAATGATGGCAGCTCCATCAAGAACTACACAAGTAGCATCAGGGGCTTTAGTCTGAGCTGGAGACAGGTCCTCCAGGCATGTCAGAAGGTCACTCTTGGCCCCAAGTCGTAATCTTCCTCCATCGGAGAGCGCTGGTGGCCATGCTTGGTTCTCATGCTGAAAGAAGTCTTCCAGGTTTCCATCTCTTGTTTGACAGCTAATATAGAGTCGTGAGAACAGCTCGACATCACTTTTCATTGAGGTCAGCTGCTGCTTCTGCTTACTTGCCATCTTTTTTGTTGAGCCAACAAACAGTGTCAACCGGTTGCGGTGGATTGGGTCATCAATGGGCTGTTCTCTCCACAAGACATGCTTTTGTGAATGCTTGAAACTGCTGTTGACCAATCTTCTGTGCCTTTTTAACAGTATCCACTGCCGATGGTTCAGCAATGTCTTTGCTGTCAAGGACAAGCAGGTCTTTGCTCTCCTCTTCAAATGGATTGCCCAGTTCTTCCAATACATTGATGAGGGAGCAGACGTCTTTCTTAAATGCTTTCTGCACACTTGCTGTCTTGTCATGGTGGAGTACCTCATCTCCTCTTCCCATGAGCTGGTGTGCATCTTCAAAGTCCTCAATCACTGCGGCAACCTCAGGGCCAGCTACCATCCACCGCCGAAGGGCACTAGGGTTGTCTGCAAGACCTACTGCCCCTCCATCACTCTTGATGCAAGCATTATTTTGCTCATGTGCTTGGTCGATAGGGCTTGCTGAGAAGACCCTGTTGCTCTTCTGAATGGTGAAATTCCCAGTATTGAATTCTCTGGCAACATCTGGGTGTCTTGTTGGTAGTTCAGACATGTCATGGAGATGAACTGGGATCCAGCGGGCATAGTTAGTGTGGTCCAGAGCAAAGAACCAGGGGACGAGTTCTGTCAGAGCATCGAGGTACATGCTGAAATTGTCAGAAAGAACATTTTGTTTTTTTAATCCTAATATAATAAGCACTAGAACAAGTAGTTCTTTCTATATTTTACTAGTATGATATTAATACTCTAACTACTACTACTACTACTACTACTACTACTACTCCAAAAGTAGTTAACTTTAAAGCATGATTTAGCTAGCTAGCCTAGCTTGGCTTACTTTAGCTAGCTAGAAAGCTAAAATCGCTCAACTTAACCTAGCTTGGCCTACTTTAGCTAGCTAGAAAACTAATTTAGCTAACTACAGTAAAACTCGCATAAGATGCCATCGTCTAACCCGTCAATTCGCTGAAGTCGTCATGGAAGTCAAAGTCCCGATTTTCTCGAATGGAAAATCAATTTGAATGACCGTGTCAAAGTCGTCATATACAAGTCGTAAATATCCACAAGTCGGCGCCCTCAGACCGGTCCCATCTAATACAATAATAATAATAATTCATTTATTTTGTATAGCGCTTTTCAAGAAGCCCAAAGGCGCTTTGACAGAGTGCAAAACATAATGCATAACAATACATGAAAACAACAATTGCAAAAAGACAAGAATCAATAGGGAAATATTTAAAGCAAAAGGAGGGAGAAGGAGAAGTGATAGTCAGGGGTTAAATGCTGTGGGTTAAATGTTGAATGCAGTGTTGAACAGGTGGGTCCTTAGTGATGTTTTGAATGTGGTGAGTGAGGAGGAGGAGTCTCTGATGGTGTGAGGTAGTGAGTTCCAGAGGGTGGGAGCAGCGATGGAGAAGGCCCTGTCCCCCCAGGATCCGAATTTGGTCCGGATGGGGGGGGGGGGGGTCAGGAGGTTGGTACCAGCAGAGCGGAGGTTGCGGGTGGGAGTGTGTCTGGAGAGGAGGTCAGCCAGGTAGGATGGGGCCAGGTTATGGAGGGCTTTGTATGTCAAGAGGAGGATTTTGAACTGGATTCTCTGGGGGATGGGGAGCCAGTGAAGCTTGTAAAGGACGGGGGTGATGTGGTCACGGGTCCGGGAATGGGTGAGTAGACGGGCAGCAGAGTTCTGAATGTATTGGAGTTTATTGGTGATTTTTGAGGGTGAACCATAGAGGAGGCTATTGCAGTAGTCCAGACGGGAGGTGATGAAGGCGTGGATGAGGGTTTCTGCAGCCGTGGAGGAGAGGGATGAGCGGAGACGGGCAATGTTTTTCAGGTGAAAGAAGGCTAACTTTGTGATCTGTTTAGTGTATTTGTCGAAGGAGAGGGTTTGGTCAAAGATGACGCCAAGATTCCGGATGTGAGGGGAGGTGGATACTGGGATACCGTCGATGTTGAGGGCAAAGTTATGGGTGGATTTTGTGAGCGTTTTTGGGCCAATGATGATTATTTCAGATTTATCACAGTTAAGCTTGAGGAAGTTGATTTGAAGCCAGGATTTTATTTCAGTGATGCAGTTTGTCAGGACAGAGTGGGTGTCGGTGGAGACGGACTTGGTGGAGATGAAAAGCTGGATGTCATCGGCGAAGCAGTGGAATTGGAGACCATGACGGCGGATTAAGTGACCGAGGGGGGACAGGTAAATGATGAAGAGGAGGGGGCCAAGAACTGAACCTTGGGGGACACCTTGGGGGAGGGGAGCAGTAGGGGATTTGCAGTTATTGATGGAGATGAACTGGCGTCTGTCAGAGAGGTATGATTTAATCCAAGAGAGGGCAGTGCCGGTAACGTTAAAGGTGGATTCAAGTCGGGTGAGGAGGATGGTGTGATCGATGGTGTCAAAGGCAGCGCTGAGGTCGAGGACGACAAGAATGTTGAGGTTGCCAGCGTCAGAGGAGAGAAGGTCGTTGGTGATTTTGAGGAGAGCAGTTTCAGTACTGTGGTTGGAGCGGAATCCGGATTGGAATGTTTCATACAGGTTATTGGCAGAGAGGTGATGTTTGAGTTGAGTGGCTACAGCGCGTTCCAAAACTTTTGACAGAAAGGGTAGGTTGGAGATGGGTCTGAAGTTGTTTAGGGTGTCAGGGTTTAGACCAGGTTTTTTTAGAATGGGGGTAACAGCAGCAATTTTGAGGGAAGGTGGGACGATGCCTGTAGACAGGGAGGAGTTTATTGTTGCAATGATAAGTGGAGAGAGAGCAGGGAGGGAGGCCTTGACAAAGCTGGAGGGGATGGGGTCAAGAGTGCAGGTGGCAGTTTTCATTCCTATGAGGAGTTCAGAGAGGTCAGTAGGGGAGATTGGGGAGAACCGAGACAGGGGATGGCAGGACAAGGGGGGGCAGGTGGTTGGAGAGGGAGCAGGTGTGGCGGTGGTCAAGCTGTTGTCGATGTTGTCAATTTTGCGTTGGAAGAAAGAGAGGAAGGAGATGCAGTTGTCTACTGTGAATGACTGGGTGGTGGTGTTCAGGGGGCGGAGGAGTTTGTTTATTGTCGAGAAGAGTGCTTTTGGGTTTCCGGAGCCAGAGTGGATAATTTGAGAGTAGTAGGCGGAGCGGGCGCGGGAGAGGGCATCTTTGTAGTGTTGTAGATGGTCCTTGTAGGCTTGGGAGTGAATTGTGAAACCTGTTTTATTGCGGAGTCTTTCAAGTTGGCGAGCACGAGTTTTCATCAGGCGGAGTTCAGGGGTAAACCAGGGAGCAGAATGGGTGAAAGAAACTGTTTTGGTTTTTACAGGCACAAGCTGGTCAAGGCAGGAGTAGGAGAATGAGGTAGGTGAAAGAGCGTTTAGCTTACGGAAGTTGATAGTGCGATAATGTCTTGGTGCTGGGGTGGGGATGTTGATGGTCATAGTGATAGCTAAGTGGTCAGAGAGGGTGAGGTCGGAGCCAGAGAGATGGTGCAAAATTAATCCAGTGGAGCAGACAAGGTCCAGAATGTGACCACGGTTATGGGTAGGAAAGTTGACATGTTGAGTGAGGTTAAAGCAGGTGAGTAAATCAGTGAAGTCAGTGGTTATTGGGAGTCAGTGGAGTCCATGTGGATATTGAAATCACCAAGGAGGAGGATTGAGGGGGAGAGGGAACATAGCTGGGTCAGAAAGTAGGAGAAGTCAGACAGGAATGATGGGTGTGGTTTGGGAGGGCGGTAGATGACAGCCATGACTGACTGCGTGCGACCAGAGAGTTTAAAAGCCAGGTGTTCAAATGATGAGGATGAGGCGATGGGGATGAGGCTGGTCCTGATGTCTCGACGGTGGATAACGGCAATTCCACCACCTCGGCCCTCCGAGCGTGGTTTATTGACGTAGGAATATCCATTGGGTGTGGTGAGGTTGAGTGTGTAGTAGTCCAGAGGTTGTTGCCAGGTTTCGGTGAGACAGAGAAAGTCCAGTTTGTTATCCAGGATGTATTCGTTCAGGATGAGGCATTTGTTGTTGAGGGACCGGGTGTTGAACAGGGTGAGCTTGATGTTGTTTTGAACAGCAGGGATGAATTCAGGTGATTTAGCCAGGGTTCGTAGGCAGGAGATGCGATTGTGTGCGTTGCTGTGACCAGGTGCGCTGGGACGAAGAGTGAGAGTGCGCTGAGCCGACCAGAGGACGGGGATGGAGTGACCTGATTGCAAATATACAAACTTACGACCGGAGCCACGGTGAATGTACCTGGGTCGTCGGAGGAGTCCATTTCATTTGATGGCAGAGATGCATGATGGGGTGGAGCGGGTATTGAGCAGAAGGAGCCTTGCGGCGGAGTACCGCAGAGCCATGCCAGGCAGGAGCGGAGAGACGAGATGGGGCCAAGGTTGAGGAGGTGAAACAATGGTCCCCAACCCACGGGAGCGGGCCCGAGGAAACGAAGGAGCCAGGTAGGTGAAGCCAGAAGCAGAGCCGGGACCAAGCAGAGGGCAGGCAGGAGCAAAGAGACGATCACGAGGCCGAGGTTGATCACGGCAAAGCGGCAAATGCAGCGGCAATCGACCGCCGCCGCTACAAATCAAGATCATGGCGGGAAACCGCCACCAAACCGCTGCGATGGTCACAACCCACGAGAGTGTGCCCGAAGAAACAGCGAGCAGGCGAGGGAGCCGGGCAGGCGAAGCAGGGAGCAGAGCCGGGGCTATGCAGAGGGCAGACTCAATGGCCAAAAAATCCGCACGACCACCAAAAAAAGCAAGCAACTGACAGTGGCCCGGTCGAAGAAGCGGCGAGCATGTGACGCCTGCATCCTCTTCATACCGGACCGGAAGCTAGGGACCGGAATTGAGTAAAACAGCAGTAAAATCCTAGTCGTAAGTCGTCATAAGAAATTCCATGGCGCAGTGTATGCAGCCCACTGTACAGAGTGATGAGTCATTGTTTCGTCGAAACACAACACGCAGGCTAGTCTCGCTCAATCCAGTTCAAATTATAGCTAGCGTATGCAACTAGTAGATATGAAGCCTGACGATATACAAGCTTGACCTTCAAGTCGTCAAAATGACGGCTTTGTAAGTCGTCGAAATGACGATATACACATAAGTTGGTCATTTTGACGACTTACACAGAAGTCGCCAAAATGACGACTAAAGCGTATATCGTCATTTTCGTAAGTCGGCACTAAAATGCTGGTCCCAAAAGTGCCGACTTATGCGAGTTTTACTGTAGTAAGCTAAAATTGCTCAACCTAGCCTAGCTTGGCCTAATACTATAGCTAGTCAGAAAGCTAATTTAGCTAGCTAGAAAGCTAAGATCGCTCACCTGATTCACTTCTTTATACACCGGGCCAGATGTATAACACTTTACCTATATGGTGTTCAACATGTGTAACGATTATATAATATAATAGTTATTGCAGTTCAAATAAAATGTTTAACATGCCTTCATGGACAGTCGACTGCACTGGTTGTGGCATGACGCATGTGCTGGCTGGCCTGCTAGCGGTGGGTGGGGGTGGCTGTGGAGGGTAGCTTCGCAGAAAATGTGTGTGAGTGACTGTGTGTGTGTCTAATTGTATTTTTCTTAATTTAATGTGTATTTAAATGTTTTTTTTATTTTGTTTTAATCGTTTATGAATAAAATGGCTGCTATGGCCACCAGGGGGCGAGTTTCTGATGCCCCAATATCCATATTTGTTCTAAATATATTTGTCAACACATCTGCCGAATTTGGTGCTTCTATCACAAAAATGAACGATTGTGGATATATATTGAGCTATGCCGCCCCACTATTTGGAATTATTTTTTAATTTTGTTTGACTACCAGACAGAGCATAAAAAGTATGTATGTATATGTATATGTATATATATATACATATTGTTACGGTTTTTAGAACCGGCACTTGTAAATAATAATCCATTGCAAATAATTCCCTGTAAATATTCCCATCTTCTAAAGGTCAACGGTCGCACCCTAATTAGTCCATATACAACACGTAGGGCACCATAGGAACTCTAGTTATTTCATTAGTATGTGTTTTAGGTAAGGCTCTGTTTCCAATAGCTTGAATCTGCGTTGCATTAATTAAATAAGATAGGTCCTTCAATCCCATTCATTTTGCGGCTTGGCTCTCTCAAAATTGTGATACGTGCCTCTGCTCGCCCAGCAGCGTTCGCGGCCTGGCTCAAAACGCCATGACGCACGCGGTCAAGCTGGAGAAGAAGGGCGGAGCACCGGGACGAGGCGTGGCCCCCCTGTCAACTCGCCATCAAAGGTGGAGCCAGCGAGCCCTCGCCAACCAACCAGGGCTGAGGTGAGCTCGCTAGTGGGCGTAGCCCTATGAAGCGCGGTCTTAATTTGGACCAGCGTTATATAACCGCGAGTGCAGAGCCCTTTGACGGACTACTTGTTGGACTGCTTGTTGGACTGCTTCTCGCCATGGACTTCTGGCTGGAGCTGCGCGTAAAACTTCCCCGGGGACTTCTGTTGAACTTCGGCACTTCATGCATGTTGAAAGAGAGAGAGAGAGAAAGCCGAATACCTTCCCCGATATATGAACCCCGACAAATAAGGTCCGCTCGCATTCCAACAAGACACGAACAGCGCTGCCTGCCGGGTTTCGCCGCGGAACCGGAACGTGGATCGGAGCCGGGGCCCACGCTGTCCATCTGCTTGGACCTTCCTTCCCTGCCATCATTTCCCTACGTGTAAATCTGTTTGTGTCGTCCTGGGGCGTGATAATTAAGACTGTTTAAGACTGCACTGTGTTCTGCTTCTTCTTCTTCCGTTGTACATTCTTCCTTTCATTTCCTCTTTAATTATTGTTGTTAATAAATTCCTGTGTTCTTCTTTTACACTTTGGTTTCTTCTTTCATTCGATCGTCTTTGTCTTTTCTGTCCATTGGGTACCCGCGGCACGATTTGGCCAACCGCTCAGGATCGGGTTAGTCCTTTTGTTAATGGCTCGGGCTTCGGACTGCTAACCGCTCGGCAAATTCCATCTTGTCCGTGGTCCGAGCGGGAATTATCTCCCTGCTTTGCGGAGAGATTGGCACTCAGGTATTTGGGACCTCCATTGACCAATCACCCTGGCCAATCTCGACCGCAGAGGACCGTTATAGTTTCCAGGACCGGCGGACGGCCAGCTTAAAAGACAAGGGGATTCACCCCCCCCCCCCCCCCCTTTGGTAACACCTGTGACGTATGGTCAAAACGAGCTTTAAACTCCGAGGCGTACAAGCCAAACCTGGCAGGATAATGTCTTTGGCGCGTGCAGGGGAGGACCCGAGGCCTTACCTGAACGGACGAGAAACGCACAGGGTTTTATTCCTCGACCCACAAACAAATAAACAAACAAGACAGGCACGACAAAGAAATACAATCAATACAGGGCTTATTTAAATAATACAAAGTAACAGGGAAGGTGAGGTAAACTAAAAGTTCTGCATGAGGGTCCCTCCACAAGGACTAAAAGACACGAACAAAGGAAAGATAAACGAAAAGAAATGTTCAGTCTCGTGCAGCCACTTAGCTCCGGTCTCAACGAGGGTTTGGTGTGGTTCACAGATCACGCGTCCCTGCGCGGGAAAACACGCATTGGCACGAAGTCGCATCCACAACCAGCCACCGGTGCGAGGCAAACAGGTAAGAGCTCCTACCTCGATCCTTCTCGTTCGGCTGCACAGAGCTCCGACCATTTCTTAGGCGCACACCACACAAAGCGCAGCACGATCGCGTCCTCCTTCGTTGGCAACCAGGCAAGAAGAGACAAAGCGGGCAAGCGAGACCAGGCACGAAAAGAGCGAGAATGCCCACAACTGTCCACCAAGAAGCCAGAGCAGAAGAAGAGAGGAAAATGGTGGCCCCTCCACTTTTTCCTCTCCAACGTCCCGATGACACAATTCTTCTACCAATGGTGCAGCGCCGTCGCATCACCCACATCGTTACTCAACCAATACTCATTCGGGGCGTGACCTCACGGCCATTCTTGACCGCCCACCGAGAATGTTCGGGGGAGGGGCTCCCTGGCCGATCGGCCAATGTTCGGGTTTTGCTAGCCCTGCCAGTGTTGTGTGTGAATGGAGCATTCATGGCATGACTTATTGATGAATATAAAAACGAAGGGCAAAATTACAAAAGGCCTTTACACACAGGGGAGTTATTAACCATAAGCCCTAGCTGAATAACACAACTCCACTCCTCTGTGTAGAACCGCTGTTAGAGGCCATTTATCCCCACAGAGAGGGGGTTGGCCTTTTTTGGGCACCGTGGTCCCCTTTTTGAAGTAATGTTTTATGGCCGGATGCCCTTCCTCCCACCAACCCTGTTAGACGCCTTGTGCGACACGCAGAGAATTACCAGTGAACTAGTACTCAATTTGCCGACCTCGGAAGTATGACAGGCTGAGTCAACCCCCCTGGCGTGAATTCAGCGATCAACCGGCATTCAAACCCAAGATCCTAGGATCCCAAGCCGGCACCCTAAAACTCCACTCCTGTGTGGAGACACAAACGCTCTTACCTGCACAGTCGGCCTAACTTGATTTACATCAAGGTGGGTTCTTCTTCTTCTTCTTCACGACACACGGGGCATGCCAATCTACACATTCTGAACTTCATTAAGGTATTTCATCCATACCCCAAAATGTGGATGGACAAAAGGACCACCGAAGCACTCGGAAACACGGTGGTGGGATGGTGAGGTTGGAAAGAGGATTGACGAGAAGAGGAAGAAGTTCAAGGAGTGGCAGAAGGCGAAGGGTACGGGAGCAGAAAAAGCAGAGCATGAAAGTTATAAGGCAGCCAAGAAGGCCGCAAAGAAAGAGGTAGCAAAGGCGCAGGAGGCAAGTAGGAAAATGTTCGGAGAACGCTTGGATTCGGAAGAGGGTCAGAGATCGGTATTCAGGATTGCAAAGCAGATAGCGAAAGAGAGGTGTGATGTGATGGGGGTGAGTTGCTTGAAGGATGAAGTGGGACAAACCGTTGTGGACCCAGATGGAATTAAAGGAAGATGGAAAATATATATGGAAATGCTGTTGAATACAGAGAATGAATGGGATGCCAACATAGAGAGTAACCCAGTTTTAGGACCGGCAGAGAAAATAACTGAGAAGGAAGTTGAGGAAGCGATAAAAGCAATGAAGAGTAGAAAAGCGGGAGGGCCGACGGGAGTTGTGGGAGATATGTTGAAGGCAGCAGGAAGTTTGGGTTTGAAGAGAATGACAGAGATCTGTAATCTGGTGGTGAAAGAAGGCTGCATTCCAGTGGATTGGGAATTGAGTACCCTCGTCCCTCTATACAAGGGGAAAGGTGACCCTCTGGAGTGTGGTTTGTACCGAGTGATAAAGTTATTAGAGCATGGAATGAAGGTATTGGAAAGGGTGTTGGAGAGGAGGATAAGGAAGAAAGTGAAGATTGACGAAATGCAGTTTGGATTTATGCCAGGAAGAGGAACGACAGACGCACTCTTTATTGTGAGGCAGTTGCAGGAGAAGTACATGGAGAAGAGGAAGAAGATGTTTCTTGGGTTTGTTGATCTGGAGAAGGCATTCGATGGGGTTCCACGTGAAATATTGACATGGGCATTGAGGAAGTTAGGAGTGGAGGAATGGTCGATCAGAGTAGTGATGGCAATGTACAAAAGAGCGCACACCGCTGTAAGGACGAAGGACGGAAACAGTGGTGAGTTTGAGGTGAAGGTGGGAGTGCATCAGGGGTCGGTACTAAGTCCACTACTATTTGTAGCTGTGATTGAGGTGCTGGCTCAGAACGTAAAGGAGGGTTTACCGTGGGAGTTGTTGTATACAGATGATCTGTGGTTGATTGCGGAAAGTATGGATGGACTGAAGGAAAAGATGAACAAGTGGAAAGAATGTATGGGGACAAAAGGTCTGAAGGTGAATATCAGAAAGACGAAGGTGATGGCAAGTGGTAAAGCATGTGGTGAGGCAGAAAGAACTGGGAAGTGGCCATGTGCTGTGTGCAGGAAGGGTGTCGAAGTGAACTCCATTCAATGTACAATGTGCACTGAGTGGGTTCATCAAAAATGTAGTGGTCTGAGACGGTCATTAACCAGTGTGGCAGCTACATTCAAATGTAAGGTGTGCACAGAGGGAGCTGCAGATGGAGGAAATGTTGAGTTGGGTCTTGGAGACGGCGTGAAGCTGGAAGGTGTGAAAACATTTTGCTACCTCGGAGACATGCTGAATGGAGAAGGTGGATCAGACTCGGCAACGGTTGCTCGAGTGAGATGTGCATGGAAGAAGTTTCGGGAACTGAGTGGCGTGCTGATGAGGAGGGGAGTGTCGCTGAAGCTGAAGGGAAAGGTGTATGCTGCATGTGTGAGAAGTGTTATGATTTATGGGAGCGAGACATGGGTAATGAACATAGAGCAGCAACGAAGGCTGGAAAGGGTGAAAATGCGAATGGTTCGGTGGATGTGCGGAGTATCGTTGAGAGAGAGGAAGACAAATGATTAATTGCGAAAGATAATGGGAATAGAGCCTGTGATTGATGCTGTGAAGAGGAACAGGTCGAGATGGTTTGGTCATGTGTTGAGGAAGGATGAAAGTGACTGGTTGAGAAGAGTGATGGAAATGAATGTAGAAGGAAGTAGAGGACGGGGAAGACCGAGAAAGACTTGGCTAAAGATGGTGGAAGAAGAAATGCGGGCAAGGGGGTTAAGAAGGAGAGATGCAGAAAATAGGGCAAAATGGAGGAGATTGTCATGGGGACCGCAAGGCTAACCCCCGCTCTAGCAGGGAAAATGGCCTTAAAATGCATGTTGTTGTTGTTGTTGTATCCATACCCCCAAAAACATAACAATATATACATATATATATATAAAATATATTCTCAGGAAGGACAGCCAAATATTCAAGCAGCTTCACCGCTTAACAATTCTCACTCCTCTCTGTGAATGTGCGATTGGGATGAGATTCCAAACAACTTGCAAAATGCAAAGCCAAAGTATTACTGAACTGTAGGTTCGTTTTCTGATTCGCGTTTCGATTTGTGTTGAAAATATAATATTCAATTGTAATGTAGTACTTCCTCAATCATAAACTGGCATCTGTAGACAGAGACAGTATGTCATCGGCCTAAGAAAGGTCATGACAGATCATGACTCAAAAGAGCTGAAAAGACTGCACATCTGCAGTCCGCACGTTCATTGCAGCAGTAAACTCGAAGGTTAGCCACATGGTCTTTATCTAGAGTGTGCGGAACTGTGAAGGACTCAGAATTGGTGGACAAGGATGCAGCTGCTACCTGTCTGTCATTGGTGAGAGAGACTTTCAAGCAAATAATGGGGGTGGTCACCTGCAAAGCAAGTTAAATGAAAGGGTTCTCCAAAGAGACTGAGACGTCATTGATGTGAACCACAAATATGCCAAGTTAAAGGACACCACCTTGATGGAAACCAGCCTTGAAGGAAAGGGCTGGAAGATAGCTTTGATGGTGTCCGATGCATTGTTTGCGAACGTGAATATAATCCAACAGCCAATGAAGGAGAGGACCCCAGATGCACTTGGCAGAAAGTAACGATTGGGGCTGGGCACCAGATGGTGTCATCAAATGCTTGGGATTTGTCCATTGAGACTGCTCTGACCGCTTGCTTAAGGTTGAGTGTCCATACATTCCTGAGTTACAGAAATTAAATGGATGACAACCCACACCCCAACCTTAATTTGTTTGCATTCTTAATAAAAGTAATTTTCATTCTACAAGGATGGAATTACCTCACATTTAACGGTTCAGTTCCATTGGGGAACAGCCCCACAAAATCAATCCCCAATCAGAAATTTATTGTATTTCCTAGCTCTTTGCCATATCTGTTCTAGAATGACTACAGGATAAAGCACCTGCAACGTTATATTTCACCGCTGTACGTAAGAAGATCTTCATCACGATCCGTTTCGCCGAAACAGCTAAAACTGTCCCGTTGGCCAAAAGCGAGTCATCCTGCCTCATCCATTAGGCCAGACCTCAAGGAATTAATGGCCTGCTCAAGGCACCCAAAGTTATGGATTCATTCTGCCAATGCACTCATCAATTGGAGTTTGAAAGTCATGTGTGCAATGCTTTAAAAATAAAAACAAAAACAGACAAGATCAAATAACCAAGACTTTTTTTGCAATGGCAGTGGAAATGTTTCAATAAAAAATAAAAACAGACAAGAAACAGACAATAAAATAAAAGAAAAACAATAAAATAAAACAATATAAATAATAAAATAAAATAAAATAAATAAAACACGATAAAAATAAAAACAGACAAGATCAAATAACCAAGACTTTTTTTGCAATGGCAGTGGAAATGTTTCAGATATTGAATGTGTAGCCTTGATGGTTGCAGGTGATTGATCGTGATGTCACTAACATGCCTTATCAATGTTTTTTCCAAAACTTCCAGTTCAATATTGATCAATAACTCGCTCATACCAATGAAAATGAATCTTTGACCCAAATTGTGCAACAGAAACAAACCAGGAAGCAAGTACTCGCGACATAACAAGAGGGCTGGCCTATGCCCCCGACACGACTAGAAAATATGCATTTTAATTGTTTTATTTTTTAACCAGAAAGCCCTATTTTTACAGGCTCCATTACAAAATAGGTCACACCATCAGCATGAGGAAATGTGTTCACATTTGAACTCCACCACCAAACCAATTCCAATCCAAACGTAAATAAAAGGTGTGAACGTGTCCGACTCACCTTAACCTTTTGTTTTGATTTCCCCTTGGGCTTCTGCTTCTTCTTCAGTCGTTTCTTGTTTAGAACATACTTTCGGCCTCTGCAAAAAAAACATTAACACCAAAGTAAAAGGCTGACATTTACCAGTATAAAAGATGAAATTATTTTGTTCAAGGTCCATAGACACAGAAAAAAAATTTTGGATGTGATTATTTTGATTTTTAAGCAATAAACAAATAATGACGTAGTTTTTCATTCAAATAATTTTGTTGAGTTGTTCCAGTTAAAAAAAGCAAACCCGTCAGGTACCCCTAAAAATTGAATGGTAATGACATCATCTGCATGACGTATCAAAGGCAAGGTTGCCTCAGCATGCAACAGATAATGGCCGCACAACTCGTCCTAAAGTGAATTTGATGAAGATTTTTCTGATCAAGAATCCTCTGATGGCACCGTGGAATTATCGGCACCGTGGAAAATATTAAATGATCAAGAATCCTCTGATGGTCAAAATCATTATTAAAAGTACCCGCAGTAAAACGATTTTCGAAATGACGTAGCCGGTCACAGAGGTAATCAAATAGCCAATAAGCACAGTCTTGCCGGTATATCCTGGTGTTGGCATAATGGTTAGGGTGGAGGGCTTTGGATCCTACGGTCCTGAATTTGAATCCCGTTCAGCTGTTGCATTAATACCAGGTGGGGTTGACTCAGCCTGTCAGCCTGTCATCCTTCCGAGGTCGGCGAAATGAGAACCAGGGTACCGAGTCCTCTCTCAAGGAGGTTGGTGGCAGGATTTGCACTTTGGCCGCCGTAAAAACACCTCATTCCGTAGCGCACACAGTGGTGTGTGTCAGGATGGTGCTGAGGAGTTGTCCAAGGATGCGGCGATGTGCTGATCCAGTGTCCCACGAGACACGAGAACCAGACACAAGACGCGAGACACGAGGTCGGTCCCAGCATGAGAGCGCGAGGGAGAAGGACAAAGGAACAAGAGAGAGGAAGGCGAAAAGCGAAGGCAAGAGATGAGGGCAAGCGAGCAAGGGCAGAGGGCAAGAAGAAGAGAGTAAAATGTCGGTCCTTCAGCTCTTTTAACATCGGCTCGTGACGTCATCTGCCTCTCTCCACCAATCCACGCAGGTCACCCACACTTGGCCCAGTTCTCCACAAATGGCCACCTCGCTTCTCCCTCATGCCATCGGTCGGTGGCCAATCAGTGTGTCGCTTCCTTCTCAGCCTTCCTTTCACCAATCAGTGGGGAGCTTCTTGCTCCACCCCTGGCCAATCACGAGTCTCCGGGGCGTTCTTCGGCCTGCTTGAGTGATGTGTGTTCAACCAGGCGGTGTTGTTAGCCCTAGTGTTGATGTCTGTCTTCTTGGTGGTTTTATCATTATTAATGCGTTAATTAGTGTACTAATGGGCCGGACTAGTGTCTATGGTGCAGTGCCAAAAGAGCCAAAGGAAAGATCACATAGGGTAAGACTTACAAGGGATAATTTACCCTTATGCCCTAATCTAGTTACCAAGCCCCGACCCCTCGTGCCGGGGACGAATATACACTTAATCCGACATTCGGGCTAAACAGGTCCTCTACTTATGTACATTGAAATGGTTATTTCTACCCACGATCATCGGAGCACCTACCTATGCAGATATACCTGAAACTATACATCACTCTACCCCACCGACAACAATATTATATATATTGCCGGGTATATACACGAGGGAAAAATCAAGAAGTGAATGGGAATTATCTTATTAAAATTTATTCAGAAAGTTCCCTTTACTTTTTGATTTACCCTCGTAGATTGCAGTGGATCGGAGAATAAACGATCTATATTAAAGTAGATCTGTGTGCCGACTCAGCGATTATAACAGAAACTAGCGAATTCATAGAACACCTTACCCCATGCAGTCTTGAGATAAATATAATAATAGTAATAAAATACCTAGAGAAAAAATATAATACAACAAGAACATGGGTGGGGTCTACGAGCGGCAAATTTGATTGGTCAGATGACATAAAAATGCCGTGACATTTTGTCCAAGTACTGCTTAACAGAAGAGTTTTTGTACGTGTCAACAAGGCGATTTGTGTTGTACAGCGTTCAAGTACATAATTCAATCGAAATAAAATTAAAGATCACAGAAAATAATTAAAGATCTTTACTCAGACTAGATAAAGAACTCCCAGCCATACAACTTAGTATTTTAATGTAACTAATATAATTGAGCCACAGTTTTCATGAATCCACACACACAACAGTATTAGCTTCGGTGACAAAACAAAGTGTCAATGGAGAAATACAAGCAGAAAGTTACAAAAAACGGCAAAATAACCGATCGTCAACTTGCAGACAAGCACAGGAATACGAGGTACAGGTGAAATTTAACTCCCGTGACCCGATGTCATCATATGTGCCGTTCTAGAGATTCAAAATTTGTTCCATTCTGCAAGTGGAACCATGTTTTTTTAATTTCTGCAATGTGACACACGACATTATCGTCTCGAAACAACTCTTTCCAACGCAATCGGTAAACAAAGGCAAGACAAAAAGGCTGGAAATCCCTCCTCAGAATAAAAAAGCTGACATACGACTGAGCAGGTACAAAGCCAAAAAGATAACAAAGCCACAATTGCTATGAAAACATTAAGGTGAGTAGATATGATTACAATCTTCAGTTCAATATCAGCAAATAATTAGAGCTGCCAAGATTCCATTTTGATTTTGCTGTTAAACAATGCATTACGTTTATTTAACCGTGCTCCTCAGAGTCACGCCCTCACAGGGTCACGCCGTGCGGAACCGTGCTCCTCACAGGGTCACACCGTGCGGAACCGTGCTCCTCACAGGGTCACGCCGTGCGGAACCGTGCTCCTCACAGGGTCACGCCGTGCGGAACCGTGCTCCTCACAGGGTCACCCCTGCGCGGAACCGTGCTCCTCACAGGGTCACCCCACGCGGAACCGTGCTCCTCACAGGGTCACCCCACGCGGAACCGTGCTCCTCAGGGTCACCCCACGCGGAACCGTGCTCCTCACAGGGTCACCCCACGCGGAACCGTGCTCCTCACAGGGTCACCCCACGCGGAACCGTGCTCCTCACAGGGTCACCCCACGCGGAACCGTGCTCCTCACAGGGTCACCCCACGTGGAACCGTGCTCCTCACAGGGTCACCCCGCGCGGAACCGTGCTCCTCACAGGGTCACCCCGCGCGGAACCGTGCTCCTCACAGGGTCACCCCGCGCGGAACCGTGCTCCTCACAGGGTCACCCCTGCGCGGAACCGTGCTCCTCAGTCACGCCACGTGGAACCGTGCTCCTCACAGGGTCACGCCGCACGGAACCGTGCTCCTCACAGGGTCACGCCGCACGGAACCGTGCTCCTCACAGGGTCACGCCGCACGGAACCGTGCTCCTCACAGGGTCACGCCGCACGGAACCGTGCTCCTCACAGGGTCACGCCGCACGGAACCGTGCTCCTCACAGGGTCACGCCGCGCGGAACCGTGCTCCTCACAGGGTCACGCCACGCGGAACCGTGCTCACAGGGTCATGCCGCGTGGAACTGTGCTCTAACAGGGTCATCCCACGCGGAACCGTGCTCTCACAGGGTCACCCCGCGTGGAACCGTGCTCCTCACAGGGTCACGCCGCGCGGAACCGTGCTCCTCACGGGGTCACCCCGTGCGGAACCGTGCTCCTCACAGGGTCACCCCACGCGGAACCGTGCTCCTCACAAGGTCACCTTTCAGGTTCACGCAGTGTAACGGTTTACCTTTCAGGTTCACGCCGTGTAACAGTTTACCTTTCAGGTTCACGCAGTGAAACGCAGTTTACCTTTCAGGTTCACACCATGTAACACAGTTTACCTTTCAGGTTCACACCATGTAACGCAGTTTACCTTTCAGGTTCACGCCATGTAACGCAGTTTACCTTTCAGGTTCACGCCATGTAACGGTCCACCTTTCAGGTTCACGCCATGTAACGCAGTTTACCTTTCAGGTTCACGCCAAGTAACAGTCCACCTTTCAGGTTCACGCCATGTAACGCAGTTTACCTTTCAGGTTCACGCCGTGTAACGCAGTTTACCTTTCAGGTTCACACCGTGTAATGCAGTCCACCTATCAGGTTCACACCGTGTAACGCAGTTTACCTTTCAGGTTCACACCGTGTAATGCAGTCCACCTATCAGGTTCACGCAGTGTAACAGTTTACCTTTCAGGTTCACACCGTGTAACGCAGTCCACCTATCAGGTTCACGCAGTGTAACAGTTTACCTTTCAGGTTCACACCGTGTAACGCAGTCCACCTATCAGGTTCACGCAGTGTAACAGTTTACAGAGTGCTGTATACGATGTCTGGATGTGTGATCCGAATAAAACTCGAATTCACCACATTAACATTAACCTCAACTCAAACGCTCCATAACTGCGCATTCATAACCGGGTAATGCAACAACGATAATGTCAATAACCACAAAATGGGAAACAACGAAGAATAATGTCAATAACCACAAAATGGGAAACAACGAAGAATAATGTCAATAACCACAACATGGGAAACAACGAAGAATAATGTCAACAACCACAAAATGGGAAACAACGAAGAATAATGTCAATAACCACAAAATGGGAAACAACGAAGAATAATGTCAATAACCACAAAATGGGAAACAAGAATAATGTCAATAACCACAAAATGGGAAACAACGAAGAACAATGTCAATAACCACAAAATGGGAAACAACGAAGAATAATGTCAATAACCACAAAATGGGAAACAAGAATAATGTCAATAACCACAAAATGGGAAACAACGAAGAACAATGTCAATAACCACAAAATGGGAAACAACGAAGAATAATGTCAATAACCACAAAATGGGAAACAACGAAGAATAATGTCAATAACCACAACATGGGAAACAACGAAGAATAATGTCAATAACCACAACATGGGAAACAACGAAGAATAATGTCAATAACCACAAAATGGGAAACAACGAAGAATAATGTCAATAACCATAAAATGGGAAACAACGAAGAATAATGTCAATAACCACAAAATGGGAAACAACGAAGAATAATGTCAATAACCACAACATGGGAAACAACGAAGAATAATGTCAATAACCACAAAATGGGAAACAACGAAGAATAATGTCAATAACCACAACATGGGAAACAACGAAGAATAATGTCAATAACCACAAAATGGGAAACAACGAAGAATAATGTCAATAACCACAACATGGGAAACAACGAAGAATAATGTCAATAACCACAAAATGGGAAACAACGAAGAATAATGTCAATAACCACAAAATGGGAAACAACGAAGAATAATGTCAATAACCACAAAATGGGAAACGAAGAATAATGTCAATAACCACAACATGGGAAACAACGAAGAATAATGTCAATAACCACAAAATGGGAAACAACGAAGAATAATGTCAATAACCACAACATGGGAAACAACGAAGAATAATGTCAATAACCACAAAATGGGAAACAACGAAGAATAATGTCAATAACCACAACATGGGAAACAACGAAGAATAATGTCAATAACCACAACATGGGAAACAACGAAGAATAATGTCAATAACCACAAAATGGGAAACAACGAAGATTAATGTCAATAACCACAAAATGGGAAACAACGAAGAATAATGTCAATAACCACAAAATGGGAAACAACGAAGAATAATGTCAATAACCACAAAATGGGAAACAACGAAGAATAATGTCAATAACCACAAAATGGGAAACAACGAAGAATAATGTCAATAACCACAACATGGGAAACAACGAAGAATAATGTCAACAACCACAACATGGGAAACAACGAAGAATAATGTCAATAACCACAAAATGGGAAACAACGAAGAATAATGTCAATAACCACAACTTGGGAAACAACGAAGAATAATGTCAATAACCACAAAATGGGAAACAACGAAGAATAATGTCAATAACCACAACATGGGAAACAACGAAGAATAATGTCAATAACCACAACATGGGAAACAACGAAGAATAATGTCAATAACCACAAAATGGGAAACAACGAAGAATAATGTCAATAACCACAAAATGGGAAACAACGAAGAATAATGTCAATAACCACAAAATGGGAAACAACGAAGAATAATGTCAATAACCACAACATGGGAAACAACGAAGAATAATGTCAATAACCACAAAATGGGAAACAACGAAGAATAATGTCAATAACCACAACATGGGAAACAACGAAGAATAATGTCAATAACCACAACATGGGAAACAACGAAGAATAATGTCAATAACCACAACATGGGAAACAACGAAGAATAATGTCAATAACCACAACATGGGAAACAACGAAGAATGATGTCAATAACCACAAAATGGGAAACAACGAAGAATAATGTCAATAACCACAAAATGGGAAACAACGAAGAATAATGTCAATAACCACAACATGGGAAACAACGAAGAATAATGTCAATAACCACAAAATGGGAAACAACGAAGAATAATGTCAATAACCACAAAATGGGAAACAACGAAGAATAATGTCAATAACCACAAAATGGGAAACAACGAAGAATAATGTCAATAACCACAAAATGGGAAACAACGAAGAATAATGTCAATAACCACAACATGGGAAACAACGAAGAATAATGTCAATAACCACAAAATGGGAAACAACGAAGAATAATGTCAATAACCACAACATGGGAAACAACGAAGAATAATGTCAATAACCACAACATGGGAAACAACGAAGAATAATGTCAATAACCACAACATGGGAAACAACGAAGAATAATGTCAATAACCACAACATGGGAAACAACGAAGAATAATGTCAATAACCACAAAATGGGAAACAACGAAGAATAATGTCAATAACCACAAAATGGGAAACAACGAAGAATAATGTCAATAACCACAACATGGGAAACAACGAAGAATAATGTCAATAACCACAACATGGGAAACAACGAAGAATAATGTCAATAACCACAACATGGGAAACAACGAAGAATAATGTCAATAACCACAACATGGGAAACAACGAAGAATAATGTCAATAACCACAACATGGGAAACAACGAATAATAATGTCAATAACCACAACATGGGAAACAACGAAGAATAATGTCAATAACCACAAGATGGGAAACAACGAAGAATAATGTCAATAACCACAAAATGGGAAACAACGAAGAATAATGTCAATAACCACAACATGGGAAACAACGAAGAATAATGTCAATAACCACAACATGGGAAACAACGAAGAATAATGTCAATAACCACAAAATGGGAAACAACGAAGAATAATGTCAATAACCACAACATGGGAAACAACGAAGAATAATGTCAATAACCACAACATGGGAAACAACGAAGAATAATGTCAATAACCACAACATGGGAAACAACGAAGAATAATGTCAATAACCACAACATGGGAAACAACGAAGAATAATGTCAATAACCACAACATGGGAAACAACGAAGAATAATGTCAATAACCACAACATGGGAAACAACGAAGAATAATGTCAATAACCACAACATGGGAAACAACGAAGAATAATGTCAATAACCACAACATGGGAAACAACGAAGAATAATGTCAATAACCACAAAATGGGAAACAACGAAGAATAATGTCAATAACCACAACATGGGAAACAACGAAGAATAATGTCAATAACCACAACATGGGAAACAACGAAGAATAATGTCAATAACCACAACATGGGAAACAACGAAGAATAATGTCAATAACCACAAAATGGGAATCAACGAAGAATAATGTCAATAACCACAACATGGGAAACAACGAAGAATAATGTCAATAACCACAAAATGGGAATCAACGAAGAATAATGTCAATAACCACAACATGGGAAACAACGAAGAATAATGTCAATAACCACAACATGGGAAACAACGAAGAATAATGTCAATAACCACAACATGGGAAACAACGAAGAATAATGTCAATAACCACAAAATGGGAAACAACGAAGAATAATGTCAATAACCACAACATGGGAAACAACGAAGAATAATGTCAATAACCACAACATGGGAAACAACGAATAATAATGTCAATAACCACAACATGGGAAACAACGAAGAATAATGTCAATAACCACAAAATGGGAAACAACGAAGAATAATGTCAATAACCACAAAATGGGAAACAACGAAGAATAATGTCAATAACCACAACATGGGAAACAACGAAGAATAATGTCAATAACCACAACATGGGAAACAACGAAGAATAATGTCAATAACCACAACATGGGAAACAACGAAGAATAATGTCAATAACCACAACATGGGAAACAACGAAGAATAATGTCAATAACCACAACATGGGAAACAACGAAGAATAATGTCAATAACCACAACATGGGAAACAACGAAGACAGCAACAAGAATAGATGGGATATTTTCAAAGGATAAAGTGATTCCATGGCGCTCTGTGCACACACAGGCCCCACTCGCCGAGGCTCCACTCGACTCGTCCTCTACTCCCTCCACGCCCGGGTCCCTACCTTGCTCCGGGTTCCGCCGACGCGAACAGCCGCTGGTACGAGGCTCCGAGCTCCGAGGCCGACAGCAGCGGCCATAACGCGGCCCCCAAGCCGCCCTGCCAGGCCGTCTGCGCGGCCATCTTCCGCCGCGTCGAGGAGTCCGTCCCCTACGACTCACGTTTCCCTTTCTCTGTGCCTTCCGCGCCTCATATCCCGCTCTCGCACCCTATGGTTCACTCCCTACAATCCCCTTCTCTCTCCCACGCCCCTCCCCTCTCCGAACCATTCGCTCATCCTCATCTTCCCTCCATTAGTCACGTGCTTCCCATCCCCTATTTCATAATCTTCGTCATGTTTCATCTCATCGCTTCTTTAATTACCCTCCGGCTCCATCCCGTGCTTCTCACGACATCACGGAGCGGATTTTGATAATGACCTTTTGTTTCTCAATGTATATAATGTCACGTTTCTCACGCAGACCCGCCCGACGCTTCCTTTCCACAGTTACGTCATACACGTGCTGCGTCATCAAGTCGCAGTAGGCCTGATCCGAGAAAAGAAGCTCAAATCATCATCCAATTGGTGTTCGTTGTACATACAATAAAATTAGAAAAGGAACCGCTGGTTGGCGAGGAGTTTGAGGGGGAAGGTGGTAGAAGGACAAAGAGTTCAATTAATTCCTCCATAAGGCTCCATTAATACCAACATAATAAATGCCATATTTTCATGGTGACATCACAGCGCCACCTAGCGTTTGATAATGGGACATGTCACACGATCTCGAAATATGGGAGATCTCGCCCCATATGGGAGAAACCATTTTGGCTGGAATACTACTTCTCTGATGACGTCATCGTTATCACCCTATGTGCCCCATAAAGGGTAGTTGATGACGTGGGGATAAAGGGGATGAAGAAACAGGAGGATGACAAGTTTCAACTTTATTTGTTAAGCGGTTTTCAGAGGTGTCCAATCTTTACCCTTTGGTCCAATATGGCCGCCATACCATGTGATCTATGACATCACAGTTATGAATAAAATATTCTCCATGAGGGGTACCTCCTACGTTTAAAGGTTCGCATCGATCGGACAAGAACATGAAAGTCCTTGAGTGGCCCAGCCAAAGCCGAGACTTGAATCCCATTGAGAATCAGCAGAGGAAAGATTGGAAGATTGCTGTTCACCGACACTCCCCATCCAACTTGACAGAGCTTGGGAAGACTTGGGAAGACTGGGAGAAACTCCCCAAATCCAGAAGTGCAAACCTGATACAGACATACCCAAAAACACTCTAAGCTGTAATCTCTGCCAAAGACGCTTCTACGAAGTATTGACTCAATAGGTTGAAGACTTATGTAAATTAGATATTTCCGTATTTCATTTTTATGACTCTTCCTTCCTCCCCCCCCCCCCCCCCCCCCCAAATGTGGTCCTGAGGCACTGTTTCCGGCTTTTCCATCCGCCTGTACAGGCTAAACCTCTTTTTTCTCAGCAACCATCTATCTATAATTCCAGTAATCTCTGTGTGTTTGTTTGTACGTTTGTACGTTTGTACGTTTGTACGTTTGTTTGTTTGTCTGTGACCGCTGTTTCTCGACAACCACGGGTCCGATATACTTTA
Source organism: Myxine glutinosa (assembly GCF_964187855.1). Lineage (NCBI taxonomy): Eukaryota > Metazoa > Chordata > Myxini > Myxiniformes > Myxinidae > Myxine > Myxine glutinosa. Next base: position 108,017,581 of record NC_136272.1, read on the forward strand.
AACTTGCCAGGTATATTGCTGAGGACCCGAGGATGTGCCTTTTCAAGGTTTGAAATTAATCGGACAAGTACTTACCGAGCTATGGCGATTTAGCCGTTCGCCGTTCGCTTTGGCGTTGCGAATGGACCAAACCATTGCATGTAAATAGAGGGGGGGGTTCTGTGGTCGTTGCGAATGGACCAAACCATTCATGTAAATAGAGGGGGGGGGTTCTGTGGTCGTTACTGCCACGTGGTTTCAAAGTTTTTTTTTGTTGTTGTTGTTTGCACGCATGTTTTTTTGCACCCACGTACGGGCACGCCCTAGGATGTTTACACACACACACCCCTACACAAATTATTATTATTTTTTTTTTTTTGGCAAGGAACGGGCACCCACGTACGGGCACGTCCTAGCTTATATATAGTACGGGCATGCCCTAGTATGTCCAATTGAGACAAAATTTTCAGGAGCGACACCTATGTAGAATGTTTTTATGGCAATTGTGACGGCATAGGTCACGTGGTATGGCAGCCATCTTGGATTAAAGGCAAATAATTAAAAAAAATGATTTCTCGGAAACCGCTGAATGGAAACTTTTGAAACTTCGCACATTTCAAGTACTCCCAATGGGGAACAAAATCATGACAATGATGATATCATCGATGAAGTGGTATACCAGCCATAAATGTTTTAATTGAATGCCTTATCTTAAAAATCTGAAATTGCATGCACATGATCTATGACCCATTTGTATTGAAATATTAAATTTATGACATCATAGGTCACATGGTTTGGCAGCTATATTTGATTTAACCTAAAACCTTTTAAAAATATCTTCTCCCAAACCACCAAATCAATTGAGTCGAAACTTTACGTGTGTCATTAACGAGGCATTGTGATTAAAAGTTGATCACGACAACGTCATTGCTCACATGGTCTGGCAGCCGTATTGGATTGAAGGAAAATATTAAATAATCATATCTCAATATTGACGTGAAACTTTATAAATGTCATCCAACACCATCGTTGCATATAGTTTGAAAATGATGACGTCCTAGGTTACGTGGTTTGGCAGCCATTTTGGATAGAAAAAGGAACCGTATCTGATCAACACAAAATTTCACAAACGTAATCCCCTATCAATACATATGCAGAGTGTACATTTTTGATGTCATATATCACGTGGTTTGACAGACATATCAAGCCAATTTTTTTTTTTTAACCATTCTCCGAAACCACTTCACAGATAGATGTGAAATCTGTCCTGTCTGGTGCATATTGGTGATGCAGTCCCATTGCTCTAGTTCAGATTATTTTGTAAAATTTTCTAAAACGAATTCCACTTTGACATTATGGGGTATTATGTGCAGACCAGTGACAAAAAATATCAATTTAATCCATTTTAAACTCAGGCCGTAACACAACAAAATGTGAAAAAAGTTAAAGGGTGTAAATACTTTCTGAAACACTGTACCTATCATGAGCATGGTATTTGAAAGGAATGGAGTCGTACTTGGGCAGAGCAGTCAAGGAGTGGTTTTTGGTTCCTTTGATCAGTAACGGATGAGTTGCACATAACCTTAAGCTCATCGAAGAGAGAGGTAACAGAAGGGAGAAAACCCTGGTGTTGGCTTAATGGGTAAAGCGGCTAGCTTGAGATCTTAGGGTCATCATCTTGAGCCCCGGTCATTCCATTGAATTGACACCACATGGGTTGACTCAATCTGTCATCCTTCCGACATCGCTAAAAGGAGTACCAGCTGGTAATGGGGAAATGGGGATTGCATAAGCAAAACAGCCGCTACTTCAGAAAATGATGCAGCCACAGGCTGCATGCAAACCACCACCCGAGAAGATAATGCACTCACTAACAGTGGGGAAATGGGGACAACACACAATCACAAGGGGATGAAGAAACAAGAGGAGGACAACGAAAGAGGGAAAAAACACAGGTTTACTGCACACCGAAACACCTTTGTTCTTCTTTGCTTCTCCAGTCTATGGAACCACATTTCAGAGGCCATTATTTTCCGCTCTTCCATCCAGGGCTTCAAGGAAGCAGTGAACCACCACATGGCATCCTCCATCCTCACCCATGATGTTTATTACCCCACGAGCAGAAGCCTGTGCTAAAAATACCATGATATAAAAAAGAAAAAAAATAGAAAAAAGAAGCCTTTTATTCTTGCGCTGGTTGAAATAGCTCAAATATACAACAACAACAACAACAACAACAGGCATTTTAAGGCCATTTTCCCTGCTAGAGTGGGGGTTAGCCTTGCGGTCCCCATGACAATGTTCTCCATTTTTCCCTATTTTCTGCATCTCCCCTTGTTAACCCCCTTGCCCGCATTTCTTCTTCGACCATCTTTAGCCAAGTCTTTCTCGGTCTTCCCTGTCCTCTACTTCCTTCTACATTCATTTCCATCACTCTTCTCAACCAGTCACTTTCATCCTTCCTCAACACATGACCAAACCATCTCAACCTGTTTCTCTTCCCATCATCTTTCGCAATTCATCATTTGTCTTCCTCTCTCTCAGCGACACTCCGCACATCCACCGAACCATTCGCATTTCCACCCTTTCCAGCCTTCGTTGCTGCTCGACGTTCATTACCCATGTCTCACTCCCATAAATCATAACACTTCTCACACATGCAGCATAGACCTTTCCCTTCAGCTTCAATGACACTCCCCTCTTCGTCAGCACGCCACTCAGTTCCCGAAACTTCTTCCATGCACATCTCACTCGAGCAACCGTTGCCGAGTCTGATCCACCTTCTCCATTGAGCATGTCTCCAAGGTAACAAAATGTTTTCACACCTTCCAGCTTCACGCCATCTCCAAGATCCAACTCAACATTTCCTCCATCTGCAGCTCCCTCTGTGCACACCTTACACTTGAATGTAGCTGCCACACTGGTTAATGACCCTCTCAAACCACTACATTTTTGATGAACCCACTCAGCGCACATTGTACATTGAATGGAATTCGCTCCGACACCCTTCCTGCACATAGCACATGGCCACTTCCCAGTTCTTTCCACCTCACCACATGCTTTTCCACTTGCCATCACCTTCGTTTTTCCGATATTCACCTTCAGACCTTTTGTCTCCATACATTCCTTCCACTTGTTCATCTTCTCCTCCTTCAGTCCATCCATACTTTCTGCAATCAACACCAGATCATCTGCATACAACAACTCCCATGGTAAACCCTCCTTTACATTCTGAGCCAGCACCTCCATCACAGCTACAAATAGTAGTGGACTTAATACCGACCCCTGATGCACTCCCACCTTCACCTCAAACTCACCACTGTTCCCGTCCTTCGTCCTTACAGCTGTGCACGCTCTTTTGTACATTGCCATCACTACTCTGATCAACCATTCCTCCACTCCTAACTCAAATATGAGCTCAAATATGTGAGGTTATTTATTTTTTAACAGCAAAAAAAAAATTGGAAGCAAAAACTATGGCATTTAGGTGGAATTTGTTTTGAAAGCCATTAATTAGATGTATTGGCTGATGTATATTCCAAGTTTCAGCTAGTTTCAATGTATAGCCATTGAGATATGAGCGCCAACACATTTTGGGCGAACGGACGGATGGACGGACGGACGGATAGACACCAACGTGAATTTGAGGGTTTTCTAAATGAAATTGAAGAATGCGGAAACAGACGTTGCAGAATTTTGGAACATATTACCCCGATGTACAAAGGATTTACTTCTGAAATTTGCATCCGATTTCGTCCAGTAACAGCCAAGAAACGTATTTTCAGCGTCCATGTTAAAGCGGCATACAGAGAAACGATCCCTTATATAAAGGGAGGGGTGCTTTACACCTCCCTTTGATTTGAGATTCAATCGACTTTCAGTGTTGTTCCTATTCAGGACTTATTAAGTGGTGAGTATTCCTTCAAACTCTTGGCCTAAGCATTGTGATGGAGTAGTCTTCATGATCAAGCCAGAATCATGAGAGCTGATGTAATTTTAAAACACTACACAATGTCAAAAAGGATTTTCTTATTTTTAGGAAAAACTAGAACAATGCGACTGTGTCGCCAATATGCGTCCGCGTAGAACCTGCCCATGACAACGCGTATATGTCCTCGTTCACTGTCCTAAAAATAAACAAGTTTGATTTAATTCCCTTCAGCTGTTTTCAAGTATCACATTTTTACTAGACAGGACAGGTTTCACATCGACATCAAAATGTAAACTATGCATATGTATAGGTAGGGGATCATGTTTGTGAAGTTTTGTGTTGATTGGAGAAGGTTTGTTTTTCTATCCAAGATGGCTTCCAAACCACATGACTCACGATTTTCAAACTATATGCAGCAATGGTGTTAAATGACATTTGTAAAGTTTCACATTGATAGGGTAAGCGGTTCATGAGATATAATTATTTAATATTTTCCTTCAATCCAACATGGCTGCCACACCACGTGACAAATGACGTTTTCGTGATCAACTTTTAATCGCGACGTTTAGTCAATGACACACGTACAGTTTTGAATCGATCGATTTGGTGGTTTGGAAGAAGGTGTTTTTAAGGTTTTCGGTTCAATCCAATATGGCTGCCAAACCATCTGACCTAAGATGTCATAAATTTAACATTTCAATACAAATGGGTCATAGATCATGTGCATGCAATTTCAGATTTTTAAGATAAGGAATTCGAATAAAACATTTATGGCTTCACCAATGACGTCATCATAATCAGGCTTTTCTTCCCCATTGACAATGTGCCAAGTTTAAATTTTCCCATTCAGCGGTTTTCAAGAAATATTTTTTAATTATCTGCGTTTTATCCAAGATGGCTGCAATACCATGTTACATATGACATCACAATTATCATAAAAACATTCTGCATGTGTGTAGCTCCTACCCTGAAAGTTTCGTCTCAATCAGACATGTGGTTGCTGAGAAAAACGAGGTATAGCCCGTACGGACGGACGTATGGATGGATGGATGGAGGGATGGATGGATGGGCAGAAAACCCAAAAACATAATGCCTCCGGCCACCTTCCTGGGCGGAAGACATTCAAAACTCAAAATGAGAAAACATTTCTTGTGAGTGATTTTCGTAAAAATAAGCGAATCCCTCTAGCAATGTTTTCTGAAGACAAGACAGATGTTTTCGGATAAACAAGACAGATAGAGGCGTATATTTTCTAAAGACAAGAAATACTTTCTTAAAACCAGGCGTATGAAGAGGCAAACCAAGTTAAAACAACAAATATTTTCTTCAATTGACAATTTTCTTTTTTATTTAACATATTGTGACGTAGAAGGGCGTGGACCTCCCCAGTCCCCACTGCCGAGTTGAGGCTACACCTGCAGGTAATTGAGATACCATGGCCTTGCGAGGAATGACCTGAACTGGTGACGGTTGTTGTTGTTGTTGTTGTTGTTTACGAGGGATGTTTCACTCAGTCCCATGCAACTTGATATGTGCTATGGAAGGCAAGTAGCCCGTGAAATTCGATAGGTAGCTTCCAAATTGGGTATTTGGGCTCAGTTAACAGCTGGAGCAGGTGACATCCACTGGGGGATGTAGTCAATGAGATGGGATTTGAATTGGGAAAGTGAAATTGTGGTTAAGGTAGGCCTGCTTGTTTGGGTGTGATGTGGAACTAATTAATTTAGCCTTGAATGATAGACAGACTCAAAAAATAATGTCCAAACTCGTTCAGAAGACAATCGACTGATTTTTCATGAAACGTGGAGGATTTTGCTTATGTGACAAGGAAGATATGTACATCAAAGGAATACAGAAAACCACCTGGCACGAATCCAAATCCAAAAAAGAACACACACACACACACACACAACAATTCCTAAGCAAAATCCTAAAACATTGGTGCAGCACAGTCTTCTTTATACTTTTGTGAAGAACAAGGACAATAGGGTGGGGCTGTGGGGAGGAGAGAGAGAGAGAGGGAGGAACTTAGATCGGGGGGGATGGGGGAGCAATTCAAAGATCGTTCGACTCAAAAGATGAATGACTGCATGGAAATCCTTTGTGAAGAGAGAAAGCAAATGAAAAGTGAAACTGATTAAATGAGCAGTTGACCTACAACGCTGAGTTTGAATTCGTTGTTGGGTAATAACCAAAGTAACTGTATGCTGAGAAGAAGAGGACGTCGGTACCACAACCGGCATGCTGAAGCAGTGATAGTTTAAGCTTCCAGATGGCAGGTTGGTGGTCTTTCCGTCTTCTACCGACTCCTCTCTGGCCTTGCCCCCCCAGCTCTCTCTGGGCTCTGTCCCCCATATATTTCTACACGTCGCACAAGATCTGCCTGCAACCCTCTTATGGTTAAACTGCCAAAATCCAGACTCTCTGCTCACCTTCACTCCTCCCTTCAGGTCTTTAAAACAGCTGTTCACCACCATCTCTTATCTTCCCCCATCCAAAACCTTGATCTTTTCTACCCCCGCTAATTTCACCCCAATTCCACTTTTTTGAAATACCAACTTCTGTCCTGGAAGTCCTTGGTGTCCTTGTGTTTTATACTTCTCCCTCCCCCCCCCCCCCCCCCTTCCCACACCTCCTCCCCCCAAGCCCTCTCCCTCCCACACATCTCCCTGCTCTCAAATGTTGTGTTTGTGTGCTTCCCCTTCTCTCCCCATCTTGTCTTCCGCTCCCTCTTTTTATATATTTTGTTTGTCTGGTTGATTTGTTTGTGAAGTAAATGTTAGCTCTTTCACGAGCCTCGATTCAGTATACAAAAAAAAAACGAGATAAGAAAAGTTCCAAGAGATTCAAGCGTGATGACGGCAAACTGGTTTTGTCCATTCCTTTCATCTTGGGAGAGATTTTGGGTTACAGAAAGTACAATTCTCACTTATTGTGAAGCATACAGATATAACATAATACATTTCTCATTTTGTCTCAGAACATTCCCATAACCCACAGTTGTGTTGGCTTGAAAGAAAGCGTGCAATTCATTTGATTCCCCAGCCCAGTTGCAAGGCAACTATCTCTTCTCCAGTGGGAGGACGACTGCTTAATCTCATACAAATGTTAACACTTTTAATGCAACTTCAGAACTACACTATATATTTGTACCAACTTACAAATAATAAAAGTGTTTTATTCTATGGTTTAAACCTATTGAGTACACAGTTAAAGTTTTACGAACTCAAAGACAGCCCTTTTGGAAAACAGAGTATGCTTTGTAAATTTAATTATTGCGCACCAAGTGTGGAGCACGTCATGCAACACGGATTTGGCCTTCATTTCTCTAAGATAAGAAAGTTTTCAAGAGTTACAAACGGCGGGAAGCTTTTCCGAGCAGGTGGGTTGCTCCAGCAACCATTTGCCTTCAGCCTAATTTATGACCTGTCAATGAAAAGCTCTGAGTAAATAGTTGCTAGGCTCATAAGTTCTATAGAACACAATTAAAGCTGATCACTACATGCTAATGGAGCTCAAGCAAGCAATCAAAACAATTAAAACTTAAGTGTTTGCAACAACAGGTGGAGGCTCAAGAAAATCCATTTAATTTACACAAATTACGTACGCAATTAATTTTCGTCCACAACAGGTGGTTTTGCCATCTTCTCTCCCCACCCTAGGAGCATCTGAAGAACACACTTGAAGGACGGGGAACGAAATTGATGAATAACTTTTTGTTTTAAAACATAATTGTGATTGCTGTGCATTTTCTTGAAACCAAGGTGGCAGAGCGTTAAGAGTAGGTAAGGTTAGCTACGGTTCGCCTCCCACAGCCATCTCTACTTTATTTGGTAAGTTAATTAGGTGTGTGACAGTAAGGGCTAAGGCCGAATCTTGGGTTCTCAACAGAGAACCTTGGCAGGTGCTTAAGGTTCTGGGGAGGGGGCCATAGCTAGACTGTGGCAAGTGTAGTATGCAACATGTGTTTTAATTAGGTTAGATAGCCATGTAACAGGGAACTGTCAGAGTAAGTAATTACTGTACATCTGACGCTGAAGAGGCAGCGTATGTAAATTATAGACAGGGTAGAAAGATTAATTTTGTATGTGTATACACTTCTTGTTTGTGGGCAGGGTCAGTGAAGACTTCCTGTCACGAAAAGTGTGTCACACGTGTGGGAAAGGCCAATACGATCTCTCTGGCCAGTGTATGCCAGCTATGGTGGCACAGTGTACTGTGGAGCATGAAGTCTCAATGTGGATTTATTTTTATGAGGGCCACCCCATGGAGTTTGTGGTGAGCTGCTGGGTCTTACCTCAGTCTGCCACGTGCCACATCCTCAACAGGCAGAGCCCTGCAAGAGAAGGTCCACCCAAGCTTGGGCCCTCACATCCAGCAGCACTGGGCCCACAAGTCCCACCAAGCTTGAAGGCCAGTTCGCGTCCCTAACGCATCTCGAATGGCGTGGCACCAGGCACCCTGCACACATCTTGTTTCATCAAAGCTGCCTCTTTCGGGTCAGTCCCCACTGCCTTCGAAATTGATGCATTTGACGTAGCCCCCGGTCCTCACCGTCTTAGGCGAGAGGGAAGTGACACGATCGGCAAATCATGCCGCCTCTCTCCTCACCGCCAACTTGTGTGTATGTGTGTGTGTGTGTGTGTGTGTGTGTGTGTGTTATACAAATATGTATTATATATCACATAATTTGTGTGAATATAATACACAGTACAACATGTCACGTATAATATACAGTACAACATGTCACATGTCGTATGTGTGTACATGTCAAGTACAAACATATACTTGACAGTACATGTCAAGTATACAGTATCTGTGTCCATAATATGCAGTACATGTCAATTCTATATATATATATACAGTATATATATTGTTACGGATCGCGGTTTAGATGTTACTTTGGGCCGAGCGGATGGTCCAACCGCGACCGTTACAGGATCCCCAATTGGCCCGACTCCCCCAACGTTGACCAGATCGCACCACAGATATTCAATCAGGAAACCTCTAAAGCGACCGAAAGAGAAGGAAGAGAGAAGAAGACAGAGTACGGAGGAAGAACAGATTTATTATACACACACAAGCAATGGATGGAAGAAGCAGTCACACAGTGAATCGTTAACTTATACTATTCAATTTACTTAACCCCAGGACAACGATTAGGACAGACGACGTTCACACTTACACGGGGGAAATTGCAGGCAGGAATGGCGGAGGTGGGTTGCTGGAGAGGGAGGCAGGGTCAGGTCCCTGCAACCGGCAGGGCTGGAGGTAGCAGCTCCCAATTCTTCGCGTTTTTGGCGGGAAAACCCTCAGTCGCGTCGACGCTGCTGATGCTGTGGACGCCACGCCCTGGCTCGGTCACACCTGCTCCTCTCCTTCTGGTGGAGCCGTCTCCCTCCTCTCAGCGCGTCTCTCCAACGCTTGTTTCCTCTCCAAGTATCTCTCCTTTTTGGTTTGGAGCGTCTCTCATCTCACAGCTCACAGCTCACAGCTCACAGCTCATCTCTCATGTCCTCTCTCATGTCATCTCCTGAAGCAGTCCCTTCCAGTCGCTTTTATTACTCGGGGCGGAATCAAGCCGCCGGCTGCGAGGGCACGCCTACCGGGTCGCTAACCGCGGTGCTGGCTGGCTGTTAGGGCTGTCCGATTCCTCCTTTGATCATGACGACGTGCCACGCCTGTGAGTTGGCGGCTCCTACCCCCCTCTTCTCCGAGATGAGCACATGGGCAATGGCGGCTTGCGGGATTGAACACCACTCGCACCGCTTTTGAAAGGAACTTTGGAGAGCGGAGATGATTGGGGAAATTGAAAGGGGCCTACGCTTATTTCGTTTGATACAATGCAGAGTCAATCTAGTGGGAAACACATATTTAGCCTACATGGAATAAGGAAATAAATTATTTTAAAAGATATATCGTGGCCTGTGTGTAAGTTTCATGGAATTAACTAGGAGGACGGCTGCGACCATTATTTACATTACGAGGGTGTTACACACAACAAAACCATACTTTTCACATTCGTTACACTTTCTCCAAAATTGTTACACTTCTCCAAAACCGTTACACTTCTCAAATTCGTTACACTGCACCCTCCTTTCTTCAGGCCCGTGCTCGGGCCTACAAAACTTTAACTTAGTGTGACACGTAGGTGTAATTCCCTCTACAATTAACCTGACCCTGAGTGTGACAATCTTAAAACACAAATAAGTATGTCCCCCTATTGCATTGCACCCTGTCTAACAGACTCAAGCCCACAGCTAACCGAATTACGGAATTGTTCTCAAACTATACATTTACGGTGGGGAGCATTATTTACAATGACGTTATTTCTTATTTACAACGCAACCCAGGACCTGTGTTTTGTTTTTTTTGTTTTTTTTTAGGGAACAAGAAAAAGAAATTCCTGTTGGGAGGGAGGAGACAGCACGCATTGCATCGATGCACCAGTACCAATACCACCAAAGCACCCAAAAGCACCACAAAGCACCAAAAGCACCACAAAGCACCAAAAGCACCACTCGGTGCACAGTCACCACGGTTTATAATAAACACAACAAAACAACTGGTGGTGGTCTTCTCTTTCTCTGCTGGACCGATGTTCTTCCCGACGTCTTCTGGCTTCATGCGGCCTACTTGGAAATAATAAAAAGCACAACTTGTGTTCATTTTTATTTAGGGCCTCAGGGGCCAACTAAGGGTGGTCCACCTGTTTGGCATAGGTGCCACCTTACCGAGGTCCGCAAGCAAGATTCCCTGGCCACTATGGCCGGTCTCCAACAGAGGTGCCCTGCCCCAGAACCTGGGGTCCATCAAGTGGTACTTGGCCGCAGAACAGCGGTCCATAAAGTGGTACATCAACGCAATGCATGCTGGTTCTGGGAATCTCGTGCGCACAATGGCCACCTCACGCACGCTCCCCTCTGCGTCCAATGGCGCACAGGTCCTCAAGTGGGAGACAAAAGGGGGGAAGACAAATGAGCGAGGGGTAAGGTCACAAGGGTACACGTCAATAAAGGCAATGCAGGGTGAAGTGCGTACGGAGAGCGAAGTGAGAAAAACTCGTCCCTACCGTACGTCACCCCCCCCCCCCCTGTCACCTACACTACCCTTGCCCTTACCCCATATTTACAAGAATTTACACCTTTACAAATTCGTCACTACGTCTTGTCTTCCCCATCTTTCCCTTCCACACCAAATTCGTCTCCAATCCCTCTACTTCAAAATTTGCCATCACCAATTCATCATCAATCCTCATAAGGAGGGAGAGATGGAATTACGCACAATGTCACACCCACGTCATGATGCGTCTCACAATCCAAAACATTTGCATTAATGAAAAATAATAAAACATGGCATGGTGTGGAGTTACCTCATCTCAGGTGAGTGGATGCAGATGGTGCGAGGAGACTCCAATCCTAACTATCCTCTAAATGACTTTAACACACTTTACACTACCCGGGGTCTCTCCCTGCCAATCCATTGGCCAACTTACACTATCGGTTCTAAAAACCAATTCCCATTGACCAAACTGTGGTGCTTCTCAATTTGGGGTCTCACTCCCCCGATTCATCTCCCGGTGCCCTCGCACAATTTCTGGGCTGTGGCGTGTAGCTCTCCCAGCAGGTCTACCCACCTGCACACCTCCACCACTGTAGTTGCCACCCGAGCTTACCTGCTCCTCACCCTAACCTATCTAACTGGGGAAAGCCCCTTCTGGCTCTGTCACCCCACTCGGTGCCCTCTGGCACTGGGCTACCCGGGTCCGTCCTCCGGATCCTCGGGCCCCATCCACAACAACTACTACCGGCTCCCAGAGCCCACCTGCGGCCTCACCTGGCCGACATCCTCACAGTGGTGGAGCGCCCAACCAACTACACACACTAACAGGCTACACGCCCAGCCATTTCCACAACACTAATGCACCCATCCAAAGACCATTCTTTCACCCGCACCACAGATGCCAATATCCAACCACAATTTACCTATACCCTCTACCTAACACTTACTCTACCCGCCCCGGGTATCCGTGATGGGGGTCCACTCTTCCCCATTCACACCTTCGCACCATCCACTCCACTCCACAATTTCCACCATACTCACTCCACGACCATCCATTCCAATACTCCATTTATTCCACACTACCATTCTCCATACCTGCTGTTGCACACCTGTGCCCTCACACCTGGTGCCACCTGCACCCTCCTTTCTTCCTGGACCATTTGGTCATCACAATACACATCACCATCACTCACTCATACACTGCTCCATACACCTGTTCAGTTGCACACCTGTGCAATCACACCTGTTCAATTCTCAAACACATGGCATCATCTCATCTAACTACTCCCCTCTGAAACTTGCGCTTCCCAGTCGTCCCTTTAAACTATTGCGCTCCCACGTCATTATCATCCACGCTAATCTACCTGCGTCCCCACTACAGGTATCAGTCACTAACTAACCTTAACGTCACCTAATGTCATCTTCTAGGTCCCTACACACAATATCCTAACCCACCCGGGCTAGTTTTCACTGCCATCAAACCCATAAACCTAGTGCTCCTTTGCCCCCCCCCCCCCCTGTGAGGGATGGTGGATTTGCCATCCCACCACATCGGGGAGGTCCTATCAATTTCGCTCGTCCAAATCCAACAAATCAAAAATTTGTCATTTACTGCTAATCACCGGACCATCATCAAATTTTGCTTTTTTTTCTAATTTCGGGGCCAAAACACTATCCTCATCACCCGTCTACTTATTAGATCCTCTCGGTGCGCCAATTCCCTTCTAAAGCTCGGCTTCGTACAGCCGAGCAATGAACGCGGGTTCTTTGGTGCCGGCGGCTGGATGCGTCCGGCACTCGGTGCAGGGACGGGGGCTTACCCGTGCCGAGATCCCACGCACCACCTCGGCGTGGAGCCATCCAATGTCCCGATCTCGACCTGCCGGCACGTCTCAACAAAAGGTGGTCGCCATGACGACCCTTCCTATCGAGCTGCCCGCTCCACCTAGTGGAGCACGGACGCGGCTGTTCCAAGCGAGGCCCAGCGTGGATCGCGTACGGCGGTCCTTTCGAACCCGCTGTGGCTCGGATCCCCGCTGGTTCTCGCGGCACGCGAAGCCCGGCACGCACCGAGGGCCCGATTCGGCTAAAAGTCGCTCTAACCGCTAACCCGGTTACCGTCGATGCCTCACCTGGATGCTTACACGCATACGCTACCCCTTTCTTGCTCATACCTGCAGCTGTTCCCATGCTCCTCGTACCTTTCCTTACACACCTCGGTACACTCATTCCGCCCACAGACTTGGTCACACACCTGACCACCGAACACCTTGGCACACATTCGTCGCTCACACACCTCACCAACACACCTCTTCGCGCCCCTTCCTCGGTCACCTCCTCTGTGACAATCACAGGTGTGCTTTCACTCGCACACCCAACCACGTGCCTCACTACCAATTCCAGCGTGCATTCCCACTCACGCTCTACCATTCCAGGTGTGCATCCTTCCATTCCAGGTGTACATCCTCGCTCACCTGTCACATCTAACTCACGCTCCGTGCCACTCTCACTACTCTCACCACCCCTCTTGACAACGCACTCACCCTTACTCTCGACAGCGCACTCTTTCCTCATGCACCTGTCCGTTACACACCTTTCTCGCGCATCCTCTCGTGCACACTCTTTTGTTACATCCTCTGTAACTCTCACCACAGGCGTGCATTCTCCTTCACTCTTGACAGCGCACTCTTTCCCCATGCACCTGTCCGTTACACACCTTTCTCGCGCATCCTCTTGCGCACACTCTTTCGTTACTTCCTCCGTAACACTTACCACACCGCGCTTCCATGTACCCCCTCGCACACACGCTACGACCGACTCACTCTCGACAGCACACTCACTGGTCGGCGCGCACTTTTTCCTCACACACCCCATGGTCGGACATTCTCGCACACCTCTTTTTTCGCACACCAGACCTGTCGCACACTTCACCAACGGCCTTTCACGAACACCCGGATCCAAACCAATCCCCAAGCCGACTGAAGCTTTCCTCACATCATATACATTGCCGAATATTTCGTCACTCACCTTGGCACCTCGTCTCCGCCCCTCTTTTGCCACCTGCAAACTCTTTATTTGGTTAGTGAGCAGCACATCATGAGTTGAGCACCGACCTTGTACATATTCCATTACCTCCTCCCTTATTTCTCTCTTAGTTTCTGTCCGTCTCTTCTTAATTTCACTCACCTCTTCTTCCACTTCCTCTAATTTTTGTTTAACCTCTTTTATTTCCCGGTGCGTCTCCTCAAGTTCGTCCTCTAAGGCTACCGTGACCGTCTCTATGTGCATCCTCACCTGCCGGTCCTTTGTCTCCATTATCTCTGTCACCTCGTCCACCCTCATTGTCAGTCCCTCACGTACCATCTGACATTCCTTTTGTGTTGCTATTAATTCGTTTTTAATGTCCTTTTGTGTCGCTTTTAAACCCCCGATGATTGCAGTGTTCTTTTCCACTTGGTCCGCTAGTTCCCTTTGTCCGACTGTCAGCTGTTCTACTCCCTTCGTCAGACCCTCTATTCCCCCCTGTAACCTAGCCGTATTATTCCTCACCTCTTTCTCCATACGCTTCTCACCTCGCTTTACCTCCTCGCGTAGCCCCGAAACCTCCTCACTTACACCTCGTCGTATCTCCTCCATCTCTTTTGTAGATGCCACCCTCATCTGTCCCAATTCATCCCTCTGAGCATCCAGTTTACTTTCTAACCCGATTTGCACCTCCTCTATCTGGTTCCCCATTCGTTTGATTTCCCTGGCAGATTGTTCCCCTATTTCCCGCAATTTGTCCTCCATCCTATTTTCTAACCCCATTAACCCATTTTTCACCTCTTTTATCCCGTTGTCTAACCCCTCAAAATTATTGTCTAACTTCCCAAATTTCTTGTCTAACTCCTCAAAATTATTGTCTAACTTCCCAAATTTCTTGTCTAACCCCTCACCGGTACCCCTCGCTTCATCCCTCATTACCCCCAATTGCTCATTCTGAGCCTCCATCCGGTTCCCCATTACCCCCAATTGCTCATTCTGAGCCTCCATCCGGTTCCCCATTACCCCCATTTTTGTTCTAGCCTCTCCATAAGGGCCCCCATTTGTAACATAAAAAGGTTCGAATCCACCAGCGGCGCTGCTACGGTCGCGGGCGCGGTCGCCGTGGCCATGTGTGAGGCGCCATTTTGTGCGCCGGTAACCTCGTGCGCGAGGACGCCATTTTGTGCGTCTGATACCCCCTCAACCGCCTCCTCATTGCTCTCCTCCTCCCTTTCTTCCCCTAAGTCCTGGGTTACCCCTAACCCGTCTATCTCCCCCACCGACATCCGATCGCCTTGATTGTCCATGGCGCGATCTCAAAATTCGGGTTTTATAAAACAAAATTTCGGCAGCTCGTAATTTTGACCAAAAATTATTTTTTTCTACACGTTTTAAAAATTTGGTTCGGGCCTCGAATCCCACTCCTGACACCAATTGTTACGGATCGCGGTTTAGATGTTACTTTGGGCCGAGCGGATGGTCCAACCGCGACCGTTACAGGATCCCCAATAGGCCCGACTCCCCCAACGTTGACCAGATCGCACCACAGATATTCAATCGGGAAACCTCTAAAGCGACCGAAAGAGAAGGAAGAGAGAAGAAGACAGAGTACGGAGGAAGAACAGATTTATTATACACACACAAGCAATGGATGGAAGAAGCAGTCACACAGTGAATCGTTAACTTATACTATTCAATTTACTTAACCCCAGGACAACGATTAGGACAGACGACGTTCACACTTACACGGGGGAAATTGCAGGCAGGAATGGTGGAGGTGGGTTGCTGGAGAGGGAGGCAGGGTCAGGTCCCTGCAACCGGCAGGGCTGGAGGTAGCAGCTCCCAATTCTTCGCGTTTTTGGCGGGAAAACCCTCAGTCGCGTCGACGCTGCTGATGCTGTGGACGTCACGCGCTGGCTCGGTCACACCTGCTCCTCTCCTTCTGGTGGAGCCATCTCCCTCCTCTCAGCGCGTCTCTCCAACGCTTGTTTCCTCTCCAAGTATCTCTCCTTTTTGGTTTGGAGCGTCTCTCATCTCACAGCTCACAGCTCACAGCTCACAGCTCATCTCTCATGTCCTCTCTCATGTCATCTCCTGAAGCAGTCCCTTCCAGTCGCTTTTATTACTCGGGGCGGAATCAAGCCGCCGGCTGCGAGGGCACGCCTACCGGGTCGCTAACCGCGGTGCTGGTTGGCTGTTAGGGCTGTCCGATTCCTTCTTTGATCATGACGACGTGCCACGCCTGTGAGTTGGCGGCTCCTACCCGCCTCTTCTCCGAGATGAGCACATGGGCAATGGCGGCTTGCGGGATTGAACACCACTCGCACCGCTTTTGAAAGGAACTTTGGAGAGCGGAGATGCTTGGGGAAATTGAAAGGGGCCTACGCTTATTTCGTTTGATACAATGCAGAGTCAATCTAGTGGGAAACACATATTTAGCCTACATGGAATAAGGAAATAAACTATTTTAAAAGATATATCGTGGCCTGTGTGTAAGTTTCATGGAATTAACTAGGAGGACGGCTGCGACCATTATTTACACTAGGGCATGCCCGTACTATATATATATCTAAAATTATATCCCCCCCCCCCCTCTATTTACATGAAATGGTTTGGTCCATTCGCAAAGCCAAAGGAACGGCTTGCGAGTACGGTGACAATCCCCCCCCTCTATTTACATGAAATGGTTTGGTCCAACAGCGAACGGCTTGCGAGTACGGGGACAATCCCCCCCCCCCCCTCTATTTACATGGAATGGTTTGGTCCAAAGCGAACGGCTTGCGAGTACGGTGACAATCCCCCCCCCCCCCCCTCTATTTACATGAAATGGTTTGGTCCAAAGCGAACGGCTTGCGGAGTTTGGTAAAGAAATCGCCATAGCTCGGTAACTACTTGTCCGATTAATTTCAAACCTTGAAAAGGCACATCCTCGGGTCCCCAGCAATATACCTGGCCAGTTTCAAGTATATCGGACCGGTAGTTGTCGAGAAACAGTGGTCGCATACACACACACAGACACACACACACACAGAGATTACTGGAATTATAGATAGAAGATTACGAGGGTGTTACACACAACAAAACCATACTTTTCACATTCGTTACACTTTCTCCATCAAAATTTGTTACACTTCTCAAAACCGTTACACTTCTCAAATTCGTTACAATATATATATATAATATATATATATATATATTAGTATATATATATATATATATATATAATATTATATATATAATATATATATATATATACATATATATAAATTGTTACGTTTGTAGGGGGTAGGCAGTGATTACCTTAGTCTAGGTGTAATTGAATAGGTAGTATGCTCCGAATGTCGTGTAGCCATCTTGATGTAAAATAAGTCAGGCCGTATGTCGTGTAAGCTCGTATCTTCGTTCCCATCACGAGTGGTGGGGTTATGTTAATTAGTTAGGGATTATGGGTAATTAATCCCCTGTATGTAATGGCCTCTGTTGTTTTTCCTCCTCTGTTCCTTATGCCATCAGCAGCACACACACATAGCCAGGAAATCACACATTTATAGCACTAAATAAAAGCGAGCGGAACCAGGACATTCAACTACCGTCGGCACTGCCAGCCACGACATCGCCACATCGAGCAGGCGGGGCATTGGGGCCATGCCACGCAGAGCAGTGATTGGTCCCGGATTAATTGGCGCAAGGACGGCTAAGATGGGACTATGGGATTGGTGGAGCAACCACGGTTGATGTCAAAACCATGAGTACAAAGGAGTTGGAGGGCGGACATTTTGTCTCTTGGGTCCGGACTTTGATAGGGAACGGTCGAGGCTTTTGACTTCCTCGCATCTTCTAGCTTTGGTGGTGAACGGTCACGATTTCGTATCTCGCTCTGCTTCGGGATTTCACAGCGAGCGGTCAGAGTTCATAGCGCTCCTGCACGAGGGGAGTTCATTGACGAGCACATGAACATTCCGTAGTGCTCTGTTTGCACGGGGTTCAGATTGAAGTCACGGCCGCATTTTCTTTTCCTTGGCATGTCGGTGTTTGTGAACAAAATCGTAAGGACGAGCGTGGCTGGAGCGACCGATCGGGCGCGGCCTGTTTGCTTCGCGCACTTTGTGAGGAGTGAGCGGACCGCACAGCAAGGCCTAGTTTCCTCCCACGGACAGTGCAGCCTGCGGTTTCCTGCGCAAGGACGTAGAGGCCTGTGACGAACCGGCACGATTCCTGATGAGGTTCAAGAGCAGCTCGGAGTTAAGTGCCTACAATAAATAACACATTTATTTTCGTTCTTTTATATTTCCCTTTGTGTATATACGAGTCTGTATGGCAGCGCTCCAATTAGGAATTTAGTTTTACCATGCATTCTGTTGTTACCGGCATTTTCTTCAATAAAGCCGCCATTTTTGTATCGTAAATCCTGTGTCGGTTTTGAGTTAATCATCACAGGTGTGAAGATTGCCAGTGGACCCGTGCTGTTAAACAAGAACTCTCGGCTCTTAGCCCCCCCCCCACCACTCTTCCCCTCCCCCCCCCGCCCCCACCACTCTTCCCCCCACGCGTATATCTAAGGTCCGCCATTGGATTAAACGCCTTGGAGGTAAAGCTTGTTTGGTCATCTGTGTTGCCCTGCGGTGTTCACTACAGGGCAGACACATGACAATATTAACATATTTATATATGTACATATATATATTATATATGTATCTATCTATAATTCCAGTAATCTCTGTGTGTATGTATGTATGTCTGTATGTCTGTGACCGCTGTTTCTTGACAACCACGGGTCCGATATACTTTAAACTTGCCAGGTATATTGCTGGGGACCCGAGGATGTGCCTTTTCAAGGTTTCATATTAATCGGACAAGTAGTTACCGAGCTATGTCCAAAAAACGATTCAACCAATCAGAGAGCAGCGAGCTATCACGTGTGCCGAACGTGCCGAACAGACTCTGCCTCGGACGGCACATTTGAGAGCGTATTCATTTATTTCACGTTGGCAAACTATGTTGGCGTTAAACTATGTTTTAAAACTAATTAAAACTAATTTGCGATTCTTTCGCTGTCCTGCGCGTTTGTGCACGCTATGGCGATTTCTTTACCAAACTCCGCAAGCCGTTCGCTTTGGACCAAACCATTTCATGTAAATAGAGGGGGGGGGGGGGGGATTGTCACCGTACTCGCAAGCCGTTCGCTTTGGACCAAACCATTTCATGTAAATAGAGGGGGGGGATATAATTTTAGATATATATATAGTACGGGCATGCCCTAGTAATTATAATATACAGTAAATTATGTCACGTACAATATGTATGTATATAATACTAGTGGGGTATGCTTACACATTGTGTAAGGAATAACAAACCATGCCTTGTACATATAGATACTGTACATAATAAATATAAGCTCTTATAGAGATCACCGACATGCTGCTAGATATCAATTTAGGTTGATAATGTTTTTTTTGTTTTTTTATATTTTAGGAACGCGTTTACTGTTTTTATGTAAATTTTCATCGAGATGTTTATTTCACAGTTTACAGTTATAGAAATTACAATTTTCAAATGCTAGATATTGATTGAGGTTTATTTTTATTATTTATTTTATTTTAT
This sequence comes from Myxine glutinosa, assembly GCF_964187855.1. NCBI lineage: Eukaryota > Metazoa > Chordata > Myxini > Myxiniformes > Myxinidae > Myxine > Myxine glutinosa. The sequence continues at coordinate 108,037,178 of NC_136272.1, forward strand.
AACATATGCATTTATGGTTTTTAATGTACATTTTCATTTTTGGATGCTTTCTCATGGTTCTGGCCTTTTTCCCAGTCTACCACCTTCGATGTCTGTCGGCACGCCAAATTTCAGCTTTCTACAACACATAGAAGGTACCGAACACTCATATCAGTCAGTCAGTGGTTAGAAAGAGCTTTACATATATATATATATATATATATATATATATATATATATATATATATATATATATATATATATATATATAATTATATATATAATTATATATGTATGATACAGTAAAATATGTCAATTGTAATGTGTATAAATCACAATCGCGCATGTGTACGTGTAAATCACGATTCGTGTGTGTGTGTGTGTGTGTGTGTGTGTGTGTGTGTGTGTGTGTGTGTGTGTGTGTGTGCAGGGACCGCCGCCACCGATCACCATAGCAAGGAACCACGACCCATGCATAGGCCAAGCCTCGTAAATACTGCGTCGTTTGAAATGTTTACCGGATTTGAACCTTTAATCGATTAAAACATTTACCGGATTCGAACCATTAACGGATTCAAACGTTTACCAGATTCAATGATTATTTTCCCGGATTCAGTCCATTACTGGATTCGAACCATTGCCCTATTCACGTCTTACATTATGTTTCTCAGGCCTTTGCAGGATTCGAACCATTATCGGATTACCATCGTCCATAATTTTTCCTATATAATAGCCGGCGAAGCCGGTGTTGTCAATAAACGCGTACGTATTATGTCGGTTTGCATGAAAAATTGCGAAAAAGTTCAATAGGAGTTTGTTTCACCCGTCTTTGTTTGATTCACAATCTAATGCACCTCTAATTTGTAATTAAAATACGTTAAGACCAACCTCGTTATCTTCAACGAAAATCGTCACCAAACACCGGAACCAATGAGATTCGAGCATTTGAATGCATAAAACAATTGCGAACAAGTTCAACAGGAGTTTGTTTCACCCATCTTTGTTTGATTCACAATCTAATGCACTTCTAATTTGTAATTAAAATACGTTAAGACCAACCTCGTTATCTTCAACGAAAATCGTCACCAAACACCGGAACCAATGAGATTCGAGCATTTGAAAAATATTTTTTTTAACCTTATTACGCGTTTCGGAGGGTAAAAACGGCGTCAAATATTCTAAAATTGACGAAGAATTATTTTTTAGAAATCTCGCGGCCATAGGGGATAGTTTTTCATGGCCGGAAATATCCGAAGTTGAGACGGAATTCACCGAATTAATCAAGAAGTAAATTTTATCAATTTTAATCTCATCGAGAATGCAAATGGTACCTACTACACCGACTACACCTACTACACCTACTACACCGACTACACCGACGGTACCTACGACACCTACCTACGACCAACTACCTAACCTACTGATGCCATAGTGATGGGTAAAATAGTGGCAAGAGGCTTTGGCTTCGCCGGCTCATTGCGGCTTTGCAGTCGGGTACTCGTAGCCGGCGAACCTGGTGTTGTCAAAAAACGCATACGTATTATGTCGAAAACCAGATCATGCTGTATCCCTTGGCTTGAGAATTCCAAAGTGCAATGGAGGCCGCCATCTTGCGGATGCGGAAGTATGCATAACAAATTGAAAAACGTTCAATAGGAGTTTCTTTCACCCGTCTTTGTTTGAATCACAATCTTATGCACCTCTAATTGATAATTAAAATACTTTAGGACCAACCTCGGCCCGCATGGGCCTGGTTATCTTCAGCGAAAATCGTCACCAAACACCGGAACCAATGAGATTCGAGCATTTGAAAAAATATTTCAAAAACCAAATCACTTAATGGAGGCCGCCATCGACCGGATGCGGAAGTTTGCATAAAACAATTGCGAAAAAGTTCAATAGGAGTTTGTTTCACCCGTCTTTGTTTGATTCACAATCTAATGCACCTCTAATTTGTAATTAAAATACGTTAAGACCAACCTCGTTATCTTCAACGAAAATCGTCACCAAACACTGGAACCAATGAGCTTCGAGCATTTGAAAAATATTTTTTTAAAGCTTATTACGCGTTTCGGACGCTGAAAACGGCGTCAAATATTCTAAAATTGACGAAGAATTATTTTTTAGAAATCTCGCGGCCGGACGGGATAGTTTTTCACGGCCGGAAATATTCGTAGTTGAGACGGAATTCACCGAATTAATCAAGAAGAATGAATGAATATTGAATGAACTAGTGAATGAATGAACATTCACCGAATTAATCAAGAAGGAAATTTTAATAAATTTTAATCTCATCCAGAATGCAAATGGTGTCATTTTGAACTAGTTACGGTACCGACTACACCTACCTACTACAAACTACGTAACCTACTGATGCCATAGTGATGGGTAAAATAGTGGCAAGAGGCTTTGGCTCCGCCGGCTCATTGCGGCTTTGCAGTCGGGTACTAGTAATATTCACAAATAAATCCACAAGACCCCCCATTTTTGTAATGGTACAACCCCAACTTTGAATTGGGTAAAGGGTAACGGGTGCTAACTTCACGGACATCTGTGCGAGGTGATAGAAATAGGAACTAGAACGCCACTCAGTAGAGCGCATACTCCCGCCGTGGGTTTAGTTGGAATAATACGTTTTGTTTACCATCCCCTCTCCCCAAAACAAGAAATGAAAAAGAAAGTAAGCCGTAACTATCAGAGAATTTATCATTTAGGAATGATAATGAAATGATAACAAGTGAATCCTCTTGGATTGCGCTGAGGTTCGGGCATGGAATTTCTAGGAGGAAGTATAATTTGTATGCAATGAAAGTACATGTAATATGGGATCGAGTAAGATCGAGTAAGCTTCACCAGTGCGCGTGCGCGAATTTACGTCACGTCGGCAGCGAGAAGGCGTTCCCCAACACGAACCAATCAGGAACTGCCACGCCCACTTATATGATCTCAGAATTCCTGTGACAGGAATTAGCGTTACACTGGCTGGAAGTCATTCGCTAGAGGCACTTCCTCAGCGCCAATCACCAGTGCGCGTGCGCGAATTTACGTCACGTCGGCAGCGAGAAGGCGTTCCCCAAAACGAACCAATCAGGAACTGCCACGCCCACTTATATGATCTCAGAATTCCTGTGACAGGAATTAGCATTACACTGGCTGGAAGACAATCGCTAAAGGCGCTTCCTCAGCGCCAATCACCAGTGCGCGTGCGCGAATTTACGTCACGTCGGCAGCGAGAAGGCGTTCCCCAACACGAACCAATCAGGAACTGCCACGCCCACTTATATGATCTCAGAATTCCTGTGACAGGAATTAGCGTTACACTGGCTGGAAGACAATCGCTAAAGGCGCTTCCTCAGCGCCAATAATGTAGCGGTTACCGCTGGATGTACATAATCGCCTTGCACCGGCCAGAACACGGCCAGACGCGCCTCTCCCGGGCATGCCCGGACTCACTGTTCCCGGGCACGCCCGAACCTCCCGGGCACGCCCGGTCTCGTCTTTCCCGGGCATGCCCGCTATCGCCTTTCCAGGGCACGCCCAGAGCGTCCGGGCATGCCCGCTATCGCCTTTCCAGGGCTCGCCCAGAGCGTCCGGGCATGCCCGCTATCGCCTTTCCAGTGCTCGCCCAGAGCGCCCGGGCACGCCCAGCCTCGACTTGCCAGGCCGCAGCCAAACACGCCCGGGCAGGTCCAGACTCGCCTTTCCAAGGCTCGCCCTTGATACCCGGGCATGCCCGGTATAGCTTTTGCCGGGCAAACTTCCCGACATAAATGTGTATATATATTGTTGCCCGAAAAACGGGCTTGTCAGAATACCTGAGCTGTTTTGTTTCAATAAAGCAACTCGGACGAATTCCGTCTTTGGTCGCGTCAATTCTTTCGACTCGCGTTGGAGCGCAGTTCCTTCATTGGTGACCTACCGACATGGATACGGCAGTGACGCTTAAACTGCCTACCTTCTGGGAGACTCACGCGGCTGTTTGGTTTGCCCAGGCGGACTCCCAGTTCGCCCTGCGAGGCATCACCGCGGACGACACCCGCTTCCACCATGTTGTGGCGGCGCTCGGTTCCACCACCGCGGCCCGTGCCTTGAGCCTCCTCCAGCACCCGCCGGCTGCTGACAAATACGACGCGCTGAAGACGCTCCTCCTCGGCGCTTTCGCCCTCTCACCGGCAGCACGCGCACGGCGCCTGCTTGACCTGCCCGAGCTCGGCGACACGCGCCCGTCCGAGCGCATGGACTATATGCTCTCGTTGCTCGGCGAGCACTCTCCGGCATTCCTGTTCCGGGAGCTGTTCCTCCGTCAGCTGCCTAACCCGGTACGCCTCGCCCTGGCTGGCACGTTGATCACGGATTCCCGCGCCCTCGCCAGGGAAGCCGATAAGATCTCCTCGGCGGGCCAGCACATCGGCGCGGTTACCTGGAGCCCGCCGCCGTCCGAGGCGACGCCCACGACGCCCGAGCGCCCTGCGCGGTTGGAGGCCGAACTGCCGGTGCAACTGGCGGCCGCCACGCCGCACCGCCCGCTTCCGACACGACGGCCGGGGCCTCCACCTGACCGGGCGTGGTGTTATTACCACGCCAGGTTCGGACACAAGGCTCGGACGTGCCGGCCCCCGTGCACTTTCGGCAGGTCGGGAAACGGCCGGGCCGGCGTTCATTCCCAGCCATGAGCGCCGGCCACTCGGGCAACTTGCTGTTTATTCGGGACAAAGCGTCTGGACGGCGTTTCCTGTGCGACACCGGCGCCCAACTGAGCGTCATACCTGCCTCCGAGCAGGACAGGCTGGACGCAGTTTGCGGCCCCTCTTTGGTCGCTGCTAATGGTTTGGCCATACGCACTTTCGGCCCACGCGTCGTCACCCTCTGCTTCGGCAGCCAGCGCTTTCAATGGACTTTTGTTACCGCCAGCGTCCCCGTGGCTTTGCTGGGCGCCGACTTCCTCTGCGCGCACGGGCTGCTGGTCGACGTCAAACGACGTCGCCTTGTCCACGCCGAGACCTTCAGCTCCCTGGCGTGCACAATGAGCAGCTCCGCGCCGACCGAACTGGCGTGCGCCCTCCCGGCAACGAACGAGTTCGCTCGCCTGCTCGTGGAATTCCCGGCCCTCACGCGGCCGACGTTTTCGGCCGTCGCGGTGCGGCACGGGATCGAGCACCACATACCCACTACGGGCCCGCCGGTCTACGCCAGGGCCCGCCGCCTCGACCCAGCCAAGCTCGCCGTGGCAAAGGCCGAATTCGACGCGTTGGAGCACCTCGGCATCGTGCGGCGCTCCGATAGCGCGTGGGCCTCGCCACTGCACATCGTGCCAAAGCCGGGGGGTGGATGGCGCCCGTGTGGCGACTACCGCCGTCTCAATGACGCTACCACCCCCGACAGGTACCCGATCCCGCATATTCAGGACTTTTCCGCCCGTTTGGCGGGACGGGTCATCTTTTCGAAAATTGACCTGATACGGGGCTACCACCAGGTACCTGTCCGGGCGGCCGACATCCCGAAGACGGCCGTCATCACGCCGTTCGGCCTGTTCGAATTTTTGCGGATGCCGTTTGGCCTCAAGAACGCGGCCCAGGCGTTCCAGCGCTTGATGGACGGCGTGCTGCGCGACCTGCCGTTTCTTTTCGTCTATCTGGACGACATCCTCGTCGCCAGCACGTCCCGCGCCGAGCGCCTCCTCCACCTCCGAACACTGTTCGGTTCGCCTCAGCGAGCACGGCTTAATTGTCAACCCGGTCAAATGCCACTTCGGCGCGACGACCGTTGACTTTTTGGGCCACCGCATCACCAAGACCGGGGCCGTGCCGCTGCCGACCAAGGTCGAGGCCATCACCACGTTCCCGTGTCCCCGTTCCATCAAGGCCCTCCAAGAGTTCCTCGGCATGGTGAATTTTTATCACCGATTCGTGCCCCGCGCTGCTCAGCTCATGCGGCCCCTTTACGAGGCCCTCCGGGGCAAGCCGGCCAAGCATGACATTGTTTGGTCCGCGGCCATGGATGCGGCCTTCGCCAGTGCCAAACGGGCCCTCGCCGACTCAACGCTGCTGGCTCACCCGGTGCTCAACGCGCCCATCGCCCTCACTACGGACGCCTCCAACTACGCGGTGGGCGCCGTCCATGAGCAATGGGTGGACGGGGTTTGGCAGCCACTCGCTTTTTTCAGCCGGCAACTCCGGCCGAACGAGTTAAACTACAGCACGTTCGACCGCGAGCTGCTCGGGCTATTCCTGGCCGTTCGCCATTTCCGACACCTCCTGGAGGGCCGCCCGTTCACGGCTTTCGTCGACCACAAGCCGTTGGTCTACGCAATGGCTAAGGTCACGGAGCCGTGGTCGGCCCGCCAGCAGCGCCACCTCTCCGCCGTGTCGGAGTTCACCACGGACATCCAGCACGTCGCCGGCAAAGACAACGCCGTGGCCGACTGCCTTTCGCGGGCCAGCGCGAACGCGGTCCACCTCGGCGTGGACTTCACGCTCATGGCGGCCGACCAGACCACCGACGCCTCGGTGCAGGCACTCCGCGTGGCGGACACGGGCCTCCGCCTGGCCGACATCCCCTTCGCGGGCACCGTCCTGCTCTGCGACGTCTCCCAGGGCCAGCCTCGCCCCATCGTGCCCGTTTCCTGGCAGCGCTGCATCTTCGCCTCCATCCACGGCCTTTCTCACCCGGGCCGGAAAGCTTCTCAGAAGCTGGTGTCGGCGCGTTTCGTCTGGCACGGCCTTCGACGAAAGATCCGCGACTGGGCCAATGCCTGCACGGCCTGCCAGCGAGCCAAGGTCCACCGCCACACCCAGGCCCCGCTGGCACCTTTCGCCGTGCCTGAACGGCGTTTCGACCACGTCCACGTGGACCTGGTGGGTCACCTGCCCCCCTCGCGGGGGTTCACCCACCTGCTCACCATGGTGGACAGGACCACCAGGTGGCCGGAGGCCGTGCCCCTCACCTCCACCACCACCGCCGACGTGGCGCAGGCGTTCATCGCCACCTGGGTCGCGCGCTTCGGCGCACCAGCGGACATCTCATCCGACCGCGGCCCACAGTTCACGTCTGAGCTTTGGGGCGCGGTCGGCCGTTCGTTGGGGGTCACGCTGCACCGCACCACGGCCTACCACCCCCAAGCCAATGGGTTGTGCGAGCGGTTTCACCGCTCCATGAAGGCCGCACTCATGGCCGGCCTTCAGGACGACGGTTGGGCCGACCGGCTGCCGTGGGTCCTTTTGGGCCTTCGCATGGCCCCCAAGGAAGACCTCCAGGCGTACGCCGCCGAGCTCGTCTACGGCCAGCCACTCCGCGTCCCGGGCGAATTCGTGCCTGACGCTACCAGTCCCTGGTCCGCCGCTCGCCAGCGCTCGGACCTCCAGGAGGCCGCCCGACGATTTGCCCCCGTGCCGACGTCCCGCCACGGTGGCCCCCAGTCCTATGTCCCCCCGGCGCTTCGCACAGCGGAGTATGTCTTTGTGCGTCATGACGCGCACCGGGGGCCACTCCGGCCGCCGTACGACGGGCCCTTCCAGGTCCTGCGACGGGGCGACAAGTCTTTCATCGTCGACTTCGGCGGCCGGCCGGACCGGATTTCTGTGGACCGCCTCAAACCGGCGCACATGGACGTCGACCGACCACCACGGTTGGCCCTTCCTCCGCGGCGAGGCCGCCCCCCGTACACAGTTCCCCCCGCTCGACCACCCACCACTACGTCAGACCCCTCCCCACGACCCTCCAGGGGTCGCTTCGGCCGGGTCATCCGGACCCCCCTTAAATTGACCCTGCCGGTGCAGGTCGATTCTGGAGGGGCATGTGTAGCGGTTACCGCTGGATGTACATAATCGCCTTGCACCGGCCAGAACACGGCCAGACGCGCCTCTCCCGGGCATGCCCGGACTCACTGTTCCCGGGCACGCCCGAACCTCCCGGGCACGCCCGGTCTCGTCTTTCCCGGGCATGCCCGCTCTCGCCTTTCCAGGGCTCGCCCAGAGCGTCCGGGCATGCCCGCTATCGCCTTTCCAGGGCTCGCCCAGAGCGTCCGGGCATGCCCGCTATCGCCTTTCCAGGGCACGCCCAGAGCGTCCGGGCATGCCCGCTATCGCCTTTCCAGGGCTCGCCCAGAGCGTCCGGGCATGCCCGCTATCGCCTTTCCAGTGCTCGCCCAGAGCGCCCGGGCACGCCCAGCCTCGACTTGCCAGGCCGCAGCCAAACACGCCCGGGCAGGTCCAGACTCGCCTTTCCAAGGCTCGCCCTTGATACCCGGGCATGCCCGGTATAGCTTTTGCCGGGCAAACTTCCCGACATAAATGTGTATATATATTGTTGCCCGAAAAACGGGCTTGTCAGAATACCTGAGCTGTTTTGTTTCAATAAAGCAACTCGGACGAATTCCGTCTTTGGTCGCGTCAATTCTTTCGACTCGCGTTGGAGCGCAGTTCCTTCAATAATATCATTTAAGGAGAAAAACATCATTTAAGAATAAGAATAAAAGCTTTAATGCAGTAAAACAGAAAAAATCTTTCCCAAAAAAATTCCTGGATCCGGAATAATATCCTGAGCTTCACCAAAAACTAAAATAATCAAATCTTCGTTATCCCAAGGGCAATCATCCCACCAACTTTCATCCAAATCCGTTCAGAACTTTTCCAGATATCTTGTTCACAAACACACGAACACACAACCATACGAACACACACACACACACGGATGGACACGATCGAATGCGTTACTCCCTGGCGGGAGTAATAAACCTGAAAATCGCAGAGCCAGAATCAGAATTATTTATTGGCGCTGAGGAAGCGCCTTTAGCGATTGACTTCCAGCCAGTGTAACGCTAATTCCTGTCACAGGAATTCTGAGATCATATAAGTGGGCGTGGCAGTTCCTGATTGGTTCGTGTTGGGGAACGCCTTCTCGCTGCCGACGTGACGTAAATTCGCGCACGCGCACTGGTGATTGGCGCTGAGGAAGCGCCTCTAGCGAATGACTTCCAGCCAGTGTAACGCTAATTCCTGTCACAGGAATTCTGAGATCATATAAGTGGGCGTGGCAGTTCCTGATTGGTTCGTGTTGGGGAACGCCTTCTCGCTGCCGACGTGACGTAAATTCGCGCACGCGCACTGGTGAAGCTTACTCGATCTTACTCGATCCCATATTACATGTACTTTCATTGCATACAAATTATACTTCCTCCTAGAAATTCCATGCCCGAACCTCAGCGCAATCTAAGAGGATTCACTTGTTTGGTCTGGGAAGCCCATGCGAGGTTTCTTCTTCTTCAGCCGCTCACAACCCTGGGTGAATATGCGATCTTTTTTTTTAAAGTTGGAATTTTGCCAAATCTGTTTTATTTGTTTGTTAATATACCTCAGCCATTGACAAATCTGGAACAAAGTCTTTATAAGTTCATCAAATACTGACACCGCGAATGACATTCGCTGAGCTAAATGTTGATATCTCTTCTGAGGTAAAAAAAACAAAAAACCAAACAAACAGTTTTAAAGCATTATACGTATCAAACGATACATTTTATGAAACGGGGAAACCTAATACACACTTTGGTTGTTCTAAAATGACAGAATATGTCTTTATTAGAAAAAAAAATGAACATTGAAGACGACGCTGCTAAAAAAAAAATACACCGCTCAAACGCATAACCACGAGTTTAAACTACATTTACAACAAATATGAAAACTATTTTCATATCACAATGTTAAATATAGAATATATAGAAGATAATGTTTAAAAAAAAGAGCCCTATCTTCCAATGGTAATAAAATCCTTCAAAAATTCCTGGATCGGGAATAATATCCTGAGCTTCACCAAAAACTAATCAATTCTTCCTTATCCCAAGGGCGATCATCCCACCAACTTTCATCCAAATCCGTTCAGAACTTTTCCAGATATCTTGTTCACAAACACACGAACACGAGTGAATGCATTACTCCCTTGCGGGAGTAATTAGGAAATATGTGAATCCGGATGGAAAGGAGTTTGTGCAAAAGGCGGATGACACATTGACACATTCACACGTAGCACAGAGTTTAAACTGTAAAACGTGGTTCTGAAAGTTGCTTCTCGCGATCTCACGAGTTTGTTGTACTATAATTTATATACAATACAACCAAATGGAGCATGAAAAGGTTTTTTTGAGGGTGTAATTTGGCGCCCCATCCACTGCGCGCCTGGTGTGCCTGGTGCGGTGCTCCGCCCCTCCCCCCCCCCCCCCCCACTTCCACCCCCGCCCCCCCCCCATCACTACGCCACTGCATCTACCTTCTCCCTCTGCCCTGCTATTGGTATTTCCCCTTTCTCCTACTGTTCTCTTTGTTGTGTTGTCTCCTGGTCTGTAGTGCGTCCTAGCTCTTCCATGAGCCTTGACCATGTTTTTAAAAAACGGTCACAAAAATATCAATTTTATAACCCCATATAATGCAATGGCTTATTAGCAATGATTCATAATAATCTCCTTGGACCTATCATTGTGTAATTACCCCAATGAAAGCATCTACTTCTTCTGAATTAAGCAGTTCCTCATAGTTAGAATATCGCTTGGCAGCCATTTTGTAAGATGGCTGCCACAGTCGTCAGGGGCCAGATTTGTGATGCCCCAATATTCAGATCGGATCCATATATATGTGTCTATCTCCGTGCCAAATTTAGTGCTTTTATCACAAAATGCGCAACGGGTTTGCAACGGCGCCCCACTGTAAATGTAATTTAATAATGTTAATTAATAATTTAATAATAATTAAATAATTTAATAATAATTAAATTAAATAATTAAATAATTAAAATTTAATTAAATAATTAAATTAAATAATTAAATTAATTAAATAATAATTAAATAATAATAATTTAATAATAATTCGGGTAAATAATGCCATTGCTGAGAGCCTTTCCTGTGCAGGTCAGCACTTTATCATCGAATCCACTGAAGAAGCCATTGGAATAGAGCTCACGCCATTGAGAGAAATGCCCACTCAACTACCAAGCCACTTACAACCACAGTACTCAAGTACATTTTCCGGATTCAAGTCACCTTTGAATTTAAAGGATACACAATGGGACAGCAGGGGGTTTCGTTGTGGCTACTTCAGCTGTGAGCGATTCCGAGCGATGTTAAGCTATTAAGCAAACCAGTGAGGGGAAAGGAAGCAGGAATATGCACAACCCTGGCATATTCCTCCTTGGCACGACTCCCCTGAGTGTCGCTGATTCCGGTCAAGCAGCCGAGGCCCTCACATCCTCTTGGGGAAAACAAAGTGGCTGGCTGTAACAAAAATATGCCAAACAATGACAATCAGTCACAGAAAAATGACTAAAGAAGCAGAGACCCCTCGTCGGCTGAGGCCAAGTCTTTGCGGCCACACAGAGCAGCCGGAATGTGTGCTGAAAATGATAATGACTGCACCTTCTCCAGTGAGGAAGGGATCTCTGCTTTATGGTAAGACAGAGATCTACACCAAAGCTAGAAGCTAAATAAGTGTCGCCTGTTCCACAACCAACAACTACTAGGTTCTAGACAAATTGGAGAAAATTAAATGAACAGAGCGAGAGCTTAGAGGAGAAGGAAATCATCCTCCTGTGCAAAGCGTACTGTACACATGAAGCATGGAGTATTAACTGCAAAGGAGAAAGATTCATGAATAATGATCCTTTACCCCAAAAAGGTGGAGAATTTGAGTTCTTGGAGAACTTCCTCCCACCTTCTGAAAAAACCCACAAATGGAGATAACAACCAAAACACAAGATCTTCTGCTTTTCTCCTTTTTCAAATGGCCAACATCTAAAAGATGACAATCTGTGGATTACAACTTTTACTGTTTCCACCAATTGATCATTCAATTGTTGGTGATATTTTCAACAATCCTACGTATCCCTCTATTTTCCCAGATATCAACCCAAAAACGAAGTGCTTCTCCATTCTTTGGACTCATGACGTTGCCAAATGATTTTAGCTTGCATGAATAGTGTTATGAATTTGGGGTAGAGGGGAATATCTAGATCTAGGTAGATCTGTATAGGTATGCTTCGTCTGTCGTGGGTAGCTAAAACCACCTCGATTTAAAAAAAAGTAGAGGACCTGTAGCCCGTATGTCGGAATAAGTGCGTATCTTCGTCCCCGCCATGAGGGGGCAGGGCATGTTAAGCAGTTGTTGGGAATATGCCAACTCCATTGTGTGTCGTTCCCTCTGTGAACATACCTGTGTCCCTTATGGCAACACACCACATACATTAGATAGATCCATTAGTGCACCACATTAATTAATTCCCCTCCGCCACAATAAGACTGACAGGAAGCATAAACCACAAGCGGCCACGCAGTACGCCACCATGGCGATGGAACATCATACAAGGCAGGCTGGGGCCATGCCCACCGCATGATGGATGGACACCTAGGGTTTGGTGCGTGGGTCGCACGACTGGTGGGAGGAGATCGGAAGATTGGAGAAGAGGCCCGGATGACGTCAGAGCATGCCGAACAAGAGCATTGGAGCGGCAGACATTTTGTCACTTCGGTCAGGACTTTGGTGGTGAACGTGTGTGTCCCAACATTTTCCCTTCTCGTTCCTGGATCCATCCTGCCCAGACCTCCGTCTCGACCTTTCTTCTCGCTTTGGCTTCTGCCTTCCTTCCGCCCTCACCCTGCTCGTTTGGTCCCTTCATCTGCGACTCGCTCGCCACAAACGTTGGGTGCATCGGAGGGCCGTGCCGAACCCGAGGAGGATGTTGCACAGCTGCGGAGGCGGCTTGCACGCCCGCTCGCTCGCTTGGCGCGAGAGGTTTTACCGAGGCTTTTCTTCCCGCCCACACCAGTGCTGTGGCGGGCTTGCATGCTTGGGGCGTGGACGACGTGCTCATCCCTGACCGACCCGATACTGCAGACAGATAAGACGCACCACAGAACACAACGAAACGGTTATTTTATTAATTAATTCCTGTGTTGTGTATTTGTAATCTGTGCGGGGACGTCCCGATATAGGGGTTTAGTTATTACCGGTGTTGTTTTCCTGGCCCGACACCATATTAAATAAACCCTTGTATTATTTTCCCAACCAACTTTAATCCCGTTTTCGTTTGCGAGTTCTTTTCCAAGGGTGAAGACATCGTCGGACCATCAGGTAAGCCGCGGCATTCTCCCCCAACCCCCCCCCCCCCCCACTCCCCCACCCCCTGTCTCATGTATGAGCCGCCATAGAATTGGATAACGCCTCGTTAAGCTCGATTCCATCCATGGACGTCTGTCTTCACAGAGCCGTCCGCATGACAATAGCTTCCTAGAATTTCCCAGCTTCATTACCTCCACCACTGAAGGAGAACAGAGGTTATGTATTCACCCCTGTCTGTCTGGGAGCAGGTTATCTCAAAATGTTATGGACGGATTCTGACGAAACTTGGTGACAGGTTGGGTGTGTGGCAAGGACGAATTGATTTGATTTTGGTGAAGATCTGGTTCCAGATACTATAATTTTATTCATCCACCAATGAAGTCGCCAAAGGCATTATTTTTTGGGTTGTCCATCCAGCTGTCCGTCCGTCCGTCTGTCGGTTGTGATAGATGATAGATGATAGATAACTTGAGAACGGCTGAAGGGATCTCAGTCAAACTTGGTGCAGGTACATGTATAATGATGTAAAGATAAACTGATTGGATTATAGGGTCACAAGGTCAAAGGTCGGAGGTCATGATGGGTAAAAATCCTGTTACCACAATAACTTGTGAACCAGTGATGGAATTTTGACCAAACGTGGTGTAGGTATATATTATGATGAAAAGATGAACTGATTAGATGTCGGCATCAAATGTCAGAGGTCATGTGAGGTAAAAATGTGATACTTGAGATCGGTCAACATCATGACATTGAAGAGTGGCGTTCTAGTTTTAAGTGATTCTTCACCATTGAGAAATAGGGCCAAAAACTATATACAACACGATATTTCCAAAAGGTGTGACGAGTTGTGATAAAACTAGGTGGATGAGTTGGTTAGGTTACAGGAAGAACCTGATTCGATCTTGGTTCTGGTCTGGATCCACTTCCGGCCTACCAATGGATACAAAACGTAAACTGTCCAGCCTCGCGGAGGTATGTGTTCTATACCGAGTGCCTTTATAGTTTGTTTTTTTTACTTTATTTGGAGAACATAAACCACATTTTATACCCTCACCCCTCCGCCTCCCCCCCTCCCCTTCCACAATATTATACCCGCTTTATAACATATTGTCGCATCAGCCCTGTAGTTAACACCTCAGGGTGACGGAAAGCCGAACGTTGTTAACTCCAAGGCGCATACCCGAACTTGGCGAGATTATTTTTGGCATGCGCAGGAAGGAACTGAAGCCTTACCTCAACGAGAAGCACACGGGGGTTACCCGATCCCCACAACATGGAAACGAAACACAACACAAAAGTAAAATGCAAGAAATATGGTTTTAATGAAATTAATGCAAGAATAACAAAAACGAAAGGTACGGTAAAATTAATTCCTAAATGAGGGACACCCCACTCTGACACAATTACAGACAAGAGAAAAGATAAAATAAAATGGTGTAGTGAGTAGGCCGGTACTCAGCCTTGTTCCAACGATGACGAATGTAACGGTCCCCAAGTCTCCACGCGGAAAGCGTACAAGATGGCGCAAATCGCCACATAGGCACACTGAGGCATGAAGCAGCGGCCAAACGTCTGCCTCCTCCGAATTTCTGGCTGGACCGCACCGTGCTGCCCTATCCTGTCTGGAGAGCACCACTGCTCGGGAACACCATCCTCCGCCGGTCGTTCCACACTCCACAAGGCTCCGATAAATCTCTCAGGCACACACAGCACGAAGCATAGCCGTCCTCGGCCCAGGCCAGAACAAGAAAGATTGAGAGGGAGGGACGCACCCTCCTTTTTCTGTTGCTGACGTCACAATCCGACCAATCCCAGCACCCCATTACATCATCCCATCTCCACGACCAATCAACCCCTTCAGGGCAGGACCTCATGACCTGCCTGACGCCCAATGACGAAGCTCAGGGCGTGGCCTGCCAGTTACGATCCTTCGAGGGGGTGTCTAGCCGTCCTTCGGGAATGTTCGGCTGGGCTGGGTTTCCTTGCCGATCGTAAATGTTCGGCATTGTCTGCGGTGGTGGTTGTTGGTTAATGGATAACTCGTTTGCATGGCTGGCCGATTACTTGTTAAACTAGAGCAATGCGACAGTGTCGCCAATATGCCTCTGCATAGTTCCACAATGGGTAGATGCCCCGTTTACCGTCCTAAAAATAATGTCGTGTTCCCGGGGGTTAACACCCCTGGGGACGAATAGCCGATCGAGCATAAACTCCGAGGCATTCAGTCCAACTATGGCGGTATTTACCTGCATGGATTCCACTGGAGCCTCCTCGAACCACGATAATCAAGCAAGACTGACACGGAATTAAAATGCAACAAATAAACAGGTTAAATAAAAATAATTCCGGGGAACAAAGAATGCTCGGTAAAATATTCCTAAGTTGAAGATTCCCCAACGGACTCAAATACACACAAGGGGAATACATAAATGAAAAATAAATGTGTTTGTGTGTACTCAGCTTTGATTGGCCCTCAACCTCTGTCGACCCTTGAACAGGTCGACGAGTCCGTGCGTGGGAAAACACACGCCTTGACATGAAGTCCGTTCACCGCCATGCCGACGCAAAGTGAACAGGCCCGAGCTCCTCCCACGTCCTCCTCGCTCGGCTGCCCTGAGCCCCGACTTTCCTTTCAGGCGCACATGGCACCAAGCACAGCCGTCACGAAGCCAGGACCAAGGAGAGAAAAGCAAAGGATGAGTCCACTCCTCCACGCAACAAGAGTGTGCCTGCTCGTAATAATACCCACCGCAAGAAGGGTACAGTAACGTGAAAAAGTAAGTACACCCCATGTAAAGTTTTGACTTTTTCAACATATTTCAACATCCAGCTATTTGATTTTCATTTGAACAATATTGATAGATAAAGGTGATATAATATAACAAATATCATGAAACATTTGCATTTTGTAGTCCATTGTATAATTTAAATAAACATAAATGCAAATTTCACATGTGGAAAAAGTAAGTACACCCTTGGCTCTAATAGGTGGTATTGCCCCCTTTGGCAGAAACAACCTCAAGTAGGCGTTTCTTATAACTGTCTACCAGTCTCTGACATCGACTGGGAGAAATTTTTGCCCACTCCTTCATGCAGAATTCTTTCAGCTGTGCGATGTTTGAGGGGTTTCTTGCATGCACAGCTCGTTTCAAATCCCCCCACAACATCTCGATGGGATTTAGATCCGGGCTTTGACTTGGCCATTCCAGAACCCTCCATTTCTTTATTTTCAGCCATTCCTTGGTGGATTTACTGGTAAACATACCAGTACTGGTAAACAAGGTCCACCTTCGGTTGAGCTTCAACTTTCCGACAGATGGCCTCACATTATCCTCAAGCACCCCCTGGTACAATGAAGAATTCATAGTGGATTCTATGATGGTGAGCTGCCCAGGCCCTGATGCAGCAAAGCTGCCCCAAACCATAATATTTCCACCACCATGCTTTACAGTTGGTATCAGGTTCTTGTGGTCAAATGCTGTCTTTGGTTTTCGCCAAACATGTCTTCAGGTACTGTGGCCAAATAGCTCTACCTTTCACTCATCTGTCCAGAGCACATTGTTCCAGAAGTGCTGGTCTTTGCCTAGGTGTTCATTGGCAAACTTTAGTCTTGCCCTGATGATCTTTCTGGACAGCAAAGGTTTCCTCCTGGCACACCTCCCATGTAGATCAAATTTGTGCAGCCTCTTTCTAATGGTAGACTCGTGCACTTTGACATCAACAGTGGCAAGAGCTACCTGTAGGTCCCATGATGACATTCTGGGGTTCTTAGAGACTTATTTCAGCATCTTGCCATCAGCTTTCGGGCTGAACTTGCTGGGGCAGCCTGGCCTGAACAAGTTGGCAGTTGTTTGGAATCTTCTCCACTTGTAGATGATCTTCCGGACAGTCGAATGATTGATTTCAAATTGTTTGGAGATCTTTTTAAATCCCTTCCCAGACTCGTAGGCATCTATAACCTTCTTTCTGAAGGCTTCAGAGAGCTCTTTTGATCTAGGCATGGTGACGCCGCACACTTCAACAACAAAGAGCAAACCAAACGAAATGTCTGAGGTTTAAATAAGACAGGTTCCTCCAAGATCCTCTCTAACGATGTTCTAATCATTTGCACCTGAGCTGGTGCACCTGATTCTAATTTTAGGTATTTGAAGTAGTGATAAATGTAGGGGTGTACTTACTTTTTCCACATGCGAAATTTGCATTCATGTTTATTTAAATTATACAATGGACTACAAAATGTAAATGTTTCATGATATTTGTTATATTATATCACCTTTATCTATCAATATTGTTGAAATGAAGATCAAATAGCTGTATGTTGGAATATGTTGAAAAAGTCAAAACTTTATGTGGGGTGTACTTACTTTTTCACGTGACTGTATATGCGACTGTGCCTTCAATCCAACCCAACGCAAGACAGAAAGAATGGAAATGTGTCTACCTGCGATCACATCCACAAAGCCAGAGACTAGTAAATGCCACTGTTTGCTTCAAATGTCCAAACCAAGAGCAAGCAAATGTGTGACTGCACGCTATCCAGACCAGCCCAGAGCAAGAGAAATGGCGGCTCCTTCGCCTTTTCGTTCACGGTCCTCGAACCTTCTATCTGATGTCACCCACCCGCTCCAATCAGCGAGTGCTATTGCAGCAGTCCACCGCCCGGACAAATCACCACCCCTCGGGGTGGGGCCCCATGGCCCCTCCTGCTGTCCCCCAATGATAACTCGGCTGGTGGCATCAGCGGTATTTGAATGTCCTGGTTCCGGTTACTTTTAAATTGTGTTTTTAAGTATAGGTGAGGAGAGCATGGCTGGTGTGGGGTGTGTTATAAGGAACAAAGGAAAAATCACAGAGGCATTTACATACAGGGAATTAATTACCCTTATACCCTCCCTAATTAACATATCCCCACCCCTTGCCATGGGGACAATTATACACTTAACCGACATCTGGTCTAACGGATTCCCTGCTTAGTTACATGGTGTTCCTTCTTCTTCACAACAGTCGGAGCACACCACCCATACAATCTTACCTGTCCTAAGGTATTCCATTGCCTACCCCCCACAAATGTAACAATAAACAAGTTTGATTTAAATCCCTTCAGCTGTTTTCAATTATCACATTTTCACCAGCCATGACAGGTTTCACATCAATCGGTGAAGTGGTTTCAGAGAAGGGATTTAAAAAAATATTGGCTTTCAAGCTAATATGGCTGCCACACGACATGACATATGACCTTAAAAAATGTACACTCTGCATATGTATGTGTCGGGGATCACATTTGTGAAGTTGTGTGTTGATCGGATAAGGTTCGTTTTTCTATTAAAGATGGCTGCCAAACCACGTGACCTACGACATCATCATTTGCAAACGATATGCAACAATGGTGTTAGATGATATTTGCTAAATTTAGCATCGATAGGGTAGGCGGTTTAAGAGATATAATTATTTAATATTTTCCTTGAATCCAATATGGCTGCCACACCATGTGACCAATGATATTTTCATGATCAACTTTTAATCACCATGCCTATTCAATGACACACGTTAAGTTTCGAGTCATTCCATTTGGTGGTTTTGGAGATGTTTTTTTAAGGTTTTAGGTTAAATCCAATATGGCTGCCAAACCATGTGACCTATGATGTCATAAATTAAATATTTTAATACAAATGGGTCATAAATCATGTGCATGCAATTTCAGGTTTTTAGGATAAGGAATTTGATTAAAACATTTTTGGCTGCTATACCAGTCACCTATGATGTCATCATTTTCATGCTTTTGTTCCCCATTGGGAGTACCTGACAATGTGGCAAGTTTATTTTTCCATTCAGCGGTTTCCGAAAAATATTTTTTTATCATTTGTGTTTAATTCAAGATGGCTGCCATACCACGTGACCTATGACGTCACAATTATCAAAAAAACATTCTACATGGGTGATTAAACCCTGAAGTAAAATTAAACCCATTAAACCCTGAAGATTAAACCCTCAAACCCTGAAAGTTTCGTCTCAATCAGCCACGTGGTTGCTGAGAAAAACGAGGTTTAGCCCGGACAACCCAAAAACATAATGCCTCCGGCCAACTTCGGGGGCGGAGGCATAAAAAAACAGAAGGGAAAAATCACAGGAGGCTATTACACACTGGGGAAATTAACCTTATAGACCTAGAACTAATTAACACAAAAGCCACGCCCCCTATGGAGACATGCAAACACTCTTACCCTGACACGTTCCCTCCGTAGGTACATCGAGGCTGCCCCTGGCATCTGGGTTCGGCCCCGAGTGGCCAGTGCGGGTGAAGCTGCTGTTCCGTTGCGAGCACCAGAGGGCAGTGAAAGGCCGATTCATTCCTCAAATTAGGCGTTTTGCAAGTGCAGGTATCGATCCTCACAAATGCTGACATATTTAAATCAGGTGTTGATGTTGATTACCTTGCACGAAAGAAACGAGTTCACGAGCGAATTTAAAAGTGTGCAAATAACGTATAATGTGCGCTGATACGTTCGGGCAAGACGAGCATATAAGACAGCCGGCTTAGTGAGTGTTTACATGTAGCTGCACGTGACGAGGGGGGGAGGGGACAGCAACAGTTTTAGGAAGTACCGGGCAGTCGAATTATTATTATTCTTCCCTTAATGGCCTCGATTATTCCCACGCTCTTAAATAAAGTAGCGTTTCTCGTTAAGATCGGCTGATGAGTCTCCCTTAACCAATTAGAACTCGTTTCTGTAAATACCAAACTTACTGTGGGAGTAGATTTAAAATCTTGATGAAATGCATCTCAGTTAATATGCATATAATTTATTCTCGTTCCACTGATTAAGCTTAATTATTTAGTTATTTTAGACTTATTTGGAAGGAATTATGTTAATTATACGGTTGATTGGATGGTTTTGGACGATGTGTGTTGAATGGACTGTAGCTGAGAGGATGTGCCTCAATTGCACCTTTTTGCGGACAGGAATGAGGTTTGCAGACGTCTAACAGATGGGAGTTGTACAGAGGAGATGGACAGGTAAAGTGTACAGAGAGAGTAGCACAATGATGCAATGTGGAAAACAACGACCGAATAAACACCGGAGCCGACTGTGTGCAGGTCTTCGACCCTTTGGCTGGAACACTACTCACACCTGCTTTGTTTGTCAGGCTCCAAATAAAGGTGTGAGCTCGGGCATCCTTGGAAACACAATTCGAGGGTTAATCGCATACGTCGTCTGACACTGTGACCTGGATCATCCTTAGAAATGTAATTTAAGGGTTAATCCCAAACCTCGTCTGGCATTGTGACCTTCGATCATTTTTGGAAACACAATCAGAATGGTTTATCCCACACCTCGTCTGACACTGTGACCTGGATCATCCTTGGTAGCACAATTAAAGGGTTAATCGCATACGTCGTCTGACACTGTGACCTGGATCATCCTTAGAAATGTAATTTAAGGGTTAATCCCAAACCTCGTCTGGCATTGTGACCTTCGATCATTTTTGGAAACACAATCAGAATGGTTTATCCCACACCTCGTCTGACACTGTGACCTGGATCATCCTTGGTAGCACAATTAAAGGGTTAATCGCATACCTCGTCTGACACTGTGACCTGGATCATCCTTGGTAGCACAATTAAAGGGTTAATCTCACACCTCGTCTGACACTGTGACCTGGATCATGCTTGGTAGCACAATTAAAGGGTTAATCGCATACCTCGTCTGACACTGTGACCTGGATCATCCTTGGTAGCACAATTAAAGGGTTAATCTCACACCTCGTCTGACACTGTGACCTGGATCATCCTTGGTAGCACAATTAAAGGGTTAATCTCACACCTCGTCTGACACTGTGACCTGGATCATCCTTGGTAGCACAATTAAAGGGTTAATCGCATACCTCGTCTGACACTGTGACCTGGATCATCCTTGGTAGCACAATTAAAGGGTTAATCGCATACCTCGTCTGACACTGTGACCTGGATCATCCTTGGTAACACAATTAAAGGGTTAATCCCACACCTCGTCTGACACTGTGACCTGGATCATCCTTGGTAGCACAATTAAAGGGTTAATCTCACACCTCGTCTGACACTGTGACCTGGATCATCCTTGGTAGCACAATTAAAGGGTTAATCGCATACCTCGTCTGACACTGTGACCTGGATCATCCTTGGTAGCACAATTAAAGGGTTAATCTCACACCTCGTCTGACACTGTGACCTGGATCATCCTTGGTAGCACAATTAAAGGGTTAATCGCATACCTCGTCTGACACTGTGACCTGGATCATCCTTGGTAGCACAATTAAAGGGTTAATCTCACACCTCGTCTGACACTGTGACCTGGATTATCCGTGGAGATGTATTTAAAGGGTTAATCCCATACCTCATCTGACACCTTGAGCTGGGTCATCTATCTATAATTCCAGTAATCTCTGTCTGTCTGTCTGTACGTTTGTCTGTGACCGCTGTTTCTCGACAACCACGGGTCCGATATACTTTTAACTTGCCAGGTATATTGCTGGGGACCCGAGGATGTGCCTTTTCAAGGTTTCATATTAATCGGACAATTACTTACCGAGCTATGTCCAAAAAACGATTCAACCAATCAGAGAGCAGCGAACGATCGCGTGTGCCGAACGTGGCGGGCACACTCTGCCTCGGATGGCACATTTGAGAGCGTATTCATTTATTTCACGTTTGCAAACTATGTTGGCGTTAAACTATGTTTTACAACTAATAAAAACGAATTTGCGATTCATTCGCTTTCCTGCGCGTTTGTGCACGCGATGGCGATTTCTTTACCAAACTCCGGAAGCCGTTCGCTTTGGACCAAACCATTGCATGTAAATAGAGGGGGGGGATTGTCACCACTCGCAAGCCGTTCGCTTTGGACCAAACCATTTCATGTAAATAGAGGGGGGGGGATATAATTTTAGATATAGATATAGTACGGGCATGCCCTAGTCTATCTATAATTCCAGTAATCTCTGTCTGTACGTTTGTACGTCTGTTTGTCTGTGACCGCTGTTTCTCGACAACCACGGGTCCGATATACTTTTAACTTGCCAGGTATATTGCTGGGGACCCGAGGATGTGCCTTTTCAAGGTTTCATATTAATCGGACAATTACTTACCGAGCTATGTCCAAAAAACGATTCAACCAATCAGAGAGCAGCGAACGATCGCGTGTGCCGAACGTGGAGGACACACTCTGCCTCGGATGGCACATTTGAGAGCGTATTCATTTATTTCACGTTTGCAAACTATGTTGGCGTTAAACTACGTTTTAAAACTAATAAAACCGAATTTGCGATTCATTCGCTTTCCTGCGCGTTTGTGCACGCGATGGCGATTTCTTTACCAAACTCCGGAAGCCGTTCGCTTTGGACCAAACCATTTCATGTAAATAGAGGGGGGGGATATAATTTTAGATATAGATATAGTACGGGCAATGCCCTAGTCTATCTATAATTCCAGTAATCTCTGTGTGTTTGTTTGTACGTTTGTACGTTTGTACGTTTGTACGTTTGTTTGTCTGTGACCGCTGTTTCTCGACAACCACGGGTCCGATATACTTTAAACTTGCCAGGTATATTGCTGGGGACCCGAGGATGTGCCTTTTCAAGGTTTCATATTAATCGGACAATTACTTACCGAGCTATGTCCAAAAAACGATTCAACCAATCAGAGAGCAGCGAGCTATCGCGTGTGCCGAACGTGGCGGACACACTCTGCCTCGGATGGCACATTTGAGAGCGTATTCATTTATTTCACGTTTGCAAACTATGTTGGCGCTATGTTGGCGTTAAACTATGTTTTAAAACTAATAAAAACCATTTCATGTAAATAGAGGGGGGGGGGGGGATTGTCACTGTACTCGCACGAGCAGATGGCGGAAGTGCCTGACCGCCAAGTGAAGTCCGAGCAACTCGCGGTCGAAGGTACTGTAACGGCGTTCGGGCGGGCGAAGCTGCCGGCTAAAGAACGCCAGCGGTTGCCAAGCTCCGTTTTAAAACTAATTAAAACCCCGGGGGGATTGTCACTGTACTCGCAAGCCGTTCGCCGTTCGCTTTGGCGTTGCGAATGGACCAAAACATTTCATGGACCAACCCATTTCATGTAAATAGAGGGGGGGATATAATTTTAGATATCTATCTATAATTCCAGTAATCTCTGTCTGTACGTTTGTACGTTTGTCTGTGACCGCTGTTTCTCGACAACCACGGGTCCGATATACTTTTAACTTGCCAGGTATATTGCTGGGGACCCGAGGATGTGCCTTTTCAAGGTTTCATATTAATCGGACAATTACTTACCGAGCTATGTCCAAAAAACGATTCAACCAATCAGAGAGCAGCGAACGATCGCGTGTGCCGAACGTGGCGGGCACACTCTGCCTCGGATGGCACATTTGAGAGCGTATTCATTTATTTCACGTTTGCAAACTATGTTGGCGTTAAACTATGTTTTACAACTAATAAAAACGAATTTGCGATTCATTCCCTTTCCTGCGCGTTTGTGCACGCGATGGCGATTTCTTTACCAAACTCCGGAAGCCGTTCGCTTTGGACCAAACCATTGCATGTAAATAGAGGGGGGGGGTTGTCACCGTACTCGCAAGCCGTTCGCTTTGGACCAAACCATTTCATGTAAATAGAGGGGGGGGATATAATTTTAGATATAGATATAGTACGGGCAATGCCCTAGTCTATCTATAATTCCAGTAATCTCTGTGTGTTTGTTTGTACGTTTGTACGTTTGTACGTTTGTACGTTTGTTTGTCTGTGACCGCTGTTTCTCGACAACCACGGGTCCGATATACTTTAAACTTGCCAGGTATATTGCTGGGGACCCGAGGATGTGCCTTTTCAAGGTTTCATATTAATCGGACAATTACTTACCGAGCTATGTCCAAAAAACGATTCAACCAATCAGAGAGCAGCGAGCTATCGCGTGTGCCGAACGTGGCGGACACACTCTGCCTCGGATGGCACATTTGAGAGCGTATTCATTTATTTCACGTTTGCAAACTATGTTGGCGCTATGTTGGCGTTAAACTATGTTTTAAAACTAATAAAAACCATTTCATGTAAATAGAGGGGGGGGGGGGGATTGTCACTGTACTCGCACGAGCAGATGGCGGAAGTGCCTGACCGCCAAGTGAAGTCCGAGCAACTCGCGGTCGAAGGTACTGTAACGGCGTTCGGGCGGGCGAAGCTGCCGGCTAAAGAACGCCAGCGGTTGCCAAGCTCCGTTTTAAAACTAATTAAAACCCCGGGGGGATTGTCACTGTACTCGCAAGCCGTTCGCCGTTCGCTTTGGCGTTGCGAATGGACCAAAACATTTCATGGACCAACCCATTTCATGTAAATAGAGGGGGGGATATAATTTTAGATATCTATCTATAATTCCAGTAATCTCTGTCTGTACGTTTGTACGTTTGTCTGTGACCGCTGTTTCTCGACAACCACGGGTCCGATATACTTTTAACTTGCCAGGTATATTGCTGGGGACCCGAGGATGTGCCTTTTCAAGGTTTCATATTAATCGGACAATTACTTACCGAGCTATGTCCAAAAAACGATTCAACCAATCAGAGAGCAGCGAACGATCGCGTGTGCCGAACGTGGCGGGCACACTCTGCCTCGGATGGCACATTTGAGAGCGTATTCATTTATTTCACGTTTGCAAACTATGTTGGCGTTAAACTATGTTTTACAACTAATAAAAACGAATTTGCGATTCATTCGCTTTCCTGCGCGTTTGTGCACGCGATGGCGATTTCTTTACCAAACTCCGGAAGCCGTTCGCTTTGGACCAAACCATTGCATGTAAATAGAGGGGGGGGATTGTCACCGTACTCGCAAGCCGTTCGCTTTGGACCAAACCATTTCATGTAAATAGAGGGGGGGGGGGATATAATTTTAGATATAGATATAGTACGGGCAATGCCCTAGTAGATATAGTACGGGCATGCCCTAGTCTATCTATAATTCCAGTAATCTCTGTGTGTGTGTATGCGACCGCTGTTTCTCGACAACTACCGGTCCGATATACTTGAAGCTTGCCAGGTATATTGCTGGGGACCCGAGGATGTGCCTTTTCAAGGTTTCATATTAATCGGACAATTACTTACCGAGCTATGTCCAAAAAACGATTCAACCAATCAGAGAGCAGCGAGCT
Source organism: Myxine glutinosa (assembly GCF_964187855.1). Lineage (NCBI taxonomy): Eukaryota > Metazoa > Chordata > Myxini > Myxiniformes > Myxinidae > Myxine > Myxine glutinosa. Next base: position 108,062,426 of record NC_136272.1, read on the forward strand.
ATCGCGTGTGCCGAACGTGGCGAACACACTCTGCCTCGGACGGCACATTTGAGAGCGTATTCATTTATTTCACGTTGGCAAACTATGTTGCCGCTATGTTGGCGTTAAACTATGTTTTAAAACTAATTAAAACCATTTCATGTAAATAGAGGGGGGGGGGGGGGGGGATTGTCACTGTACTCGCAAGCCGTTCGCCGTTCGCTTTGGCGTTGCGAATGGACCAAAACATTTCATGGACCAAACCATTTCATGTAAAGCGTTCGCCGTTCGCTTTGGCGTTGCGAATAGACCAAAACATTTCATGGACCAAACCATTTCATGTAAATAGAGGGGGGGGGATATAATTTTAGATATATATATAGTACGGGCATGCCCTAGTCCTTGAAAATGTAATTAAATGGTTTAACCCACCCCTCGATAATTATATGGTTTAACCCACACCTCGATAATTATATGGTTTAACCCACACCTCGATAATTATATGGTTTAACCCACACCTCGTCTGGCTGGTGAGGTTTTTTCTCTGGAATAGTCGAGGCTCGTACACTGAACGGATCAGGACGTAACAGGACAAACGGAAACAGTTGAGACTTGAGAGAGATATAGAGGGAGGAAACACCAACATCAGCGTTGAATGTCAAGACGGTGGGAGAGGACAAACCATGGTTGTAGGGAGGGTATGGGGGGCAATGGGGGAGGACAGGGATTCAGGAGGGAAAACTGGGGGAAATCGTTATTTTTAATATTGAATGTGCTTGACCTGTTTGGACCCAAATGACCCTCATCGCTGCTGAAGACCTATTTAAGGACCATTTTCATTATGCTCCCTGATTTTGAGAAGTTATTGGAGTGTTTTTAAGAGACTCATCGTGCAGACAGACGTGTCCACGGCCATGCCAAGGATTCCACTTCGTCTAATTAATAATTGCTCCTCGTTAGGAATAATTAATTGGAGGGAAGTTCGGGACACACAATCTGCTCTATAATTATAAAGGTGTTAATACAATAATCTCACAATTGTCCGTTTTTACATATTTTCCTGTTAGTGACGTCACTGTTTCATTTGTCAGTCTCTCAGAGAACGAATGCAGCTTTCATGCCCCAGGAAGCATCGAATGTGTACACTTATCCGCCTCCCTCCCTCATCTTCACGCCCCGCCGCCGCAATCAACCAATCCGGTCGGTCAGGACACGCCCCCTCGCTGTCAGAGCAAGACTGGACCAATCGGATTGCAGCGAAGGCCAGCTGGGGCGGGGCGTAAGCGAACGAGCGGGGCATCGCGGGAAAAAGATCGTGTCGAGAGGGACGCGAGACGCAAAGCCACGTTTCTAGGTGATGGCGCTGCCGGACAACGTAGGTCCGCTGTCCAACGGGGACGCGCCCGGCTCGTCCGAGGTCGTGGAGTTGAACGTGGGCGGACAGGTGTACCTGACGCGCTACGCGACGCTACGGAGCGCGCCCGGCTCCCTCATCACGCACATGTTCAGCAGAAAAGGAACGGCGGAGCTGCCGCGGGACGGCAAGGGCCGCTACTTCATCGACCGGGACGGCTTCCTCTTTCGCTACATCCTCGACTTCCTGCGCGACAGTCGCCTCGTGCTCCCCGAGCACTTCCCGGAGCGTGGCCGGCTGCAGCGCGAGGCCGAGTTCTTCCAGCTGCCCGAACTCGCCCGCTCCCTCGTCGGCCGGCCGCACGCCACGCCCAGCCCGGGCAGCGAGGACGCATGCAGCGGCAGCGGCAGCAGCGGCGGATGTGACGACTGCACGTCCCCGTGCGCGGCGCCCCTGGAGCGACGCCGCTCGGGCTTCCTCACGCTCGGGTGTCGCGGGCTGAGCGCCGGGGCTCGCGGAGACCCGCACTCGGACGGGAAGGGCCGCCGGGCGGGACGCATCGGCGTGTGCGGTAAGGCTTGCCTCGCCAAGGAGGTCTTCGGGGAAACGCTGAACGAAAGCCGCGACCCCGATCGACCCCCGGAGCGCTACACGTCGCGCTACTACCTGCGCTTCGCCTTCCTCGAGCAGGCGTGGGACCGGCTCGCCGAGGCGGGGTTCCACATGGTCGCGTGTCACTCGGGGTGCGCGGCGGGGTTACCCGGGGAAGCGGGCGACGACCGAACGTGGAACGGCTACAGCGAGTACGTCTTCTTCCGTGAGTGAGCTCGGGGGTCCGTCGGGGGGTCGGACCCCTCCGTCTGCTATAGAGCGTCGTGTACGCGGTCGCCTTCTGCAGCACCTGGACCGATACCTGAAGCGCACGATCTCCCGTGCTTCCCGACCGCCTGTCCCGCTTCATGTCGCGTCGGACCGGCTGGTTCCTCCTGTTTTATTTCTTTTCCTCACACCTGAGGGAATCTAACCTGCGTTTAAACTATAACCGGTTTGTGTCATTTAAATATTATTATCGGACGCCTATCTCGACTTCATCTTCTTCTTCATCTCCTAATCCGTGCACTCTCCCTCTCGGTTGGCCAAGGGTCGTGACTCGGAACCCGTCGTAAGAAGTCCAAAGGATCTCCTGGTGGATCACAAGGCGAAAGATCTCGGGTATAGTGTACCTATTGCAGGTGTTGTTGTATTGCTCAGGTGTGTTGCATTATACGCACCACGGGCAGACGCGCTCTGGATTTTGACTCGTCCATGTAACTAAACTTACCTGTACAGTATTTACACGCACCGCGCAGCCCCTGTATCTCGACGAGACATTTTTGTACACTACCTGCACTGCACCTGCATATTTTCTTATAAATAACCAGCTACAGCTCCGGTAGCGGTAACGGATGTAACTTATTGCGTCGCGTGGCAACAGCTTTCCCGCGAAAGATTCGTTTGTGTCACGGACTTGTCCAGACTACAGTGTTATTCAAAGATGGGTCGGCAGTCGTGAAATTAATTAAATGCACACCTGCTTGTGGGTGGATGTTGACGATGTGACGCCTAATTGTGACGTTTTCAATACGTTTCCGAAAACGGCTCTGCGTGACATCAGAGCACCCAACACATCCCATACCTGGGCTCGTATTATAACCTCAGCTCCCCCAACACACCCCATACCTGGGCTCGTATTATAACCCCGGCTCCCCCAACACACCCCATACCTGCATTTTCCGCGACCTTTAATCCATCATTCACCTTATACATGTAGTTCACCACTGTCTGAATCTAAGAGCCTCATCCAGACAACGATTCGTGACAGACAAACGGAAAATGACTGCGATCGTTTGTTCGAGTTCAATTTTCCCATCATGCCCTGCAGTTTCGCGCGGAGAGCCGAGGAGAGGGGACAACCTGCCACGGTCCCGAGGGCTACCTGTAGCCGTGCCCCGGGTGGAATTGAACCTCTGGAATGTTATCACCTTTTTCCACGCGGGGTCTCACCTCGTGTCTCGAATCCAATGGGACATTTCGGGAGAGACATCCTCATGTAGTTCATGCATGAAGTCCTTCTAAAAGGCTCTTCCGTGGAGTATTTAGCTGTTCAGTACTTCCTTCATCCAAACCTTTTACTCACCTGGACATTGTTCCTTCTCGATCAGGTGCTGTATAATCATCACCAATATAATACACGTTCTCGGCGTTTGGTAGCGAGGAGCAATCGTGCGACAACCTCACACAAAAACCTGAGCAAACCTGAACAAGATAACTGAACCGGTCCTGACGGCGTGTCACCTGTCAGTGTCACCTGTCAGTATTCTCAGTTTGTCAGTATTCTCAGTTTGTCAGTAATGCGTCCTAAACGAGAGACAGTAAATCGCGCAATACTTGTAGAAGGGGCATGGAATGCTGCTTTGTTGGCAGCTACAGGTAAAGGTGTTTAAAGGGTTAAACGTTCAGATCCTTTCCTTTTGCTTTGGAGGACCTGCAGGGTGCACCTGTATTTGAGCATTCCTTAAATTCTGGAAAGCCTTAAGGATTGAAGCCATCTGCTTGAGGTTGCATATACGCAGTAGTTTATACATGATACCTGGACAGGCAACGATTTTAGATGTTTGCTCCTTAAGCAATAGGTCGGTAAATCGGCAACCGCACAGGTCCATGCCAGGACCAGGTCCATGCTGAAATGAGGAGGGTTGTTTTCCAACTGCTCTAAGCCACAGTCGAGACTGCCGGGCGATCATCTTGGCAACACGGGTTTTGCGCACAGGTGCGTCGTCATGAAGTAGTACACCTTTGGTCAACACCCCATGTGGCGGTCGTCCTTGATGGCCTTCTGCAGTTGTTGTCCCCCGTCGCACCGCGGAGCGAAAGGGGGACTATGGTTTTCCCCTCCGTCCGTGTGTGTGTGCGTCCGTCCGTGCGTGCGTGCGGACGTGCGTGCGTGCGTGCGTAAGCGATGGACCGAATTCTAATTTGGTGTGTGTGTGCAACTAGGCATATGGAAGAACCCTATTGAAAATTAGGTCGCCACGTCAAAATCCAAGATGACCGCCGCCATGTATGTCTGAACCTTGTGAGCGGAATATCTTGAAAAATAAATGAACTACTAACTTCTAATCTGGTGTGTGGGTGTATCTAGGCATAAGGAAGAACTCTATTGAAAATTGGGTCGCCACGTCAAAATCCAAGATGGCCGCCACCATATATATATGTCTGAACCTTGTGAGCGAAATATCTTGAAAAATAAACGAACTACTAACTTCTAATCTTGTGTGTGGGTGTATCTACGCATAAGGAAGAACGCTATCGAAAATTGCGTCGCCACGTCAAAATCCAAGATGGCCGCCTTGCGTCTTCCACTTTGTCAACACATCACTTCACCGACGGGGGACCTAGGCGTAACGCTTGTTTTTTTCCATGAGGCCGGTGTAACCATCTCCTCCGAATGTAGTCCATGAGGAATATCATCAATCGGCAGGATTACCTTCGCGCATCAGAAAATCATGGCTTGGATGTTGCTGACCTGGAGTTGGGTGCAAAATAGTCTTGGATGTCGGTGATCCTTCGTGCTCCCAATGCATGGAACATGAAGTCAATTGGGTGCAAAATAGTCGTGGATGCCGGGAATCCCTCGTGCTCCCAATGCATGGAACATGGAGTCTATTGGGTGCAAAATAGTCTTGGATGTCGGGGATCCCTCGTGCTCCCAATGCATGGAACATGGAGTCAATTGGGTGCAAAATAGTCTTGGATGTCGGGGATCCCTCGTGCTCCCAATGCATGGAACATGGAGTCTATTGGGTGCAAAATAGTCTTGGATGTCGGGGATCCCTCGTGCTCCCAAAGCATGGAACATGGAGTCAATTGGGTGCAAAATAGTCTTGGATGTCGGGGATCCCTCGTACTCCCAATGCATGGAACATGGAGTCAAATTTGTCCAAAGGAAGCCACGTTTCATCACCAGTTACCAGATGAGTGGGAAAGTCGATTGGATCTGTGCGGAACACGTCGGAGAAAGTCACAATGACAGCCAAAGGTGGCGATGGACCCAAGTTGCCAAGACCTTGGTCAAGTCCATGGACTATGCCTTGAGAGATGATTATGGTCATGGAGGGTGATGAAAACGCTACCTTGAGATATTCCAAATTCTGTGGAAACTTTGGCTACCTTCACGTCCTTGTATATGTTCAATGTCGATACGTCAACAGTTTGCGGATCAGTCGCATCTGGCGGCCATCCTGACTTCAAGTCTTCATCCTGAAGTTGCCACTGTGGCTCCTGCAGAATATGAGGGTGCACCTTCACCGAACATAACCACCACGCATTCATGGATTTATTTGGAGCTGCACCTGCTTTTGCATGCAAATTTGATGGAACGGAAAATTTATGTAAGATCCATAATTGTGTAAAGTGACAAAGTTCTGGATTATGCTCTGAAAGAACAAAATCTGATTCATTAACCTAATGGCAGATAACAAGCATCCCTGGCACGGGTGCGTTCGGTCGGTAACTTCGGGTCATGCGGAGCACCCTCTCCCCAAACTCACCGCTCGTTTATTGTGGAATTGCGCACCTGCCCCGTGCTTAGGGGAATGTTCAGGGTGTATAATGTAATTGTTTAATAGAGATTGGAGAGACACGTGCAGGAAAAGATCCAATCAAATCAGGGTTAAAAGATGTCGATCTGCCATCAAAATATCTCCTCAAAGAGTCCAAATGTTGAGAAATTACAAGGAATTTATAGAAATGAGCAGCAAACAAGTACCTATATTACCTGTGCTCGCGATGGAAAGGAAAATATTTAACACATTAACTAGTTAACAAATGCTTGGAAAAAAAAAACTTTTTGAATATAGAATTTGGGAGTGGGGGTGGTTGGAGGGGGTTCAATGGTGTTTGTGGGGTATTGCTTCCACCTGTACCTTTTCTCACTGATGGCATTAAAAATTCACCTGAAATTATCGGTAGTGAATCTTTGCAGCATGGAGATGGTATTCACAGTGTGTGTGTGTGTGTGTGTGTGTGTGTGTGTGTGTGTGTGTGTGTGTGTGTGTGTGTGTGTGTGTGTGTGTGTGTGTGTGTGTGTGTGTGTGTGTGTGTGTGTGTGTGTGTTGATTGATTGATTGAGGAATGTAAATTGAATTTCATATTTTGAACGATGTAGAGCACGAATTGGCTTGTTTACACTTCCAAAAAGCTGCAGTTTAGCAGGACTTTGCTTCTGCATTTGGAAGTAGTGTACAGCGTCCCGTCCCGCTCGTGCATGTGCACAGTGTGGTAAAGCAATTACTTCAGTCTGTCTGTCTGACAGTCAAAAAAAAATGGAAAACCATTCCAAACAGGAAACGTACTGTTTTTAGGTTTTTAGGTGTGTACTGTTTTTTTAAAAAACGTTTTTTTAGGGATGCCATAACAGGTACAAATGACCAAATGAACTGTTAAATAAGGTGGTTTAAAAGATGGTGTTTTCCATATGCATCAACGGTGGTAAACCTCCGATTCAACGAGATTTAATGATTATTCCGTGTGCGTAGCACAAAATGGGGTTAAGCAATTGGTTCTCTTTGTCTGCCTGCTCGTGTATTTCTATGATCAAGGAACTACTTAATTTCTATTTAATTTTACATTTTGAACACTGTAGATAGAACACTAATCGGAACTTAAACCGGAACAAGAACCTGCAGTTTAGCAGTACTTTGCTTTTGAATTTGGCAAATTTGACGGAATCTTGTCCTGAGTGTACATGTGCACAGTGGAGTAAAGAAATTGCTCCTGTATGTGTCTGTCTTGCAGTCAAAGAAATTGAAAATCATTCAATACAAGAAACATACTGTTTTTAGGGATGTCATAAAGGACACAAACAACAGGCATGAATAACTAATGTAGCATGGTAAACAAGAGGGAGAATTGCTTTGCAATACATGTCCGTCCCCTCCCGATGTGATCTTTTCTAAGTCCAAAAGGGCGTAACTCCCTGAAATTGACGAAACTCCTTGAAATTGACGAAACTCCCTGAAACTCGAACTTGTTCTGTAACTTGTCATAATATAGCCATGTACCAAGTTTCAGTTGAATATGTTAAAGTATGGGAAAAAAAGTCTGGAAATCCACAGGTGGGATGGACAGATGAGAGAGGCCTTTAGAGGCCATTTTTCCCCGTAAAGCAGGGGTTAACTTTTTCGGGCACCGTGGTCCCCTTTTTGAAGCAATGTTTTATCGCCGGATGCCCTTCCTGCCACCAACTCTGTTAGTCACCCCTTGCGACATACAGGGAATTACCAGTGAACTGGTACTCAATTTGCTGACCTCAGAAGGATGACAGGCTGAGTAAACCCCGCTGGCGTTAATTCAGCGATCGACCAGGATTCGACCCCAGGATCCTAGGATCCCAAGCCGGCACCCTAACTGCTAAGCCAACACCAGGCTACCCGAGATAGACAGATGGACGGAGAGAAAGTCTACAGTCCCCTTCGGTGAAACCGGTAGAGTACTAATAAGGTGGTGTAAAAGTGGGAACATCAATGGCAGTAAACGTTGATTCAATGTTTGTTTGTTTTCTACAGCCTTTAAAACTTTTATTTTATTTCAATTGAATTAAATATTTGAATACTGTAGAAGATGAATCGCCTTGTTTGCACGAACGATAACCTTCAGTTTTGCAGTACTTGGGTAAATTTGTACCCATAATCGACCAATCAAATTTGCCGGGTGCTCTGACGGCCGGTGTAACAGCGAGATTCAGACAAAATGGCGGCGCCTAGCGATGCAACCACAGAGCTAACTTCGTCCAAAAGATCTGCCTGTTTAAGTGCATATTTTTGTCAAAGATCGTTCCAAAATAGTCAGTTTACCTGAGAAGAGTTGGCAGAAGGTTCAGTTCTGGACTGCTCCATTTGACCCATCGGCATCGTGTGGTTTCCATAGCGCCCGTTATTCAAAGTTCCCAAACAAAGCTAATTAAGATCGTGCTCGGAAACGCAAGCAAGATGTTCTATGTGTGGTGTAAGGTGTTCTATGAACTCTCCAGTATTTACTACAATCGGTCATTTACATCACCGCCGGCCCGGATCGTATTCGGCTTGTTACCTCCACCACCAACGGTGGACCGGAGCTTATGTTTTGACCCCTGTCTGTTTGTCTGTCTTTGAACAAGATATCTCAAAAAGTTGCAGACGGATTCGGGCGAAATTTGGTGGACACTTTGGGAGTGTCACAAAGCCAACGTTATTAGATTTTTGATGAAGACCCGGATCCAGATACAATAATTTTTTTTGATTCCCGAAGTGATTCTTCACCATTGAGGGATAGGGCCAAAAACGATATGAAGCAGGATATTTCAAAAAGTTGTGGACGAGTTATGACAAAACTCGGTGGGTGAGTGAGGTAGGTGACAAGACCAAGCTGATTCGATTTTGGTTCAGTAAACTGTCAGCCAAGTGAAGCTATGTGGTATGCTCACTACCGAGTACTGTTCAAGTTTACTTTAGGTGTTCACACTTGAATACTTCAATTAAAGTATCCTGTTTGGGAAAACTAGGGCATGCCCGTACTATATCTATATCTAAAATTATATCCCCCCCCTCTATTTACATGAAATGGTTTGGTCCAAAGCGAACGGCTTGCGAGTGGTGACAATCCCCCCCCTCTATTTACATGCAATGGTTTGGTCCAAAGCGAACGGCTTCCGGAGTTTGGTAAAGAAATCGCCATCGCGTGCACAAACGCGCAGGAAAGCGAATGAATCGCAAATTCGTTTTTATTAGTTGTAAAACATAGTTTAACGCCAACATAGTTTGCAAACGTGAAATAAATGAATACGCTCTCAAATGTGCCATCCGAGGCAGAGTGTGCCCGCCACGTTCGGCACACGCGATCGTTCGCTGCTCTCTGATTGGTTGAATCGTTTTTTGGACATAGCTCGGTAAGTAATTGTCCGATTAATATGAAACCTTGAAAAGGCACATCCTCGGGTCCCCAGCAATATACCTGGCAAGTTAAAAGTATATCGGACCCGTGGTTGTCGAGAAACAGCGGTCACAGACAAACGTACAGACAGAGATTACTGGAATTATAGATAGATATGCTTGCGTGTTTAATGCTAAACAAATCGCCCTGTGCACACTCTTTTTACTACCTAATCTTTGGTAATCTTGATCATTTGATTGGCACGACCTACATTTTGAAGCGTTCTCTTGTGTAAAGCTCCAGTATAACGTGGTGTGCCTCCATTGGGCAAAAAGCATGCGGTCTTGTGCTGCGTAGGCGCACACAATTCACTCTTATTGTAGATGTGTTCTAGCTCCTCCACGAGGCTCGACTTTGTATTTTAAACACAGGATCTTCGTGGTGAGATCAATCTGACTAACGCAGTTTGGGAAGTGTTCCTGTTGTGTGTAGCGCCTTACTGTTCTTCTCCTTTGGTTGATTTTACTTCTCTTCCTGTTTTCTGCCGCTGTCTAAGACCCAGGCCCACCACGCTTTGCGCCCTGTGGACCTGGGAATGGATTTGAAGCGTTGTCGAGCATGGGAGGCGAGAGAGACACGGCATTTCACGAGCCAGCCTGGCCTCAGGAAGACCACTCAATAATGAATGGAGAGCAAGGAGCAGAACACGGGAGATCTCAGGAAGACCGCTCATTAATAAATGGAGAACAAGGAACAGAACACGGGAGATCTCAGGAAGTCTGCTCATTTATAAATGGAGAGCAAGGAGCAGAACACAGGAGATCTCAGGAAGACCGCTCATTAATAAATGGAGAGCAAGGAGCAGAACACGGGAGATCTCAGGAAGGCCGCTCAATAATAAATGGAGAGCAAGGAGCAGAACACGGGAGATCTCAGGAAGACCGCTCAATAATAAATGGAGAGCAAGGAGCAGAACACGGGAGATCTCAGGAAGACCGCTCATTAATAAATGGAGAACAAGGAACAGAACACGGGAGATCTCAGGAAGTCCGCTCATTTATAAATGGAGAGCAAGGAGCAGAACACAGGAGATCTCAGGAAGACCGCTCAATAATAAATGGCGAGCAAGGAGCAGAACACGGAAAATCTCAGGAAGACCGCTCAATAATAAATGGAGAGCAAGGATCAGAACACGGGAGATCTCAGGAAGACCGCTCAATAATAAATGGAGAGCAAGGAGCAGAACACAGGAGATTTCAGGAAGACCGCTCAATAATAAATGGAGAGCAAGGAGCAGAACAAGGGAGATCTCAGGAAGACCACTCATTAATAAATGGAGAGCAAAGAGCGGAACACAGGAGATCTCAGGAAGACCGCTCATTAATAAATGGACAGCAAGGAGCAGAACATGGGAGATCTCAGGAAGACTGCTCATTAATAAATGGAGAGCAAGGAGCAGAACACGGGAGATCTCAGGAAGATGACGGTGGGCTTTGCGCATCAGTCAAGGTGCAAGAAAAAGAGAACGACGTTGATTTATACCTAAATGACATGAGTAAAATCGAATATGATGGCAATTATTATGGACATGATGAAGATTCTGAAGACCATTATGAAATATATCAAGATGACGAATTTTTTAATGATGAAAACTCCTCTGTGGCTCAAAGTTTGGTGCAGCGCAGTGGAATAATTTCAGCAGAGTTCAGACATGTATCCAGTGCAGATTTGCCAGCTCATCAAACATTCGAACCTGTAACGAGGTACAACGTCGATGTGGCTTCGCAAACATCCTTGGAGTACAACTGTAGCTCAGACGACTTCGAGGATTCGAGTACATCTGACGGCTATGAAGGCGACCTGCCGATTCCGAGCCTCGAGCGGTCGACGGAACCGGAAAGGGTTTCTTCCACTGACGATTTTTCATGCAGTGGGAGCAAGAAGGTATTTGATAACCCGGGGTCACCGTCGGGATGCAAGACTGCCCGGTTACAGAATCGGAAGAGATGCGACGCCGGTAACTCCATCAATACCGTTATGGAAAGCAGCATTGAGCGACAAGGATTGCAACTGGAAATGCGTCGCTGCGTCAGAGAGGTTCGAGAACTCTGCTTGCCCGCGAACCTACCTGCCAGGAGGCACGATTGGCGGGCAGAGCTCATGAAAAGATATGGACTATAGTCTCTATTGAAAGATACGTTTTACCAAGCGAGGCGATTGGATGATTGAGTTTACGGGGTAACATCAATTGCTTTGTTTGTTCTTAACAAATCATGCCCTAGATATGGAGCATCATGCGAAGGTGTGATAAGAACATGCAGGGAATCACATCAGCTTTGCAGAACAGCTTGCGGCTGAGCATTTAGAGCTAATATCCATGATGTGTGGTCCAGTTCACCCTGGTCTATGAGAGAGTAACGGCTAATTATCTAATTATGAACTTTCGTTTTTAATTCGGAAAAAAACGGATTTAAAAGATGAACTCACTTCCACAATATGCAGAATCAAGCCAACAGGGACACGGATGGATATCTGTTGTGCATAAACAAAGATGGTGGTGACCTTTGGAATGGTTGGGGACTCACCTCCCACAGACATTTTGATTTGTTAACGATTCACCTCTCACATTTGGACAAATGATGAACCATTTGTTCCGCCATATGTCGCTATAGAGCGATGATGATGCGCAATAGTATGCATCGCATCATCACATTCAACCTCACGCCACAAAGTATTTCAAATCACTTTTGGAAACGTTTTTCTTCTATCACATTGAATTAAGACTCGTGGGATGAGTATGTACACAAATCATGCACGACTAAGACATTAGTAGACGTCAATGTACTTTTACTTCAATTACAAGGACATCAGTAGACAAGGGACAGACACACAAAGTACGTGCGATTTCAACCTGCATTGTGAGCCAAGGTCTCAGATAGAAACACTAAGAGGTAAACCCATCTCATCATCTCGATTCATTTCAGAAGATACAAGATCATAGGGCGAGATGTTTTTTAATGAGACCATGGTTCAGTTTTAGTCCCTGGATACACAGAGGAGCGAGTACTGCTCATTCGCCATGCTGAATGGAGCCATAAGTTGTATAGAGATTGCACAATTGCCCTAATTCGGTCCCATCATCATTTCGTGTGCAGCAAGACACACAAACCCCCCGAAGGTGTAGCTAGGTGCAAGTCGCTCATGTTATTATAGAGAAGATGCATATTGCAAAAGCTCATCTCAAAGGTAGAACCCCATGCCGATCATTAGATGGGAGACAACATAGCGGCACGATGAACATCCTAAGGAACCTCGGTAATCGTGACGAATTGCAACAATAAAGGAGGTGTAATTGCGTTGGGAAGAGCACAACATGGAGTCTTCATCAGAAAATATCATTTCGTTTCACTGGACATTTGTCAGAGCAGCTCCTGAGCCACTCGTCGATTCATTGTGCACAATTTCAGGCACAAGCTTCTTTCATTTACAGTGTGGCTTGAAAGTCGCTTTTACCCCTCCCTAGTAAATCATTCGTACTTGAACTCTCTTAACTTACAGATTTTGTTGTACAATATTTACAATAATTAATCCGTCATTGTTTCTGTATGCACTCCATCATTCTCTTTGCACCACTGAACTCATCACCAAGTCCTCTTAGACATATTGTGGAGTCACCTGTGTGAAGGAGGCCACGACTGCAGTGCGCAATTATTCATTCGTCCTATACCAGTTTGTGGACACTTTCACCATGATAAAGTCCCACAAAGAGTTGTCTGGAGTCACATGGGTGAAGGAGGCCATGACTCCAGCGTGCAATTCCTCAATCGTCCTATGCCAGTTTGCGGACACTTTCACCTTGATGAAGCCCCACAAAGACTTGTCTGGAGTCACCTGGGTAAAGGAGGCCATGACTCCAGCGTGCAATTCCTCAAGTCGTCCTATGCCAGTTTGCGGACACTTTCACCTTGATGAAGCCCCACAAAGACTTGTCTGGAGTCACCTGGGTGAAGGAAGCCATGACTGCAGCGCACAATTCTTCAATTGTCCTACACCGGTTCGTTGCCACCCTGTACATATACATATGTTGCACACCATTTTGAAAAACAATTGTAATTCAAGCACGGATGGTTGATAGCCAGGAGGAAGCTCGGATGCAAGTCGTTCATTGATCCAGATGGAGGGTCGTCATGGGACCCGGTATTGCGCAAGACGTCCCAGTTGCGCATTCTGCTCCATCGCTCCTCATATTATGTTGCTCACAGACGTAAATTTCTGTTATACTCCCTCGTTTAACACTCAGCTTTCCGTGTGTTTCCATTTGTGTGGCTTCCGTTTCCGTTTTCACACACTTCAGGATGAATTCCTAATCAGCACCTGTGCTTACACGTCATGGAGAGCATCACAGTCACAGCACAAATAAAATGTAGATCCATTAATATTTCTCTCCACTGCGGTTTATTGTAGGGTTTGCTTATTATTCACGATTTACTTCATTACATCCGAGTGTGGGTGGACGTCCTCCATGCACTCACTCAGTGCGAGTAGGCGTCGTGTTTTAAAAGATTCGGTTTTATGCAATAATTCTATTTCTGCCAATTAGGGAATCTCAAAGGATAAAACAATACGGTATGGGATCAACAAATAAATGGTTTAAAGGATGCAGGACACCGACATATCTCAAGGTGTGTGCACTGGGCAGGGGTAGATGTCGAAGAGTGGGGGATGCGATAGCTTGCCGACTCTTTGCGAAGGACATCATGGGATATTTAACGTCCACCAACTAATGCTGACAGACACCAACTAATGCGTCCACCAACTAATGCCTCGGGCCCGTTTAATGTCCATCCGAGGGATGGCACACACGTCGATACTGGTGTCTGCACGACAACAGAATGGCAGTGTATACCTGGCCCGAGATTTGAACCCAGGCTTGGAGGTGAGCGACCTTTCTCATGAGCAACTTTGCACAACCTTGGGCACACGGGATCTCATGCGACTTTGCTCATAAGCAACTTTGCACAACCTTAGGCACACGGGATCTCATGCGACTTTGCTCATAAGCAACTTTGCACTACCTTTGGCACACGGGATCTCATGCGACTTTGCTCATTAGCAACTTTGCACTACCTTTGCACACGGGATCTCATGCGACTTTGCTCATGAGCAACTTTGCATAACCTTGGTCACACAGGATTTCATGCGACTTTTCTCATGAGCCACTTTGCACAACCTTGGGCACACGGGATCTCATGCGACTTTGCTCATAAGCAACTTTGGCACACGGGATCTCAGGCGACTTTGCTCATAAGCAACTTTGCACAACCTTGGTCACACGGGATCTCATGCAACTTTGCTCATCAGCAACTTTGAACAACCTTGGGCACACAGGATCTCATGCGACTTTGCTTATAAGCAACTTTGCACAACCTTTGGCACATGGAATCTCATGCGACTTTGCTCATAAGCAACTTTGTACAACCTTTGGCACACAGGATCTCATGCGACTTTGCTCATAAGCAACGTTGCACAACCTTAGGCACACGGGATCTCATGCGACTTTTCTGATAAGCAACTTTGCACAACCTTTGGCACAAGGGATCTCATGCGACTTTGCTCATTAGCAACTTTGCACAACCTTGGTCACACGGGATCTCATGCGACTTTGCTCATCAGCAACTTTGCACAACCTTGGGCACACGGGATCTCAAGCGACTTTGCTAATGAGCAACTTTGCACAACCTTTGGCACATGGGATCTCATGCGACTTTGCTCATCAGCAACGTTGCACAACCTTGGTCACACGGGATTTCATGTGACTTTTCTCATGAGCAACTTTGCACAACCTTGGACACACGGGGTCTCATGCGACTTTGCTCATAAGCAACTTTGAACAACATTGGGCACACGGGATCTCATGCGACTTAGCTCATGAGCAACTTTGCACAACCATTGGTACACGGGATCTCATGCGACTTTGCTCATTAGCAACATTGCACAACCTTGGTCACACAGTATCTCATGCCACTTTGATCATCAGCAACTTTGCACAACCTTGGTCACACGGGATCTCATGTAACTTGGCTCATAAGCAACTTTGCACAAACTTGGTCACACGGGATCTCATGTAACTTGGCTCACAAGCAACTTTGCACAACCTTGGTCACACGGGATCGCATGCAACATTGCTCATAAGCAACTTTGAACAACTTTGGGCACACGGAATCTCATGCAACTTTGCTCCATAGAAACGTTGCACAACCTTGGTCACACGGGATCTCATGCGACTTTGCTCACAAGCAACTTTGCAGAACCTTGGGCACATGGGATCTCATGCGACTTTGCTCATAAGCAATTTTGAACAACATTGGGCACACGGGATCTCATGCGACTTTTCTCGTGAGCAACTTTGCACAACCTTGGTCACACGGGATCTCATGCGACTTTGCTCATTAGCAACTTTGCACAACCTTGGTCACACGGGATCACATGCAACATTGCTCATAAGCAACTTTGGGCACACGGAATCTCATGCAACTTTGCTCAATAGCAACGTTGCACAACCTTGGTCACACGGGATCTCATGAGACTTTGCTCATAAGAAACTTTGAACAATCTTGGGCACATGGGATCTCATGCAACTTTGTTCATCAGCAACTTTGCTCAACCTTGGTCACACAGGTTTTCATTGCGACTTATCTCGTGAGCAACTTTGCACAACCTATGGCACACGGGATCTCATGCGACTTTGCTCATAAGCAACTTTGCACAACCTTGGTCACACCGGATATCATGCAACTTTGCTCATGAGCAACTTTGCACAACCTTGGTCACACGGGATCTCATGCGACCTTGCTCATAAGCAACTATGAACAACATTGGGCACACAGGATCTCATGCGACTTTGCTCATAAGCAACGTTGCACAACCTTAGGCACACATGATCTAATGCGACTTTGTTCATAAGCGACTTTGCACAAACTTGGGCACATGGGATCTCATGCGACTTTTCTCAGAAGCAACTTTGCAAAACCTTTGGCACACGGGATCTCATGCGACTTTGCTCATCAGCAACTTTGCACAACCTTGGTCACATGGGATTTCATGCGACGTTTCTCATGAGCAACTTTGCACAAACTTTGGCACACAGGATCTCATGCGACTTTGCTCATAAGCAACGTTGAACAACCTTTGGCACACGGGATCACATGCAACATTGCTCATAAGCAACGTTGAACAACCTTGGGCACACTATCTCATGCGACTTTGCTCATCAGCAACTTTGCACAACCTTGGTCACACGGGATCTCATGTAACTTGGCTCATAAGCAACGTTGCACAACCTTAGGCACACAGGATCTCATGCGACTTTGTTCATAAGCGACTTTGCACAACCTTGGGCACACGGGATCTCATGCGACTTTGCTCATACGCAACTTTGCACAACCTTTGGCACACGGGATGACATGCAACATTGCTCATAAGCAACTTTGAACAACCTTGGGCACACTATCTCATGCGACTTTGCTCATCAGCAACTTTGCACAACCTTGGTCACACGGGATCTCATGTAACTTGGCTCATAAGCAACTTTGCAGAACCTTTGGCACAAGGGATCTCATGCGACTTTGCTCATGAGCAACTTTGCACAACCTTGGGCACACAGAATCTCATGCGACTTTGCTCATAAGCAACTTTGCACAACCTTTGGCACATTGGAACCCATGCGACTTTGTTCATAAGCAACGTTGCACAACCTTGGGCACACGGGATCTAATGCGAATTTGCTCAGAAGCAACTTTGCACAGCCTTTGGCACAAGGGATCTCATGCAACTTTGTTCATAAGCAACTTTGCACAACCTTGGGCACACGAGATCTCATGCAACTTTGTTCATAAGCAACTTTGCACAACCTTGGGCACACGAGATCTCATGCGACTTTGCTCATAAGCAGCTTTGCACAACCTTGGTCACACGGGATATCATGCAACTTTGCTCATGAGCAACTTTGCACAACCTTGGTAACACGGGATCTCATGCGACTTTGCTCATAAGCAACTATGAACAACCTTGGGCACACAGGATCTCATGCGACTTTGCTCATAAGCAACGTTGCACAACCTTAGGCACACAGGATCTCATGCGACTTTGTTCATAAGCGACTTTGCACAACCTTGGGCACACGGGATCTCATGCGACTTTGCTCATAAGCAACTTTGCACAACCTTTGGCACATGGGATCTCATGCGACTTTGCTCATCAGCAACTTTGCACAACCTTGATCACACGGGATTTCATGCGACTTTTCTCATGAGCAACTTTGCACAAACTTTGACAAACAGGATCTCATGCGACTTTGCTCATAAGCAACGTTGCACAACCTGGGGCACACGGGAGATAATGCGGCTTTGCTCATAAGCAACTTTGCACAACCTTTGGCACACGGGATCTCATGCAACTTTGTTCATAAGCAACTTTGTACAACCTTGGGCACACGAGATCTCATGCGACTTTGCTCATAAGCAACTTTGCACAACCTTGGTCACATGGGATATCATGCAACTTTGCTCATGAGCAACTTTGTACAACCTTGGTCACACGGGATCTCATGCGACTTTGCTCATAAGCAACGATGAACAACCTTGGGCACACAGGATCTCATGCGACTAGGCTCATTAGCAACGTTGCACAACCTTAGGCACACATGATCTAATGCGACTTTGTTCATAAGCGATTTTGCACAACCTTGGGCTCACGGGATCTCATGCAACTTTGCTCATCAGCAACTTTGAACAACCTTGGGCACACAGGATCTCATGCGACTTTGCTTATAAGCAACTTTGCACAACCTTTGGCACATGGAATCTCATGCGACTTTGCTCATAAGCAACTTTGTACAACCTTTGGCACACAGGATCTCATGCGACTTTGCTCATAAGCAACGTTGCACAACCTTAGGCACACGGGATCTCATGCGACTTTTCTGATAAGCAACTTTGCACAACCTTTGGCACAAGGGATCTCATGCGACTTTGCTCATTAGCAACTTTGCACAACCTTTGGCACAAGGGATCTCATGCGACTTTGCTCATCAGCAACTTTGCACAACCTTTGGCACATGGGATCTCATGCGACTTTGCTCATCAGCAACTTTGCACAACCTTGGGCACACGGGATCTCAAGCGACTTTGCTAATGAGCAACTTTGCACAACCTTTGGCACATGGGATCTCATGCGACTTTGCTCATCAGCAACGTTGCACAACCTTGGTCACACGGGATTTCATGTGACTTTTCTCATGAGCAACTTTGCACAACCTTGGACACACGGAGTCTCATGCGACTTTGCTCATAAGCAACTTTGAACAACATTGGGCACACGGGATCTAATGCGACTTTGCTCATTAGCAACTTTGCACAACCTTAGTCACACGGGATCTCATGCGACTTTGCTCATTAGCAACTTTGCACAACCTTGGTCACACGGGATCTCATGCGACTTTGCTCATAAGCAACTTTGAACAACCTTGGGCACACAGTATCTCATGCCACTTTGATCATCAGCAACTTTGCACAACCTTGGTCACACGGGATCTCATGTAACTTGGCTCATAAGCAACTTTGCACAAACTTGGTCACACGGGATCTCATGTAACTTGGCTCACAAGCAACTTTGCACAACCTTGGTCACACGGGATCGCATGCAACATTGCTCATAAGCAACTTTGAACAACTTTGGGCACACGGAATCTCATGCAACTTTGCTCAATAGAAACGTTGCACAACCTTGGTCACACGGGATCTCATGCGACTTTGCTCACAAGCAACTTTGCAGAACCTTGGGCACATGGGATCTCATGCGACTTTGCTCATAAGCAATTTTGAACAACATTGGGCACACGGGATCTCATGCGACTTTTCTCGTGAGCAACTTTGCACAACCTTGGTCACACGGGATCTCATGCGACTTTGCTCATTAGCAACTTTGCACAACCTTGGTCACATGGGATCACATGCAACATTGCTCATAAGCAACTTTGGGCACACGGAATCTCATGCAACTTTGCTCAATAGCAACGTTGCACAACCTTGGTCACACGGGATCTCATGAGACTTTGCTCATAAGAAACTTTGAACAACCTTGGGCACATGGGATCTCATGCAACTTTGCTCATCAGCAACTTTGCTCAACCTTGGTCACACAGGTTTTCATTGCGACTTATCTCGTGAGCAACTTTGCACAACCTATGGCACACGGGATCTCATGCGACTTTGCTCACAAGCAACGATGCACAACCTTAGGCACACATGATCTAATGCGACTTTGTTCATAAGCGACTTTGCACAAACTTGGGCACATGGGATCTCATGCGACTTTTCTCAGAAGCAACTTTGCAAAACCTTTGGCACACGGGATCTCATGCGACTTTGCTCATCAGCAACTTTGCACAACCTTGGTCACATGGGATTTCATGCGACGTTTCTCATGAGCAACTTTGCACAAACTTTGGCACACAGGATCTCATGCGACTTGGCTCATAAGCAACGTTGCACAACCTTAGGCACACAGGATCTCATGCGACTTTGTTCATAAGCGACTTTGCACAACCTTTGGCACACGGGATGACATGCAACATTGCTCATAAGCAACTTTGAACAACCTTGGGCACACTATCTCATGCGACTTTGCTCATCAGCAACTTTGCACAACCTTGGTCACACGGGATCTCATGTAACTTGGCTCATAAGCAACTTTGCACAACCTTGGTCACATGGGATCTCATGTAACTTGGCTCATAAGCAACATTGCACAACCTTGGTCACACGGGATCACATGCAACATTGCTCATCCGAAACTTTGAACAACCGTGGGCACACGGGATCTCATGCGACTTTGCTCGAAGCAACTTTGCAAAACATTTGGCACATGGGATCTCATGCAACTTTGCTCATTAGCAACTTTGCACAACCTTAGGCACACGGGATCTCATGCGACTTTTCTGATAAGCAACTTTGCACAACCTTTGGCACAAGGGATCTCATGCGACTTTGCTCATTAGCAACTTTGCACAACCTTGGTCACACGGGATCTCATGCGACTTTGCTCATCAGCAACTTTGCACAACCTTTGACACACAGGATCTCATGCGACTTTGCTCATAAGCAACGTTGCACAACCTTGGGCACACGGGAGATAATGCGGCTTTGCTCATAAACAACTTTGCACAACCTTTGGCACACGGGATCTCATGCAACTTTGTTCATAAGCAACTTTGCACAACCTTGGGCACACGAGATCTCATGCGACTTTGCTCATAAGCAACTTTGCACAACCTTGGTCACATGGGATATCATGCAACTTTGCTCATGAGCAACTTTGTACAACCTTGGTCACACGGGATCTCATGCGACTTTGCTCATAAGCAACGATGAACAACCTTGGGCACACAGGATCTCATGCGACTTTGCTCATTAGCAACGTTGCACAACCTTAGGCAAAAATGATCTAATGCGACTTTGTTCATAAGCGACTTTGCACAACCTTGGGCTCACGGGATCTCATGCGACTTTGCTCATAAGCAACTTTGCACAACCTTTGGCACACGGGATCTCATGCGACTTTGCTCATAAGCAACTTTGCACAACCTTGGTCACACGGGATCTCATGCAACTTTGCTCATCAGCAACTTTGAACAACCTTGGGCACACAGGATCTCATGCGACTTTGCTCATAAGCAACTTTGTACAACCTTTGGCACACAGGATCTCATGCGACTTTGCTCATAAGCAACGTTGCACAACCTTAGGCACACGGGATCTCATGCGACTTTTCTCATAAGCAACTTTGCACAACCTTTGGCACAAGGGATCTCATGCGACTTTGCTCATCAGCAACTTTCCACAACCTTGGGCACACGGGATCTCAAGCGACTTTGCTAATGAGCAACTTTGCACAACCTTTGGCACATGGGATCTCATGCGACTTTGCTCATCAGCAACGTTGCACAACCTTGGTCACACGGGATTTCATGTGACTTTTCTCATGAGCAACTTTGCACAACCTTGGACACACGGGGTCTCATGCGACTTTGCTCATAAGCAACTTTGAACAACATTGGGCACACGGGATCTCATGCGACTTTGCTCATGAGCAACTTTGCACAACCTTGGTCACACGGGATCTCATGCGACTTTGCTCATTAGCAACTTTGCACAACCTTGGTCACACGGGATCTCATGCGACTTTGCTCATAAGCAACTTTGAACAACCTTGGGCACACAGTATCTCATGCCACTTTGATCATCAGCAACTTTGCACAACCTTGGTCACACGGGATCTCATGTAACTTGGCTCATAAGCAACTTTGCACAAACTTGGTCACACGGGATCTCATGTAACTTGGCTCACAAGCAACTTTGCACAACCTTGGTCACACGGGATCACATGCAACATTGCTCATAAGCAACTTTGAACAACTTTGGGCACACGGAATCTCATGCAACTTTGCTCAATAGAAACGTTGCACAACCTTGGTCACACGGGATCTCATGTAACTTGGCTCATAAGCAACGTTGCACAACCTTAGGCACACAGGATCTCATGCGACTTTGTTCATAAGCGACTTTGCACAACCTTGGGCACACGGGATCTCATGCGACTTTGCTCATACGCAACTTTGCACAACCTTTGGCACACGGGATGACATGCAACATTGCTCATAAGCAACTTTGAACAACCTTGGGCACACTATCTCATGCGACTTTGCTCATCATCAACTTTGCACAACCTTGGTCACACGGGATCTCATGTAACTTGGCTCATAAGCAACTTTGCACAACCTTGGTCACATGTGATCTCATGTAACTTGGCTCATAAGCAACTTTGCACAACCTTTGGCACACGGGATGACATGCAACATTGCTCATAAGCAACTTTGAACAACCTTGGGCACACTATCTCATGCGACTTTGCTCATCATCAACTTTGCACAACCTTGGTCACACGGGATCTCATGCGACTTTGCTCATAAGCAACTTTGAACAACCTTGGGCACACAGTATCTCATGCCACTTTGATCATCAGCAACTTTGCACAACCTTGGTCACACGGGATCTCATGTAACTTGGCTCATAAGCAACTTTGCACAAACTTGGTCACACGGGATCTCATGTAACTTGGCTCACAAGCAACTTTGCACAACCTTGGTCACACGGGATCACATGCAACATTGCTCATAAGCAACTTTGAACAACTTTGGGCACACGGAATCTCATGCAACTTTGCTCAATAGAAACGTTGCACAACCTTGGTCACACGGGATCTCATGTAACTTGGCTCATAAGCAACGTTGCACAACCTTAGGCACACAGGATCTCATGCGACTTTGTTCATAAGCGACTTTGCACAACCTTGGGCACACGGGATCTCATGCGACTTTGCTCATACGCAACTTTGCACAACCTTTGGCACACGGGATGACATGCAACATTGCTCATAAGCAACTTTGAACAACCTTGGGCACACTATCTCATGCGACTTTGCTCATCATCAACTTTGCACAACCTTGGTCACACGGGATCTCATGTAACTTGGCTCATAAGCAACTTTGCACAACCTTGGTCACATGTGATCTCATGTAACTTGGCTCATAAGCAACTTTGCACAACCTTGGTCACACGGGATCACATGCAACATTGCTCTTACGAAACTTTGAACAACCGTGGGCACACGGGATCTCATGCGACTTTGCTCGAAGCAACTTTGCAAAACATTTGGCACATGGGATCTCATGCAACTTTGCTCATTAGCAACTTTGCCCAACCTTGGTCACACGGGTTTTCATGCGACTTTTCTCGTGAGCAACTTTGCAGAACCTTTGGCACACGGGATCTCATGCTACTTTGCTCATGAGCAACTTTGCACAACCTTGGGCACACAGAATCTCATGCGACTTTGCTCATAAGAAACTTTGCACAACCTTTGGCACATTGGAACTCATGCGACTTTGTTCATAAGCAACGTTGCACAACCTTGGGCACACGGGATCTAATGCGAATTTGCTCAGAAGCAACTTTGCACAGCCTTTGGCACAAGGGATCTCATGCAACTTTGTTCATAAGCAACTTTGCACAACCTTGGGCACACGAGATCTCATGCAACTTTGTTCATAAGCAACTTTGCACAACCTTGGGCACACGAGATCTCATGCGACTTTGCTCATAAGCAGCTTTGCACAACCTTGGTCACACGGGATATCATGCAACTTTGCTCATGAGCAACTTTGCACAACCTTGGTAACACGGGATCTCGTGCGACTTTGCTCATAAGCAACTATGAACAACATTGGGCACACGGGATCTCATGCGACTTTGCTCATAAGCAACTTTGCACAACCTTTGGCACATGGGATCTCATGCGACTTTGCTCATCAGCAACTTTGCACAACCTTGATCACACGGGATTTCATGCGACTTTTCTCATGAGCAACTTTGCACAAACTTTGACACACAGGATCTCATGCGACTTTGCTCATAAGCAACGTTGCACAACCTTGGGCACACGGGAGATAATGCGACTTTGCTCATAAGCAACTCTGCACAACCTTTGGCACACGGGATCTCATGCAACTTTGTTCATAAGCAACTTTGCACAACCTTGGGCACACTAGATCTCATGCGACTTTGCTCATAAGCAATTTTGCACAACCTTGGTCACACGGGATATCATGCAACTTTGCTCATGAGCAACTTTGTACAACCTTGGTCACACGGGATCTCATGCGACTTTGCTCATAAGCAACGATGAACAACCTTGGGCACACAGGATCTCATGCGACTTTGCTCATAAGCAACGTTGCACAACCTTAGGCACACATGATCTAATGCGACTTTGTTCATAAGCGACTTTGCACAAACTTGGGCACATGGGATCTCATGCGACTTTGCTCAGAAGCAACTTTGCACAACCTTTGGCACACGGGATCTCGTGCGACTTTGCTCATCAGCAACTTTGCACAACCTTGGTCACACGGGATTTCATGCGACTTTTCTCATGAGCAACTGTGCACAAATTTTGGCACACAGGATGTCATGCGACTTAGATCATAAGCAACGTTGCACAACCTTAGGCACACGGGATCTCATGCGACTTTGCTCATAAGCAACGTTGCACAACCTTAGGCACACATGATCTAATGCGACTTTGTTCATAAGCGACTTTGCACAACCTTGGGCACACGGGATCTCATGCGACTTTGCTCATTAGCAACTTTGCACAACCTTGGTCACATGGGATCACATGCAACATTGCTCATAAGCAACTTTGGGCACACGGAATCTCATGCAACTTTGCTCAATAGCAACGTTGCACAACCTTGGTCACACGGGATCTCATGAGACTTTGCTCATAAGCAACTTTGCACAACCTTGGTCACACGGGATCTCATGCAACTTTGCTCATCAGCAACTTTGAACAACCTTGGGCACACAGGATCTCATGCGACTTTGCTTATAAGCAACTTTGCACAACCTTTGGCACATGGAATCTCATGCGACTTTGCTCATAAGCAACTTTGTACAACCTTTGGCACACAGGATCTCATGCGACTTTGCTCATAAGCAACGTTGCACAACCTTAGGCACACGGGATCTCATGCGACTTTTCTGATAAGCAACTTTGCACAACCTTTGGCACAAGGGATCTCATGCGACTTTGCTCATTAGCAACTTTGCACAACCTTGGTCACACGGGATCTCATGCGACTTTGCTCATCAGCAACTTTGCACAACCTTGGGCACACGGGATCTCAAGCGACTTTGCTAATGAGCAACTTTGCACAACCTTTGGCACATGGGATCTCATGCGACTTTGCTCATCAGCAACGTTGCACAACCTTGGTCACACGGGATTTCATGTGACTTTTCTCATGAGCAACTTTGCACAACCTTGGACACACGGGGTCTCATGCGACTTTGCTCATAAGCAACTTTGAACAACATTGGGCACACGGGATCTCATGCGACTTTGCTCATGAGCAACTTTGCACAACCATTGGTACACGGGATCTCATGCGACTTTGCTCATTAGCAACATTGCACAACCTTGGTCACACAGTATCTCATGCCACTTTGATCATCAGCAACTTTGCACAACCTTGGTCACACGGGATCTCATGTAACTTGGCTCATAAGCAACTTTGCACAAACTTGGTCACACGGGATCTCATGTAACTTGGCTCACAAGCAACTTTGCACAACCTTGGTCACACGGGATCGCATGCAACATTGCTCATAAGCAACTTTGAACAACTTTGGGCACACGGAATCTCATGCAACTTTGCTCCATAGAAACGTTGCACAACCTTGGTCACACGGGATCTCATGCGACTTTGCTCACAAGCAACTTTGCAGAACCTTGGGCACATGGGATCTCATGCGACTTTGCTCATAAGCAATTTTGAACAACATTGGGCACACGGGATCTCATGCGACTTTTCTCGTGAGCAACTTTGCACAACCTTGGTCACACGGGATCTCATGCGACTTTGCTCATTAGCAACTTTGCACAACCTTGGTCACACGGGATCACATGCAACATTGCTCATAAGCAACTTTGGGCACACGGAATCTCATGCAACTTTGCTCAATAGCAACGTTGCACAACCTTGGTCACACGGGATCTCATGAGACTTTGCTCATAAGAAACTTTGAACAATCTTGGGCACATGGGATCTCATGCAACTTTGTTCATCAGCAACTTTGCTCAACCTTGGTCACACAGGTTTTCATTGCGACTTATCTCGTGAGCAACTTTGCACAACCTATGGCACACGGGATCTCATGCGACTTTGCTCATAAGCAACTTTGCACAACCTTGGTCACACCGGATATCATGCAACTTTGCTCATGAGCAACTTTGCACAACCTTGGTCACACGGGATCTCATGCGACCTTGCTCATAAGCAACTATGAACAACATTGGGCACACAGGATCTCATGCGACTTTGCTCATAAGCAACGTTGCACAACCTTAGGCACACATGATCTAATGCGACTTTGTTCATAAGCGACTTTGCACAAACTTGGGCACATGGGATCTCATGCGACTTTTCTCAGAAGCAACTTTGCAAAACCTTTGGCACACGGGATCTCATGCGACTTTGCTCATCAGCAACTTTGCACAACCTTGGTCACATGGGATTTCATGCGACGTTTCTCATGAGCAACTTTGCACAAACTTTGGCACACAGGATCTCATGCGACTTTGCTCATAAGCAACGTTGAACAACCTTTGGCACACGGGATCACATGCAACATTGCTCATAAGCAACGTTGAACAACCTTGGGCACACTATCTCATGCGACTTTGCTCATCAGCAACTTTGCACAACCTTGGTCACACGGGATCTCATGTAACTTGGCTCATAAGCAACGTTGCACAACCTTAGGCACACAGGATCTCATGCGACTTTGTTCATAAGCGACTTTGCACAACCTTGGGCACACGGGATCTCATGCGACTTTGCTCATACGCAACTTTGCACAACCTTTGGCACACGGGATGACATGCAACATTGCTCATAAGCAACTTTGAACAACCTTGGGCACACTATCTCATGCGACTTTGCTCATCAGCAACTTTGCACAACCTTGGTCACACGGGATCTCATGTAACTTGGCTCATAAGCAACTTTGCAGAACCTTTGGCACAAGGGATCTCATGCGACTTTGCTCATGAGCAACTTTGCACAACCTTGGGCACACAGAATCTCATGCGACTTTGCTCATAAGCAACTTTGCACAACCTTTGGCACATTGGAACCCATGCGACTTTGTTCATAAGCAACGTTGCACAACCTTGGGCACACGGGATCTAATGCGAATTTGCTCAGAAGCAACTTTGCACAGCCTTTGGCACAAGGGATCTCATGCAACTTTGTTCATAAGCAACTTTGCACAACCTTGGGCACACGAGATCTCATGCAACTTTGTTCATAAGCAACTTTGCACAACCTTGGGCACACGAGATCTCATGCGACTTTGCTCATAAGCAGCTTTGCACAACCTTGGTCACACGGGATATCATGCAACTTTGCTCATGAGCAACTTTGCACAACCTTGGTAACACGGGATCTCATGCGACTTTGCTCATAAGCAACTATGAACAACCTTGGGCACACAGGATCTCATGCGACTTTGCTCATAAGCAACGTTGCACAACCTTAGGCACACAGGATCTCATGCGACTTTGTTCATAAGCGACTTTGCACAACCTTGGGCACACGGGATCTCATGCGACTTTGCTCATAAGCAACTTTGCACAACCTTTGGCACATGGGATCTCATGCGACTTTGCTCATCAGCAACTTTGCACAACCTTGATCACACGGGATTTCATGCGACTTTTCTCATGAGCAACTTTGCACAAACTTTGACAAACAGGATCTCATGCGACTTTGCTCATAGGCAACGTTGCACAACCTGGGGCACACGGGAGATAATGCGGCTTTGCTCATAAGCAACTTTGCACAACCTTTGGCACACGGGATCTCATGCAACTTTGTTCATAAGCAACTTTGTACAACCTTGGGCACACGAGATCTCATGCGACTTTGCTCATAAGCAACTTTGCACAACCTTGGTCACATGGGATATCATGCAACTTTGCTCATGAGCAACTTTGTACAACCTTGGTCACACGGGATCTCATGCGACTTTGCTCATAAGCAACGATGAACAACCTTGGGCACACAGGATCTCATGCGACTAGGCTCATTAGCAACGTTGCACAACCTTAGGCACACATGATCTAATGCGACTTTGTTCATAAGCGATTTTGCACAACCTTGGGCTCACGGGATCTCATGCAACTTTGCTCATCAGCAACTTTGAACAACCTTGGGCACACAGGATCTCATGCGACTTTGCTTATAAGCAACTTTGCACAACCTTTGGCACATGGAATCTCATGCGACTTTGCTCATAAGCAACTTTGTACAACCTTTGGCACACAGGATCTCATGCGACATTGCTCATAAGCAACGTTGCACAACCTTAGGCACACGGGATCTCATGCGACTTTTCTGATAAGCAACTTTGCACAACCTTTGGCACAAGGGATCTCATGCGACTTTGCTCATTAGCAACTTTGCACAACCTTTGGCACAAGGGATCTCATGCGACTTTGCTCATCAGCAACTTTGCACAACCTTTGGCACATGGGATCTCATGCGACTTTGCTCATCAGCAACTTTGCACAACCTTGGGCACACGGGATCTCAAGCGACTTTGCTAATGAGCAACTTTGCACAACCTTTGGCACATGGGATCTCATGCGACTTTGCTCATCAGCAACGTTGCACAACCTTGGTCACACGGGATTTCATGTGACTTTTCTCATGAGCAACTTTGCACAACCTTGGACACACGGAGTCTCATGCGACTTTGCTCATAAGCAACTTTGAACAACATTGGGCACACGGGATCTAATGCGACTTTGCTCATTAGCAACTTTGCACAACCTTAGTCACACGGGATCTCATGCGACTTTGCTCATTAGCAACTTTGCACAACCTTGGTCACACGGGATCTCATGCGACTTTGCTCATAAGCAACTTTGAACAACCTTGGGCACACAGTATCTCATGCCACTTTGATCATCAGCAACTTTGCACAACCTTGGTCACACTGGATCTCATGTAACTTGGCTCATAAGCAACTTTGCACAAACTTGGTCACACGGGATCTCATGTAACTTGGCTCACAAGCAACTTTGCACAACCTTGGTCACACGGGATCGCATGCAACATTGCTCATAAGCAACTTTGAACAACTTTGGGCACACGGAATCTCATGCAACTTTGCTCAATAGAAACGTTGCACAACCTTGGTCACACGGGATCTCATGCGACTTTGCTCACAAGCAACTTTGCAGAACCTTGGGCACATGGGATCTCATGCGACTTTGCTCATAAGCAATTTTGAACAACATTGGGCACACGGGATCTCATGCGACTTTTCTCGTGAGCAACTTTGCACAACCTTGGTCACACGGGATCTCATGCGACTTTGCTCATTAGCAACTTTGCACAACCTTGGTCACATGGGATCACATGCAACATTGCTCATAAGCAACTTTGGGCACACGGAATCTCATGCAACTTTGCTCAATAGCAACGTTGCACAACCTTGGTCACACGGGATCTCATGAGACTTTGCTCATAAGAAACTTTGAACAACCTTGGGCACATGGGATCTCATGCAACTTTGCTCATCAGCAACTTTGCTCAACCTTGGTCACACAGGTTTTCATTGCGACTTATCTCGTGAGCAACTTTGCACAACCTATGGCACACGGGATCTCATGCGACTTTGCTCACAAGCAACGATGCACAACCTTAGGCACACATGATCTAATGCGACTTTGTTCATAAGCGACTTTGCACAAACTTGGGCACATGGGATCTCATGCGACTTTTCTCAGAAGCAACTTTGCAAAACCTTTGGCACACGGGATCTCATGCGACTTTGCTCATCAGCAACTTTGCACAACCTTGGTCACATGGGATTTCATGCGACGTTTCTCATGAGCAACTTTGCACAAACTTTGGCACACAGGATCTCATGCGACTTGGCTCATAAGCAACGTTGCACAACCTTAGGCACACAGGATCTCATGCGACTTTGTTCATAAGCGACTTTGCACAACCTTTGGCACACGGGATGACATGCAACATTGCTCATAAGCAACTTTGAACAACCTTGGGCACACTATCTCATGCGACTTTGCTCATCAGCAACTTTGCACAACCTTGGTCACACGGGATCTCATGTAACTTGGCTCATAAGCAACTTTGCACAACCTTGGTCACATGGGATCTCATGTAACTTGGCTCATAAGCAACATTGCACAACCTTGGTCACACGGGATCACATGCAACATTGCTCATCCGAAACTTTGAACAACCGTGGGCACACGGGATCTCATGCGACTTTGCTCGAAGCAACTTTGCAAAACATTTGGCACATGGGATCTCATGCAACTTTGCTCATTAGCAACTTTGCACAACCTTAGGCACACGGGATCTCATGCGACTTTTCTGATAAGCAACTTTGCACAACCTTTGGCACAAGGGATCTCATGCGACTTTGCTCATTAGCAACTTTGCACAACCTTGGTCACACGGGATCTCATGCGACTTTGCTCATCAGCAACTTTGCACAACCTTTGACACACAGGATCTCATGCGACTTTGCTCATAAGCAACGTTGCACAACCTTGGGCACACGGGAGATAATGCGGCTTTGCTCATAAACAACTTTGCACAACCTTTGGCACACGGGATCTCATGCAACTTTGTTCATAAGCAACTTTGCACAACCTTGGGCACACGAGATCTCATGCGACTTTGCTCATAAGCAACTTTGCACAACCTTGGTCACATGGGATATCATGCAACTTTGCTCATGAGCAACTTTGTACAACCTTGGTCACACGGGATCTCATGCGACTTTGCTCATAAGCAACGATGAACAACCTTGGGCACACAGGATCTCATGCGACTTTGCTCATTAGCAACGTTGCACAACCTTAGGCAAAAATGATCTAATGCGACTTTGTTCATAAGCGACTTTGCACAACCTTGGGCTCACGGGATCTCATGCGACTTTGCTCATAAGCAACTTTGCACAACCTTTGGCACACGGGATCTCATGCGACTTTGCTCATAAGCAACTTTGCACAACCTTGGTCACACGGGATCTCATGCAACTTTGCTCATCAGCAACTTTGAACAACCTTGGGCACACAGGATCTCATGCGACTTTGCTCATAAGCAACTTTGTACAACCTTTGGCACACAGGATCTCATGCGACTTTGCTCATAAGCAACGTTGCACAACCTTAGGCACACGGGATCTCATGCGACTTTTCTCATAAGCAACTTTGCACAACCTTTGGCACAAGGGATCTCATGCGACTTTGCTCATCAGCAACTTTCCACAACCTTGGGCACACGGGATCTCAAGCGACTTTGCTAATGAGCAACTTTGCACAACCTTTGGCACATGGGATCTCATGCGACTTTGCTCATCAGCAACGTTGCACAACCTTGGTCACACGGGATTTCATGTGACTTTTCTCATGAGCAACTTTGCACAACCTTGGACACACGGGGTCTCATGCGACTTTGCTCATAAGCAACTTTGAACAACATTGGGCACACGGGATCTCATGCGACTTTGCTCATGAGCAACTTTGCACAACCTTGGTCACACGGGATCTCATGCGACTTTGCTCATTAGCAACTTTGCACAACCTTGGTCACACGGGATCTCATGCGACTTTGCTCATAAGCAACTTTGAACAACCTTGGGCACACAGTATCTCATGCCACTTTGATCATCAGCAACTTTGCACAACCTTGGTCACACGGGATCTCATGTAACTTGGCTCATAAGCAACTTTGCACAAACTTGGTCACACGGGATCTCATGTAACTTGGCTCACAAGCAACTTTGCACAACCTTGGTCACACGGGATCACATGCAACATTGCTCATAAGCAACTTTGAACAACTTTGGGCACACGGAATCTCATGCAACTTTGCTCAATAGAAACGTTGCACAACCTTGGTCACACGGGATCTCATGTAACTTGGCTCATAAGCAACGTTGCACAACCTTAGGCACACAGGATCTCATGCGACTTTGTTCATAAGCGACTTTGCACAACCTTGGGCACACGGGATCTCATGCGACTTTGCTCATACGCAACTTTGCACAACCTTTGGCACACGGGATGACATGCAACATTGCTCATAAGCAACTTTGAACAACCTTGGGCACACTATCTCATGCGACTTTGCTCATCATCAACTTTGCACAACCTTGGTCACACGGGATCTCATGTAACTTGGCTCATAAGCAACTTTGCACAACCTTGGTCACATGTGATCTCATGTAACTTGGCTCATAAGCAACTTTGCACAACCTTTGGCACACGGGATGACATGCAACATTGCTCATAAGCAACTTTGAACAACCTTGGGCACACTATCTCATGCGACTTTGCTCATCATCAACTTTGCACAACCTTGGTCACACGGGATCTCATGCGACTTTGCTCATAAGCAACTTTGAACAACCTTGGGCACACAGTATCTCATGCCACTTTGATCATCAGCAACTTTGCACAACCTTGGTCACACGGGATCTCATGTAACTTGGCTCATAAGCAACTTTGCACAAACTTGGTCACACGGGATCTCATGTAACTTGGCTCACAAGCAACTTTGCACAACCTTGGTCACACGGGATCACATGCAACATTGCTCATAAGCAACTTTGAACAACTTTGGGCACACGGAATCTCATGCAACTTTGCTCAATAGAAACGTTGCACAACCTTGGTCACACGGGATCTCATGTAACTTGGCTCATAAGCAACGTTGCACAACCTTAGGCACACAGGATCTCATGCGACTTTGTTCATAAGCGACTTTGCACAACCTTGGGCACACGGGATCTCATGCGACTTTGCTCATACGCAACTTTGCACAACCTTTGGCACACGGGATGACATGCAACATTGCTCATAAGCAACTTTGAACAACCTTGGGCACACTATCTCATGCGACTTTGCTCATCATCAACTTTGCACAACCTTGGTCACACGGGATCTCATGTAACTTGGCTCATAAGCAACTTTGCACAACCTTGGTCACATGTGATCTCATGTAACTTGGCTCATAAGCAACTTTGCACAACCTTGGTCACACGGGATCACATGCAACATTGCTCATACGAAACTTTGAACAACCGTGGGCACACGGGATCTCATGCGACTTTGCTCGAAGCAACTTTGCAAAACATTTGGCACATGGGATCTCATGCAACTTTGCTCATTAGCAACTTTGCCCAACCTTGGTCACACGGGTTTTCATGCGACTTTTCTCGTGAGCAACTTTGCAGAACCTTTGGCACACGGGATCTCATGCTACTTTGCTCATGAGCAACTTTGCACAACCTTGGGCACACAGAATCTCATGCGACTTTGCTCATAAGAAACTTTGCACAACCTTTGGCACATTGGAACTCATGCGACTTTGTTCATAAGCAACGTTGCACAACCTTGGGCACACGGGATCTAATGCGAATTTGCTCAGAAGCAACTTTGCACAGCCTTTGGCACAAGGGATCTCATGCAACTTTGTTCATAAGCAACTTTGCACAACCTTGGGCACACGAGATCTCATGCAACTTTGTTCATAAGCAACTTTGCACAACCTTGGGCACACGAGATCTCATGCGACTTTGCTCATAAGCAGCTTTGCACAACCTTGGTCACACGGGATATCATGCAACTTTGCTCATGAGCAACTTTGCACAACCTTGGTAACACGGGATCTCGTGCGACTTTGCTCATAAGCAACTATGAACAACATTGGGCACACGGGATCTCATGCGACTTTGCTCATAAGCAACTTTGCACAACCTTTGGCACATGGGATCTCATGCGACTTTGCTCATCAGCAACTTTGCACAACCTTGATCACACGGGATTTCATGCGACTTTTCTCATGAGCAACTTTGCACAAACTTTGACACACAGGATCTCATGCGACTTTGCTCATAAGCAACGTTGCACAACCTTGGGCACACGGGAGATAATGCGACTTTGCTCATAAGCAACTCTGCACAACCTTTGGCACACGGGATCTCATGCAACTTTGTTCATAAGCAACTTTGCACAACCTTGGGCACACGAGATCTCATGCGACTTTGCTCATAAGCAATTTTGCACAACCTTGGTCACACGGGATATCATGCAACTTTGCTCATGAGCAACTTTGTACAACCTTGGTCACACGGGATCTCATGCGACTTTGCTCATAAGCAACGATGAACAACCTTGGGCACACAGGATCTCATGCGACTTTGCTCATAAGCAACGTTGCACAACCTTAGGCACACATGATCTAATGCGACTTTGTTCATAAGCGACTTTGCACAAACTTGGGCACATGGGATCTCATGCGACTTTGCTCAGAAGCAACTTTGCACAACCTTTGGCACACGGGATCTCGTGCGACTTTGCTCATCAGCAACTTTGCACAACCTTGGTCACATGGGATTTCATGCGACTTTTCTCATGAGCAACTGTGCACAAATTTTGGCACACAGGATGTCATGCGACTTAGATCATAAGCAACGTTGCACAACCTTAGGCACACGGGATCTCATGCGACTTTGCTCATAAGCAACGTTGCACAACCTTAGGCACACATGATCTAATGCGACTTTGTTCATAAGCGACTTTGCACAACCTTGGGCACACGGGATCTCATGCGACTTTGCTCATTAGCAACTTTGCACAACCTTGGTCACATGGGATCACATGCAACATTGCTCATAAGCAACTTTGGGCACACGGAATCTCATGCAACTTTGCTCAATAGCAACGTTGCACAACCTTGGTCACACGGGATCTCATGAGACTTTGCTCATAAGAAACTTTGAACAACCTTGGGCACATGGGATCTCATGCAACTTTGCTCATCAGCAACTTTGCTCAACCTTGGTCACACAGGTTTTCATTGCGACTTATCTCGTGAGCAACTTTGCACAACCTATGGCACACGGGATCTCATGCGACTTTGCTCACAAGCAACGATGCACAACCTTAGGCACACATGATCTAATGCGACTTTGTTCATAAGCGACTTTGCACAAACTTGGGCACATGGGATCTCATGCGACTTTTCTCAGAAGCAACTTTGCAAAACCTTTGGCACACGGGATCTCATGCGACTTTGCTCATCAGCAACTTTGCACAACCTTGGTCACATGGGATTTCATGCGACGTTTCTCATGAGCAACTTTGCACAAACTTTGGCACACAGGATCTCATGCGACTTGGCTCATAAGCAACGTTGCACAACCTTAGGCACACAGGATCTCATGCGACTTTGTTCATAAGCGACTTTGCACAACCTTTGGCACACGGGATGACATGCAACATTGCTCATAAGCAACTTTGAACAACCTTGGGCACACTATCTCATGCGACTTTGCTCATCAGCAACTTTGCACAACCTTGGTCACACGGGATCTCATGTAACTTGGCTCATAAGCAACTTTGCACAACCTTGGTCACATGGGATCTCATGTAACTTGGCTCATAAGCAACATTGCACAACCTTGGTCACACGGGATCACATGCAACATTGCTCATCCGAAACCTTGAACAACCGTGGGCACACGGGATCTCATGCGACTTTGCTCGAAGCAACTTTGCAAAACATTTGGCACATGGGATCTCATGCAACTTTGCTCATTAGCAACTTTGCACAACCTTAGGCACACGGGATCTCATGCGACTTTTCTGATAAGCAACTTTGCACAACCTTTGGCACAAGGGATCTCATGCGACTTTGCTCATTAGCAACTTTGCACAACCTTGGTCACACGGGATCTCGTGCGACTTTGCTCATCAGCAACTTTGCACAACCTTTGACACACAGGATCTCATGCGACTTTGCTCATAAGCAACGTTGCACAACCTTGGGCACACGGGAGATAATGCGGCTTTGCTCATAAACAACTTTGCACAACCTTTGGCACACGGGATCTCATGCAACTTTGTTCATAAGCAACTTTGCACAACCTTGGGCACACGAGATCTCATGCGACTTTGCTCATAAGCAACTTTGCACAACCTTGGTCACATGGGATATCATGCAACTTTGCTCATGAGCAACTTTGTACAACCTTGGTCACACGGGATCTCATGCGACTTTGCTCATAAGCAACGATGAACAACCTTGGGCACACAGGATCTCATGCGACTTTGCTCATTAGCAACGTTGCACAACCTTAGGCAAAAATGATCTAATGCGACTTTGTTCATAAGCGACTTTGCACAACCTTGGGCTCACGGGATCTCATGCGACTTTGCTCATAAGCAACTTTGCACAACCTTTGGCACACGGGATCTCATGCGACTTTGCTCATAAGCAACTTTGCACAACCTTGGTCACACGGGATCTCATGCAACTTTGCTCATCAGCAACTTTGAACAACCTTGGGCACACAGGATCTCATGCGACTTTGCTCATAAGCAACTTTGTACAACCTTTGGCACACAGGATCTCATGCGACTTTGCTCATAAGCAACGTTGCACAACCTTAGGCACACGGGATCTCATGCGACTTTTCTCATAAGCAACTTTGCACAACCTTTGGCACAAGGGATCTCATGCGACTTTGCTCATCAGCAACTTTCCACAACCTTGGGCACACGGGATCTCAAGCGACTTTGCTAATGAGCAACTTTGCACAACCTTTGGCACATGGGATCTCATGCGACTTTGCTCATCAGCAACGTTGCACAACCTTGGTCACACGGGATTTCATGTGACTTTTCTCATGAGCAACTTTGCACAACCTTGGACACACGGGGTCTCATGCGACTTTGCTCATAAGCAACTTTGAACAACATTGGGCACACGGGATCTCATGCGACTTTGCTCATGAGCAACTTTGCACAACCTTGGTCACACGGGATCTCATGCGACTTTGCTCATTAGCAACTTTGCACAACCTTGGTCACACGGGATCTCATGCGACTTTGCTCATAAGCAACTTTGAACAACCTTGGGCACACAGTATCTCATGCCACTTTGATCATCAGCAACTTTGCACAACCTTGGTCACACGGGATCTCATGTAACTTGGCTCATAAGCAACTTTGCACAAACTTGGTCACACGGGATCTCATGTAACTTGGCTCACAAGCAACTTTGCACAACCTTGGTCACACGGGATCACATGCAACATTGCTCATAAGCAACTTTGAACAACTTTGGGCACACGGAATCTCATGCAACTTTGCTCAATAGAAACGTTGCACAACCTTGGTCACACGGGATCTCATGTAACTTGGCTCATAAGCAACGTTGCACAACCTTAGGCACACAGGATCTCATGCGACTTTGTTCATAAGCGACTTTGCACAACCTTGGGCACACGGGATCTCATGCGACTTTGCTCATACGCGACTTTGCACAACCTTTGGCACACGGGATGACATGCAACATTGCTCATAAGCAACTTTGAACAACCTTGGGCACACTATCTCATGCGACTTTGCTCATCATCAACTTTGCACAACCTTGGTCACACGGGATCTCATGTAACTTGGCTCATAAGCAACTTTGCACAACCTTGGTCACATGTGATCTCATGTAACTTGGCTCATAAGCAACTTTGCACAACCTTTGGCACACGGGATCTCATGCGACTTTGCTCGAAGCAACTTTGCAAAACATTTGGCACATGGGATCTCATGCAACTTTGCTCATTAGCAACTTTGCCCAACCTTGGTCACACGGGTTTTCATGCGACTTTTCTCGTGAGCAACTTTGCAGAACCTTTGGCACACGGGATCTCATGCTACTTTGCTCATGAGCAACTTTGCACAACCTTGGGCACACAGAATCTCATGCGACTTTGCTCATAAGAAACTTTGCACAACCTTTGGCACATTGGAACTCATGCGACTTTGTTCATAAGCAACGTTGCACAACCTTGGGCACACGGGATCTAATGCGAATTTGCTCAGAAGCAACTTTGCACAGCCTTTGGCACAAGGGATCTCATGCAACTTTGTTCATAAGCAACTTTGCACAACCTTGGGCACACGAGATCTCATGCAACTTTGTTCATAAGCAACTTTGCACAACCTTGGGCACACGAGATCTCATGCGACTTTGCTCATAAGCAGCTTTGCACAACCTTGGTCACACGGGATATCATGCAACTTTGCTCATGAGCAACTTTGCACAACCTTGGTAACACGGGATCTCGTGCGACTTTGCTCATAAGCAACTATGAACAACATTGGGCACACGGGATCTCATGCGACTTTGCTCATAAGCAACTTTGCACAACCTTTGGCACATGGGATCTCATGCGACTTTGCTCATCAGCAACTTTGCACAACCTTGATCACACGGGATTTCATGCGACTTTTCTCATGAGCAACTTTGCACAAACTTTGACACACAGGATCTCATGCGACTTTGCTCATAAGCAACGTTGCACAACCTTGGGCACACGGGAGATAATGCGACTTTGCTCATAAGCAACTCTGCACAACCTTTGGCACACGGGATCTCATGCAACTTTGTTCATAAGCAACTTTGCACAACCTTGGGCACACTAGATCTCATGCGACTTTGCTCATAAGCAATTTTGCACAACCTTGGTCACACGGGATATCATGCAACTTTGCTCATGAGCAACTTTGTACAACCTTGGTCACACGGGATCTCATGCGACTTTGCTCATAAGCAACGATGAACAACCTTGGGCACACAGGATCTCATGCGACTTTGCTCATAAGCAACGTTGCACAACCTTAGGCACACATGATCTAATGCGACTTTGTTCATAAGCGACTTTGCACAAACTTGGGCACATGGGATCTCATGCGACTTTGCTCAGAAGCAACTTTGCACAACCTTTGGCACACGGGATCTCGTGCGACTTTGCTCATCAGCAACTTTGCACAACCTTGGTCACACGGGATTTCATGCGACTTTTCTCATGAGCAACTGTGCACAAATTTTGGCACACAGGATGTCATGCGACTTAGATCATAAGCAACGTTGCACAACCTTAGGCACACGGGATCTCATGCGACTTTGCTCATAAGCAACGTTGCACAACCTTAGGCACACATGATCTAATGCGACTTTGTTCATAAGCGACTTTGCACAACCTTGGGCACACGGGATCTCATGCGACTTTGCTCATTAGCAACTTTGCACAACCTTGGTCACATGGGATCACATGCAACATTGCTCATAAGCAACTTTGGGCACACGGAATCTCATGCAACTTTGCTCAATAGCAACGTTGCACAACCTTGGTCACACGGGATCTCATGAGACTTTGCTCATAAGCAACTTTGCACAACCTTGGTCACACGGGATCTCATGCAACTTTGCTCATCAGCAACTTTGAACAACCTTGGGCACACAGGATCTCATGCGACTTTGCTTATAAGCAACTTTGCACAACCTTTGGCACATGGAATCTCATGCGACTTTGCTCATAAGCAACTTTGTACAACCTTTGGCACACAGGATCTCATGCGACTTTGCTCATAAGCAACGTTGCACAACCTTAGGCACACGGGATCTCATGCGACTTTTCTGATAAGCAACTTTGCACAACCTTTGGCACAAGGGATCTCATGCGACTTTGCTCATTAGCAACTTTGCACAACCTTGGTCACACGGGATCTCATGCGACTTTGCTCATCAGCAACTTTGCACAACCTTGGGCACACGGGATCTCAAGCGACTTTGCTAATGAGCAACTTTGCACAACCTTTGGCACATGGGATCTCATGCGACTTTGCTCATCAGCAACGTTGCACAACCTTGGTCACACGGGATTTCATGTGACTTTTCTCATGAGCAACTTTGCACAACCTTGGACACACGGGGTCTCATGCGACTTTGCTCATAAGCAACTTTGAACAACATTGGGCACACGGGATCTCATGCGACTTTGCTCATGAGCAACTTTGCACAACCATTGGTACACGGGATCTCATGCGACTTTGCTCATTAGCAACATTGCACAACCTTGGTCACACAGTATCTCATGCCACTTTGATCATCAGCAACTTTGCACAACCTTGGTCACACGGGATCTCATGTAACTTGGCTCATAAGCAACTTTGCACAAACTTGGTCACACGGGATCTCATGTAACTTGGCTCACAAGCAACTTTGCACAACCTTGGTCACACGGGATCGCATGCAACATTGCTCATAAGCAACTTTGAACAACTTTGGGCACACGGAATCTCATGCAACTTTGCTCCATAGAAACGTTGCACAACCTTGGTCACACGGGATCTCATGCGACTTTGCTCACAAGCAACTTTGCAGAACCTTGGGCACATGGGATCTCATGCGACTTTGCTCATAAGCAATTTTGAACAACATTGGGCACACGGGATCTCATGCGACTTTTCTCGTGAGCAACTTTGCACAACCTTGGTCACACGGGATCTCATGCGACTTTGCTCATTAGCAACTTTGCACAACCTTGGTCACACGGGATCACATGCAACATTGCTCATAAGCAACTTTGGGCACACGGAATCTCATGCAACTTTGCTCAATAGCAACGTTGCACAACCTTGGTCACACGGGATCTCATGAGACTTTGCTCATAAGAAACTTTGAACAATCTTGGGCACATGGGATCTCATGCAACTTTGTTCATCAGCAACTTTGCTCAACCTTGGTCACACAGGTTTTCATTGCGACTTATCTCGTGAGCAACTTTGCACAACCTATGGCACACGGGATCTCATGCGACTTTGCTCATAAGCAACTTTGCACAACCTTGGTCACACCGGATATCATGCAACTTTGCTCATGAGCAACTTTGCACAACCTTGGTCACACGGGATCTCATGCGACCTTGCTCATAAGCAACTATGAACAACATTGGGCACACAGGATCTCATGCGACTTTGCTCATAAGCAACGTTGCACAACCTTAGGCACACATGATCTAATGCGACTTTGTTCATAAGCGACTTTGCACAAACTTGGGCACATGGGATCTCATGCGACTTTTCTCAGAAGCAACTTTGCAAAACCTTTGGCACACGGGATCTCATGCGACTTTGCTCATCAGCAACTTTGCACAACCTTGGTCACATGGGATTTCATGCGACGTTTCTCATGAGCAACTTTGCACAAACTTTGGCACACAGGATCTCATGCGACTTTGCTCATAAGCAACGTTGAACAACCTTTGGCACACGGGATCACATGCAACATTGCTCATAAGCAACGTTGAACAACCTTGGGCACACTATCTCATGCGACTTTGCTCATCAGCAACTTTGCACAACCTTGGTCACACGGGATCTCATGTAACTTGGCTCATAAGCAACGTTGCACAACCTTAGGCACACAGGATCTCATGCGACTTTGTTCATAAGCGACTTTGCACAACCTTGGGCACACGGGATCTCATGCGACTTTGCTCATACGCAACTTTGCACAACCTTTGGCACACGGGATGACATGCAACATTGCTCATAAGCAACTTTGAACAACCTTGGGCACACTATCTCATGCGACTTTGCTCATCAGCAACTTTGCACAACCTTGGTCACACGGGATCTCATGTAACTTGGCTCATAAGCAACTTTGCAGAACCTTTGGCACAAGGGATCTCATGCGACTTTGCTCATGAGCAACTTTGCACAACCTTGGGCACACAGAATCTCATGCGACTTTGCTCATAAGCAACTTTGCACAACCTTTGGCACATTGGAACCCATGCGACTTTGTTCATAAGCAACGTTGCACAACCTTGGGCACACGGGATCTAATGCGAATTTGCTCAGAAGCAACTTTGCACAGCCTTTGGCACAAGGGATCTCATGCAACTTTGTTCATAAGCAACTTTGCACAACCTTGGGCACACGAGATCTCATGCAACTTTGTTCATAAGCAACTTTGCACAACCTTGGGCACACGAGATCTCATGCGACTTTGCTCATAAGCAGCTTTGCACAACCTTGGTCACACGGGATATCATGCAACTTTGCTCATGAGCAACTTTGCACAACCTTGGTAACACGGGATCTCATGCGACTTTGCTCATAAGCAACTATGAACAACCTTGGGCACACAGGATCTCATGCGACTTTGCTCATAAGCAACGTTGCACAACCTTAGGCACACAGGATCTCATGCGACTTTGTTCATAAGCGACTTTGCACAACCTTGGGCACACGGGATCTCATGCGACTTTGCTCATAAGCAACTTTGCACAACCTTTGGCACATGGGATCTCATGCGACTTTGCTCATCAGCAACTTTGCACAACCTTGATCACACGGGATTTCATGCGACTTTTCTCATGAGCAACTTTGCACAAACTTTGACAAACAGGATCTCATGCGACTTTGCTCATAGGCAACGTTGCACAACCTGGGGCACACGGGAGATAATGCGGCTTTGCTCATAAGCAACTTTGCACAACCTTTGGCACACGGGATCTCATGCAACTTTGTTCATAAGCAACTTTGTACAACCTTGGGCACACGAGATCTCATGCGACTTTGCTCATAAGCAACTTTGCACAACCTTGGTCACATGGGATATCATGCAACTTTGCTCATGAGCAACTTTGTACAACCTTGGTCACACGGGATCTCATGCGACTTTGCTCATAAGCAACGATGAACAACCTTGGGCACACAGGATCTCATGCGACTAGGCTCATTAGCAACGTTGCACAACCTTAGGCACACATGATCTAATGCGACTTTGTTCATAAGCGATTTTGCACAACCTTGGGCTCACGGGATCTCATGCAACTTTGCTCATCAGCAACTTTGAACAACCTTGGGCACACAGGATCTCATGCGACTTTGCTTATAAGCAACTTTGCACAACCTTTGGCACATGGAATCTCATGCGACTTTGCTCATAAGCAACTTTGTACAACCTTTGGCACACAGGATCTCATGCGACATTGCTCATAAGCAACGTTGCACAACCTTAGGCACACGGGATCTCATGCGACTTTTCTGATAAGCAACTTTGCACAACCTTTGGCACAAGGGATCTCATGCGACTTTGCTCATTAGCAACTTTGCACAACCTTTGGCACAAGGGATCTCATGCGACTTTGCTCATCAGCAACTTTGCACAACCTTTGGCACATGGGATCTCATGCGACTTTGCTCATCAGCAACTTTGCACAACCTTGGGCACACGGGATCTCAAGCGACTTTGCTAATGAGCAACTTTGCACAACCTTTGGCACATGGGATCTCATGCGACTTTGCTCATCAGCAACGTTGCACAACCTTGGTCACACGGGATTTCATGTGACTTTTCTCATGAGCAACTTTGCACAACCTTGGACACACGGAGTCTCATGCGACTTTGCTCATAAGCAACTTTGAACAACATTGGGCACACGGGATCTAATGCGACTTTGCTCATTAGCAACTTTGCACAACCTTAGTCACACGGGATCTCATGCGACTTTGCTCATTAGCAACTTTGCACAACCTTGGTCACACGGGATCTCATGCGACTTTGCTCATAAGCAACTTTGAACAACCTTGGGCACACAGTATCTCATGCCACTTTGATCATCAGCAACTTTGCACAACCTTGGTCACACTGGATCTCATGTAACTTGGCTCATAAGCAACTTTGCACAAACTTGGTCACACGGGATCTCATGTAACTTGGCTCACAAGCAACTTTGCACAACCTTGGTCACACGGGATCGCATGCAACATTGCTCATAAGCAACTTTGAACAACTTTGGGCACACGGAATCTCATGCAACTTTGCTCAATAGAAACGTTGCACAACCTTGGTCACACGGGATCTCATGCGACTTTGCTCACAAGCAACTTTGCAGAACCTTGGGCACATGGGATCTCATGCGACTTTGCTCATAAGCAATTTTGAACAACATTGGGCACACGGGATCTCATGCGACTTTTCTCGTGAGCAACTTTGCACAACCTTGGTCACACGGGATCTCATGCGACTTTGCTCATTAGCAACTTTGCACAACCTTGGTCACATGGGATCACATGCAACATTGCTCATAAGCAACTTTGGGCACACGGAATCTCATGCAACTTTGCTCAATAGCAACGTTGCACAACCTTGGTCACACGGGATCTCATGAGACTTTGCTCATAAGAAACTTTGAACAACCTTGGGCACATGGGATCTCATGCAACTTTGCTCATCAGCAACTTTGCTCAACCTTGGTCACACAGGTTTTCATTGCGACTTATCTCGTGAGCAACTTTGCACAACCTATGGCACACGGGATCTCATGCGACTTTGCTCACAAGCAACGATGCACAACCTTAGGCACACATGATCTAATGCGACTTTGTTCATAAGCGACTTTGCACAAACTTGGGCACATGGGATCTCATGCGACTTTTCTCAGAAGCAACTTTGCAAAACCTTTGGCACACGGGATCTCATGCGACTTTGCTCATCAGCAACTTTGCACAACCTTGGTCACATGGGATTTCATGCGACGTTTCTCATGAGCAACTTTGCACAAACTTTGGCACACAGGATCTCATGCGACTTGGCTCATAAGCAACGTTGCACAACCTTAGGCACACAGGATCTCATGCGACT
The DNA here is from genome assembly GCF_964187855.1 of Myxine glutinosa. NCBI lineage: Eukaryota > Metazoa > Chordata > Myxini > Myxiniformes > Myxinidae > Myxine > Myxine glutinosa. Next base: position 108,106,939 of record NC_136272.1, read on the forward strand.
TTGTTCATAAGCGACTTTGCACAACCTTTGGCACACGGGATGACATGCAACATTGCTCATAAGCAACTTTGAACAACCTTGGGCACACTATCTCATGCGACTTTGCTCATCAGCAACTTTGCACAACCTTGGTCACACGGGATCTCATGTAACTTGGCTCATAAGCAACTTTGCACAACCTTGGTCACATGGGATCTCATGTAACTTGGCTCATAAGCAACATTGCACAACCTTGGTCACACGGGATCACATGCAACATTGCTCATCCGAAACTTTGAACAACCGTGGGCACACGGGATCTCATGCGACTTTGCTCGAAGCAACTTTGCAAAACATTTGGCACATGGGATCTCATGCAACTTTGCTCATTAGCAACTTTGCACAACCTTAGGCACACGGGATCTCATGCGACTTTTCTGATAAGCAACTTTGCACAACCTTTGGCACAAGGGATCTCATGCGACTTTGCTCATTAGCAACTTTGCACAACCTTGGTCACACGGGATCTCATGCGACTTTGCTCATCAGCAACTTTGCACAACCTTTGACACACAGGATCTCATGCGACTTTGCTCATAAGCAACGTTGCACAACCTTGGGCACACGGGAGATAATGCGGCTTTGCTCATAAACAACTTTGCACAACCTTTGGCACACGGGATCTCATGCAACTTTGTTCATAAGCAACTTTGCACAACCTTGGGCACACGAGATCTCATGCGACTTTGCTCATAAGCAACTTTGCACAACCTTGGTCACATGGGATATCATGCAACTTTGCTCATGAGCAACTTTGTACAACCTTGGTCACACGGGATCTCATGCGACTTTGCTCATAAGCAACGATGAACAACCTTGGGCACACAGGATCTCATGCGACTTTGCTCATTAGCAACGTTGCACAACCTTAGGCAAAAATGATCTAATGCGACTTTGTTCATAAGCGACTTTGCACAACCTTGGGCTCACGGGATCTCATGCGACTTTGCTCATAAGCAACTTTGCACAACCTTTGGCACACGGGATCTCATGCGACTTTGCTCATAAGCAACTTTGCACAACCTTGGTCACACGGGATCTCATGCAACTTTGCTCATCAGCAACTTTGAACAACCTTGGGCACACAGGATCTCATGCGACTTTGCTCATAAGCAACTTTGTACAACCTTTGGCACACAGGATCTCATGCGACTTTGCTCATAAGCAACGTTGCACAACCTTAGGCACACGGGATCTCATGCGACTTTTCTCATAAGCAACTTTGCACAACCTTTGGCACAAGGGATCTCATGCGACTTTGCTCATCAGCAACTTTCCACAACCTTGGGCACACGGGATCTCAAGCGACTTTGCTAATGAGCAACTTTGCACAACCTTTGGCACATGGGATCTCATGCGACTTTGCTCATCAGCAACGTTGCACAACCTTGGTCACACGGGATTTCATGTGACTTTTCTCATGAGCAACTTTGCACAACCTTGGACACACGGGGTCTCATGCGACTTTGCTCATAAGCAACTTTGAACAACATTGGGCACACGGGATCTCATGCGACTTTGCTCATGAGCAACTTTGCACAACCTTGGTCACACGGGATCTCATGCGACTTTGCTCATTAGCAACTTTGCACAACCTTGGTCACACGGGATCTCATGCGACTTTGCTCATAAGCAACTTTGAACAACCTTGGGCACACAGTATCTCATGCCACTTTGATCATCAGCAACTTTGCACAACCTTGGTCACACGGGATCTCATGTAACTTGGCTCATAAGCAACTTTGCACAAACTTGGTCACACGGGATCTCATGTAACTTGGCTCACAAGCAACTTTGCACAACCTTGGTCACACGGGATCACATGCAACATTGCTCATAAGCAACTTTGAACAACTTTGGGCACACGGAATCTCATGCAACTTTGCTCAATAGAAACGTTGCACAACCTTGGTCACACGGGATCTCATGTAACTTGGCTCATAAGCAACGTTGCACAACCTTAGGCACACAGGATCTCATGCGACTTTGTTCATAAGCGACTTTGCACAACCTTGGGCACACGGGATCTCATGCGACTTTGCTCATACGCAACTTTGCACAACCTTTGGCACACGGGATGACATGCAACATTGCTCATAAGCAACTTTGAACAACCTTGGGCACACTATCTCATGCGACTTTGCTCATCATCAACTTTGCACAACCTTGGTCACACGGGATCTCATGTAACTTGGCTCATAAGCAACTTTGCACAACCTTGGTCACATGTGATCTCATGTAACTTGGCTCATAAGCAACTTTGCACAACCTTTGGCACACGGGATGACATGCAACATTGCTCATAAGCAACTTTGAACAACCTTGGGCACACTATCTCATGCGACTTTGCTCATCATCAACTTTGCACAACCTTGGTCACACGGGATCTCATGCGACTTTGCTCATAAGCAACTTTGAACAACCTTGGGCACACAGTATCTCATGCCACTTTGATCATCAGCAACTTTGCACAACCTTGGTCACACGGGATCTCATGTAACTTGGCTCATAAGCAACTTTGCACAAACTTGGTCACACGGGATCTCATGTAACTTGGCTCACAAGCAACTTTGCACAACCTTGGTCACACGGGATCACATGCAACATTGCTCATAAGCAACTTTGAACAACTTTGGGCACACGGAATCTCATGCAACTTTGCTCAATAGAAACGTTGCACAACCTTGGTCACACGGGATCTCATGTAACTTGGCTCATAAGCAACGTTGCACAACCTTAGGCACACAGGATCTCATGCGACTTTGTTCATAAGCGACTTTGCACAACCTTGGGCACACGGGATCTCATGCGACTTTGCTCATACGCAACTTTGCACAACCTTTGGCACACGGGATGACATGCAACATTGCTCATAAGCAACTTTGAACAACCTTGGGCACACTATCTCATGCGACTTTGCTCATCATCAACTTTGCACAACCTTGGTCACACGGGATCTCATGTAACTTGGCTCATAAGCAACTTTGCACAACCTTGGTCACATGTGATCTCATGTAACTTGGCTCATAAGCAACTTTGCACAACCTTGGTCACACGGGATCACATGCAACATTGCTCATACGAAACTTTGAACAACCGTGGGCACACGGGATCTCATGCGACTTTGCTCGAAGCAACTTTGCAAAACATTTGGCACATGGGATCTCATGCAACTTTGCTCATTAGCAACTTTGCCCAACCTTGGTCACACGGGTTTTCATGCGACTTTTCTCGTGAGCAACTTTGCAGAACCTTTGGCACACGGGATCTCATGCTACTTTGCTCATGAGCAACTTTGCACAACCTTGGGCACACAGAATCTCATGCGACTTTGCTCATAAGAAACTTTGCACAACCTTTGGCACATTGGAACTCATGCGACTTTGTTCATAAGCAACGTTGCACAACCTTGGGCACACGGGATCTAATGCGAATTTGCTCAGAAGCAACTTTGCACAGCCTTTGGCACAAGGGATCTCATGCAACTTTGTTCATAAGCAACTTTGCACAACCTTGGGCACACGAGATCTCATGCAACTTTGTTCATAAGCAACTTTGCACAACCTTGGGCACACGAGATCTCATGCGACTTTGCTCATAAGCAGCTTTGCACAACCTTGGTCACACGGGATATCATGCAACTTTGCTCATGAGCAACTTTGCACAACCTTGGTAACACGGGATCTCGTGCGACTTTGCTCATAAGCAACTATGAACAACATTGGGCACACGGGATCTCATGCGACTTTGCTCATAAGCAACTTTGCACAACCTTTGGCACATGGGATCTCATGCGACTTTGCTCATCAGCAACTTTGCACAACCTTGATCACACGGGATTTCATGCGACTTTTCTCATGAGCAACTTTGCACAAACTTTGACACACAGGATCTCATGCGACTTTGCTCATAAGCAACGTTGCACAACCTTGGGCACACGGGAGATAATGCGACTTTGCTCATAAGCAACTCTGCACAACCTTTGGCACACGGGATCTCATGCAACTTTGTTCATAAGCAACTTTGCACAACCTTGGGCACACGAGATCTCATGCGACTTTGCTCATAAGCAATTTTGCACAACCTTGGTCACACGGGATATCATGCAACTTTGCTCATGAGCAACTTTGTACAACCTTGGTCACACGGGATCTCATGCGACTTTGCTCATAAGCAACGATGAACAACCTTGGGCACACAGGATCTCATGCGACTTTGCTCATAAGCAACGTTGCACAACCTTAGGCACACATGATCTAATGCGACTTTGTTCATAAGCGACTTTGCACAAACTTGGGCACATGGGATCTCATGCGACTTTGCTCAGAAGCAACTTTGCACAACCTTTGGCACACGGGATCTCGTGCGACTTTGCTCATCAGCAACTTTGCACAACCTTGGTCACATGGGATTTCATGCGACTTTTCTCATGAGCAACTGTGCACAAATTTTGGCACACAGGATGTCATGCGACTTAGATCATAAGCAACGTTGCACAACCTTAGGCACACGGGATCTCATGCGACTTTGCTCATAAGCAACGTTGCACAACCTTAGGCACACATGATCTAATGCGACTTTGTTCATAAGCGACTTTGCACAACCTTGGGCACACGGGATCTCATGCGACTTTGCTCATTAGCAACTTTGCACAACCTTGGTCACATGGGATCACATGCAACATTGCTCATAAGCAACTTTGGGCACACGGAATCTCATGCAACTTTGCTCAATAGCAACGTTGCACAACCTTGGTCACACGGGATCTCATGAGACTTTGCTCATAAGAAACTTTGAACAACCTTGGGCACATGGGATCTCATGCAACTTTGCTCATCAGCAACTTTGCTCAACCTTGGTCACACAGGTTTTCATTGCGACTTATCTCGTGAGCAACTTTGCACAACCTATGGCACACGGGATCTCATGCGACTTTGCTCACAAGCAACGATGCACAACCTTAGGCACACATGATCTAATGCGACTTTGTTCATAAGCGACTTTGCACAAACTTGGGCACATGGGATCTCATGCGACTTTTCTCAGAAGCAACTTTGCAAAACCTTTGGCACACGGGATCTCATGCGACTTTGCTCATCAGCAACTTTGCACAACCTTGGTCACATGGGATTTCATGCGACGTTTCTCATGAGCAACTTTGCACAAACTTTGGCACACAGGATCTCATGCGACTTGGCTCATAAGCAACGTTGCACAACCTTAGGCACACAGGATCTCATGCGACTTTGTTCATAAGCGACTTTGCACAACCTTTGGCACACGGGATGACATGCAACATTGCTCATAAGCAACTTTGAACAACCTTGGGCACACTATCTCATGCGACTTTGCTCATCAGCAACTTTGCACAACCTTGGTCACACGGGATCTCATGTAACTTGGCTCATAAGCAACTTTGCACAACCTTGGTCACATGGGATCTCATGTAACTTGGCTCATAAGCAACATTGCACAACCTTGGTCACACGGGATCACATGCAACATTGCTCATCCGAAACCTTGAACAACCGTGGGCACACGGGATCTCATGCGACTTTGCTCGAAGCAACTTTGCAAAACATTTGGCACATGGGATCTCATGCAACTTTGCTCATTAGCAACTTTGCACAACCTTAGGCACACGGGATCTCATGCGACTTTTCTGATAAGCAACTTTGCACAACCTTTGGCACAAGGGATCTCATGCGACTTTGCTCATTAGCAACTTTGCACAACCTTGGTCACACGGGATCTCGTGCGACTTTGCTCATCAGCAACTTTGCACAACCTTTGACACACAGGATCTCATGCGACTTTGCTCATAAGCAACGTTGCACAACCTTGGGCACACGGGAGATAATGCGGCTTTGCTCATAAACAACTTTGCACAACCTTTGGCACACGGGATCTCATGCAACTTTGTTCATAAGCAACTTTGCACAACCTTGGGCACACGAGATCTCATGCGACTTTGCTCATAAGCAACTTTGCACAACCTTGGTCACATGGGATATCATGCAACTTTGCTCATGAGCAACTTTGTACAACCTTGGTCACACGGGATCTCATGCGACTTTGCTCATAAGCAACGATGAACAACCTTGGGCACACAGGATCTCATGCGACTTTGCTCATTAGCAACGTTGCACAACCTTAGGCAAAAATGATCTAATGCGACTTTGTTCATAAGCGACTTTGCACAACCTTGGGCTCACGGGATCTCATGCGACTTTGCTCATAAGCAACTTTGCACAACCTTTGGCACACGGGATCTCATGCGACTTTGCTCATAAGCAACTTTGCACAACCTTGGTCACACGGGATCTCATGCAACTTTGCTCATCAGCAACTTTGAACAACCTTGGGCACACAGGATCTCATGCGACTTTGCTCATAAGCAACTTTGTACAACCTTTGGCACACAGGATCTCATGCGACTTTGCTCATAAGCAACGTTGCACAACCTTAGGCACACGGGATCTCATGCGACTTTTCTCATAAGCAACTTTGCACAACCTTTGGCACAAGGGATCTCATGCGACTTTGCTCATCAGCAACTTTCCACAACCTTGGGCACACGGGATCTCAAGCGACTTTGCTAATGAGCAACTTTGCACAACCTTTGGCACATGGGATCTCATGCGACTTTGCTCATCAGCAACGTTGCACAACCTTGGTCACACGGGATTTCATGTGACTTTTCTCATGAGCAACTTTGCACAACCTTGGACACACGGGGTCTCATGCGACTTTGCTCATAAGCAACTTTGAACAACATTGGGCACACGGGATCTCATGCGACTTTGCTCATGAGCAACTTTGCACAACCTTGGTCACACGGGATCTCATGCGACTTTGCTCATTAGCAACTTTGCACAACCTTGGTCACACGGGATCTCATGCGACTTTGCTCATAAGCAACTTTGAACAACCTTGGGCACACAGTATCTCATGCCACTTTGATCATCAGCAACTTTGCACAACCTTGGTCACACGGGATCTCATGTAACTTGGCTCATAAGCAACTTTGCACAAACTTGGTCACACGGGATCTCATGTAACTTGGCTCACAAGCAACTTTGCACAACCTTGGTCACACGGGATCACATGCAACATTGCTCATAAGCAACTTTGAACAACTTTGGGCACACGGAATCTCATGCAACTTTGCTCAATAGAAACGTTGCACAACCTTGGTCACACGGGATCTCATGTAACTTGGCTCATAAGCAACGTTGCACAACCTTAGGCACACAGGATCTCATGCGACTTTGTTCATAAGCGACTTTGCACAACCTTGGGCACACGGGATCTCATGCGACTTTGCTCATACGCGACTTTGCACAACCTTTGGCACACGGGATGACATGCAACATTGCTCATAAGCAACTTTGAACAACCTTGGGCACACTATCTCATGCGACTTTGCTCATCATCAACTTTGCACAACCTTGGTCACACGGGATCTCATGTAACTTGGCTCATAAGCAACTTTGCACAACCTTGGTCACATGTGATCTCATGTAACTTGGCTCATAAGCAACTTTGCACAACCTTTGGCACACGGGATGACATGCAACATTGCTCATAAGCAACTTTGAACAACCTTGGGCACACTATCTCATGCGACTTTGCTCATCATCAACTTTGCACAACCTTGGTCACACGGGATCTCATGCGACTTTGCTCATAAGCAACTTTGAACAACCTTGGGCACACAGTATCTCATGCCACTTTGATCATCAGCAACTTTGCACAACCTTGGTCACACGGGATCTCATGTAACTTGGCTCATAAGCAACTTTGCACAAACTTGGTCACACGGGATCTCATGTAACTTGGCTCACAAGCAACTTTGCACAACCTTGGTCACACGGGATCACATGCAACATTGCTCATAAGCAACTTTGAACAACTTTGGGCACACGGAATCTCATGTAACTTGGCTCATAAGCAACTTTGCACAACCTTGGTCACATGTGATCTCATGTAACTTGGCTCATAAGCAACTTTGCACAACCTTGGTCACACGGGATCACATGCAACATTGCTCATACGAAACTTTGAACAACCGTGGGCACACGGGATCTCATGCGACTTTGCTCGAAGCAACTTTGCAAAACATTTGGCACATGGGATCTCATGCAACTTTGCTCATTAGCAACTTTGCCCAACCTTGGTCACACGGGTTTTCATGCGACTTTTCTCGTGAGCAACTTTGCAGAACCTTTGGCACACGGGATCTCATGCTACTTTGCTCATGAGCAACTTTGCACAACCTTGGGCACACAGAATCTCATGCGACTTTGCTCATAAGAAACTTTGCACAACCTTTGGCACATTGGAACTCATGCGACTTTGTTCATAAGCAACGTTGCACAACCTTGGGCACACGGGATCTAATGCGAATTTGCTCAGAAGCAACTTTGCACAGCCTTTGGCACAAGGGATCTCATGCAACTTTGTTCATAAGCAACTTTGCACAACCTTGGGCACACGAGATCTCATGCAACTTTGTTCATAAGCAACTTTGCACAACCTTGGGCACACGAGATCTCATGCGACTTTGCTCATAAGCAGCTTTGCACAACCTTGGTCACACGGGATATCATGCAACTTTGCTCATGAGCAACTTTGCACAACCTTGGTAACACGGGATCTCGTGCGACTTTGCTCATAAGCAACTATGAACAACATTGGGCACACAGGATCTCATGCGACTTTGCTCATAAGCAACGTTGCACAACCTTAGGCACACAGGATCTCATGCGACTTTGTTCATAAGCGACTTTGCACAACCTTGGGCACACGGGATCTCATGCGACTTTGCTCATAAGCAACTTTGCACAACCTTTGGCACATGGGATCTCATGCGACTTTGCTCATCAGCAACTTTGCACAACCTTGATCACACGGGATTTCATGCGACTTTTCTCATGAGCAACTTTGCACAAACTTTGACACACAGGATCTCATGCGACTTTGCTCATAAGCAACGTTGCACAACCTTGGGCACACGGGAGATAATGCGACTTTGCTCATAAGCAACTCTGCACAACCTTTGGCACACGGGATCTCATGCAACTTTGTTCATAAGCAACTTTGCACAACCTTGGGCACACGAGATCTCATGCGACTTTGCTCATAAGCAATTTTGCACAACCTTGGTCACACGGGATATCATGCAACTTTGCTCATGAGCAACTTTGTACAACCTTGGTCACACGGGATCTCATGCGACTTTGCTCATAAGCAACGATGAACAACCTTGGGCACACAGGATCTCATGCGACTTTGCTCATAAGCAACGTTGCACAACCTTAGGCACACATGATCTAATGCGACTTTGTTCATAAGCGACTTTGCACAAACTTGGGCACATGGGATCTCATGCGACTTTGCTCAGAAGCAACTTTGCACAACCTTTGGCACACGGGATCTCATGCGACTTTGCTCATCAGCAACTTTGCACAACCTTGGTCACACGGGATTTCATGCGACTTTTCTCATGAGCAACTGTGCACAAATTTTGGCACACAGGATGTCATGCGACTTAGATCATAAGCAACGTTGCACAACCTTAGGCACACGGGATCTCATGCGACTTTGCTCATAAGCAACGTTGCACAACCTTAGGCACACATGATCTAATGCGACTTTGTTCATAAGCGACTTTGCACAAACTTGGGCACATGGGATCTCATGCGACTTTGCTCAGAAGCAACTTTGCACAACCTTTGGCACACGGGATCTCATGCGACTTTGCTCATCAGCAACTTTGCACAACCTTGGTCACACGGGATTTCATGCGACTTTTCTCATGAGCAACTGTGCACAAATTTTGGCACACAGGATGTCATGCGACTTAGATCATAAGCAACGTTGCACAACCTTAGGCACACGGGATCTCATGCGACTTTGCTCATAAGCAACTTTGTACAACCTTTGGCACACGGGATCACATGCAACATTGCTCATAAGCAACTTTGAACAACCTTGGGCACACAGTATCTCATGCGACTTTGCTCATCAGCAACTTTGCACAACCTTGGTCACACGGGATCTCATGTAACTTGGCTCATAAGCAACGTTGCACAACCTTAGGCACACAGGATCTCATGCGACTTTGTTCATAAGCGACTTTGCACAACCTTGGGCACACAGTATCTCATGCGACTTTGCTCATCAGCAACCTTGCACAACCTTGGTCACACGGGATCTCATGTAACTTGGCTCATAAGCAACTTTGCACAACCTTGGTCACACGGGATCTCATTCGACTTTGCTCATTCGGCTTTGCTCACCCAACTTTGAGCACGATGGATGTTACACGAGCGCAGTCAAAGAATCCTCACACGAACTCGCGTGTTATGATGATCTTGTCCCACCTCGCATGACCTGTAAAGTAAACAACCCCTTAAAATCGCGATCTTCAAAGCCATATAGACTAACTTTAGACAACTGTTGCAAAACCTTCATTGAAAAAGCTGCTGTTTTCAAACAACCGAGCAAAATCAGTGCAAATTATTTCCTCTGGACAACAAACATCAAACTCGCATTTCTTTTTAGATGTTGCAAGAGCTTTTTTGATCCCTGTGACTTGCCACGGTTTTTTAATGTCTCCCAGCTCAGCTCTGATCAAATGTGCAACGTTCAATGGTGAAGTTGCTGAAATAGCAACAAACAACAGCGAGAAGAACAAGAAGTCATCATAAACGCACCCGAATAGCTTTTGACGCCATTGTGTGTTTCGCGAAAAAGTTGCAAAAAGCTCATGAATGTCTTTTTCATTCCTTGTTTGCTTTCCATGCCACACAATGGTACAGAGGGAGCGATTCCATGCGATACGATAGTGCAGATCGAGGGAGCGATTCCATGCGACAAGATGGTGCAGATCGAGGGAGCGATTCCATGCGATGACACGATGGTGCAGATCGAGGGAGCGATTCCATGTCACGGGATGGTGCAGATAGAGGGAGCGATTCCATTTAACGGGATGGTGCAGATCGAGGGAGCGATTCCATGCGACAAGATGGTGCAGATCGAGGGAGCGATTCCATGCGACAAGATGGTGCAGATCGAGGGAGCGATTCCATGCGACAAGATGGTGCAGATCGAGGGAGCGATTCCATGCGATGACACGATGGTGCAGATCGAGGGAGCGATTCCATGTCACGGGATGGTGCAGATAGAGGGAGCGATTCCATTTAACGGGATGGTGCAGATCGAGGGAGCGATTCCATGCGAGGACACGATGGTGCAGATCGAGGGAGCGATTCCATGTCACGGGATGGTGCAGATCGAGGGAGCGATTCCATGCGAGGACACGATGGTGCAGATCGAGGGAGCGATTCCATGTCACGGGATGGTGCAGATAGAGGGAGCGATTCCATGTAACGGGATGGTGCAGATCGAATGAGCGATTCTATTATCGGGATGGTGCAGATCGAAAAAGCGATTCCATGTAACGGGATGGTGCAGATCGAGGGAGCGATTCCATGTAACGGGATGGTGCAGATCGAGGGAGCGATTCCATGTAACGGGATGGTGCAGATCGAGGGAGCGATTCCATGCAACACGATGGTGCAGATCGAGGGGAGCGATTCCATGCAAGGACACGATGGTGCAGATCGAGGGAGCGATTCCATGCGAGGACACGATGGTGCAGATCGAGGGAGCGATTCCATGTAACGGGATGGTGCAGATCGAGGGAGCGATTCCATGTAACGGGATGGTGCAGATCGAGGGAGCGATTCCATGCAACACGATGGTGCAGATCGAGGGGAGCGATTCCATGCAAGGACACGATGGTGCAGATCGAGGGAGCGATTCCATGCGAGGACACGATGGTGCAGATCGAGGGAGCGATTCCATGCAACACGATGGTGCAGATCGAGGGAGCGATTCCATGCAACACGATGGTGCAGATCGAGGGGAGCGATTCCATGCAAGGACACGATGGTGCAGATCGAGGGAGCGATTCCATGCGAGGACACGATGGTGCAGATCGAGGGAGCGATTCCATGCAACACGATGGTGCAGATCGGGGGAGCGATTCCATGCGAGGACACGATGGTGCAGATCGAGGGAGCGATTCCATGCAACACGATGGTGCAGATCGAGGGAGCGATTCCATGCGAGGACACGATGGTGCAGATCGAGGGGAGCGATTCCATGCAACACGATGGTGCAGATCGAGGGAGCGAGGTCGTATCTGTCTCATCCGGATTCGATTCCCATCCGACCATAAACTGTCCGATTGGTGCTTTACAGGGCAGGTTCTTTCATCACAAGATGCTTTGTTCTTCACAGGGACGTTAAGCTGGCTGTCCCGTTTGCCTGCACTAGATAATAGATGTTACAGATCTCGGTGTCGTTTGTGAAGACGTTACTGAACAAATTACAAATTCCTCACAAAATTACACGTCATAACTGGTTTGACTTTCTGGGATAGTTGTTGACACCTGAAATTTTGCCTTAGCAAGCGGCTTGCTGTCGCTTTTCAAACTAATCGTTCCGTATGCACCGCTTTGCAAGCCGCTCGGCAGGTATGGCAATTCTTTCCGCCATGTTGTTAAGCGGGGTCGTGCACTCCGTGCCGTTGGAGTGCTTGTTTGAGTGATTTGAATCAAGGAAGCCGCTTTGCAAGCGACAACAAGCTGCTTGCTAACGGAACACACCCCTGGGTACACTGCTTGCTATTGGAACACACCCCTGGGTTCACTGCTTGCTATCGGAACACACCCCTGGGTACACTGCTTGCTATCGGAACACACCCCTGGGTACACTGCTTGCTAACAGAACACACCCCTGGGTACACTGCTTGCTATCGGAACACACCCCTGGGTACACTGCTTGCTATCGGAACACACCCCTGGGTACACTGCTTGCTAACAGAACACACCCCTGGGTACACTGCTTGCTATCGGAACACACCCCTGGGTACACTGCTTGCTAACAGAACACACCCCTGGGTACACTGCTTGCTATCGGAACACACCCCTGGGTACACTGCTTGCTATCGGAACACACCCCTGGGTACACTGCTTGCTAACAGAACACACCCCTGGGTACACTGCTTGCTATCGGAACACACCCCTGGGTGCACTGCTTGCTATCGGAACACACCCCTGGGTACACTGCTTGCTAACAGAACACACCCCTGGGTACACTGCTTGCTATCGGAACACACCCCTGGGTACACTGCTTCCTATCGGAACACACCCCTGGGTACACTGCTTGCTATCGGAACACACCCCTGGGTACACTGCTTCCTATCGGAACACACCCCTGGGTACACTGCTTGCTATCGGAACACACCCCTGCGTACACTGCTTCCTATCGGAACACACCCCTGGGTACACTGCTTGCTATCGGAACACACCCCTGGGTACACTGCTTGCTATCGGAACACACCCCTGGGTACACTGCTTGCTAACAGAACACACCCCTGGGTACACTGCTTGCTATCGGAACACACCCCTGGGTACACTGCTTGCTATCGGAACACACCCCTGGGTACACTGCTTGCTATCGGAACACACCCCTGGGTACACTGCTTGCTATCGGAACACACCCCTGGGTACACTGCTTGCTATCGGAACACACCCCTGGGTACACTGCTTCCTATCGGAACACACCCCTGGGTGCACTGCTTGCTATCACTCCCTGTCAGTGTGGTTTCTGTCCAAGCTGCATGGGTTTCTGAATGATAAACAAACTCAATCCCAGGTGTCCGTCTAGATCACGTGTGAACGGCCATCTTCGGTCAGGAAGGGGCAACCACAAGTGCACAACAAAAAAAATTCCTGACTTGTGCTTTCGAGAAATTTTTTTTATAGGTTGGGGAGGGTCGAGCGGTCAAATTTTGGGGAGGCGTCGAGGGGTCAAATTGGAACCACTGCCATGATATATGAGATTGTTACAAACGTTCTGAATATCGCATAATAATCACGAGTTTTGATTTAAGAATGAGAAACCGCACGAGGCACGTACGTGGGTGTTTGTGCTGCCATGTCCCTCTCCATCCCGCAGATACCATGGGGAGACATGGCAGGAACGAGCGGGTTGTGGAACTTCTTCAATACCGCCGCCTCCAATGTCTATCAGCTCATCCAATTCACTTTAATCACACACAAACAAAAAAGAAGAAGAAAAGATGATACTACGAACTTGTATCATTTAATAAAGCATTCCAAACTTTTACCTGGTCAATAAATGAATGCAAAGAATGAATAATATTCCTTTTATTTACATGCACATTCATTGTAGAATCAGTCCCCTCAGTTCCCTTGTCCTATTTGTATGTCCTGCCTACACGATGTCCTGTCTGCATGATGTCCTGTCTGCAATACGTCCTGTCCGTATGTCCTGTATGATGTACTGTTTGCATGATATCCTGTCTGCATGATGTCCTGTCTCCATGTTTTGTCTGCATGTCCTGGCTGGATGATGTCCTGTGTGCATATCCCGTCTGCACGATGTCCTGTTTGCATGTCCTGTCTGCATGACGTCTGCTCTGCATGTTCTGCTGTCTGCATGTCCTGTCTGTATGTCCTGTCTGCATGTCCTACTGTCTGCATGTCCTATCTGCATGTCTTGTCTGCATGTCTTGTCTGCATGTCCTGTCTGTATGACCTGCTGTCTGCATGTCCTATATGCATGTCCTATATGCATGTCATGTTTGCATGTCCTGTCTCCATGTCTTGTGTGCATGTCCTGTCTCCATGTCCTGTCTCCATGTCTTGTCTGCATGTCCTGTCTGTATATCCTGCTGTCTGCATGTCCTATCTGCATGTCATGTCTGCATGACGTCCTCTCTGCATGTCCTGCTGTCTGTATGTCCTGTCTGCATGTCCTATCTGCATGTCCTATCTGCATGTCCTGTCTCCATGTCTTGTCTGCATGTCCTGTCTCCATGTCCTGTCTCCATGTCTTGTCTACATGTGCTGAGTGCATGTCCCTTCTTTATCACGCGTGTTCGTTTATTCCCCATTTCTCCATCCTCCCAACCTCCTCCGCTCTGTCGTGATCAGTCATGGTCGCCCCTCCATTGTTCAGATCAGTGAAATACAGAGATCAAGGCCAAATAAAAATAATAACCGTTTCCCTCATTAACCTCATTAACCAGAGAAAACCTGCCTCATGTGGCAGAAACGTCATTGTTGGATCAGTCAGCTAACTATGATGACGCGGGAAGAATTAGGGAAGACACATGACGGTTGATACTTGCTGTATTCGGACGTGCAGGTAATAAAGAACCCTAAAAGATACAGAAATACTATTCGGCAGAGATACATCGCAGGTAGCAAATGGAATACCTCAAGCAATTGATGGAATGATACTTTAACAACGATTCCAGCAATTTCTAGCTATGCCAAATTGGAATTTGTTTTTTTTAGAAATACAGTTTATTAAAAATAAAACACAGAAATATCTCATTTACGTAAGTATTCAACCCCCTGAGTCAATACTTCGTAGAAGTGCCTTTGGCAGCGATTACAGCTTTGAGTTTTATTGATAATGTCTGTATCAGCTTTGCACATCTGGATTTGGGCAGTTTCTCCCAATTTTCCTTGCACATTTGCTCAAGCTCTGTAAAGTTGGATGGGGGGCGTCGGTGAACAGCAATTGTCAAGTCTTCCCACAGATTCTCAATGGGATTCAAGTTCGGGTTTGGCTGGGCCACTCAAGGACTTTCACGTTCTTCTTCTGAGTGTTGAGCCAGTGTTGAGCCTTCTGAGCCATTCCAGTGTTGCTTTCGCTGGATGCTTGGGGTCATTGTCCTGTTGGAACGTACAGTAAATCCTCACCACAGCCTAAAGTGTTTTGCACTTTGAAGCTGGATCTCCTCAAGGATTTGTTTGTATTTGGCTCCATTCATTATTCCCTCTATCCTTAAAAGTCTCATAGTGCCTGCCACTGAAAAGCATCCCCATAGCATGATGCAACCATCATCATAGTTCACGGTAGGGATGGTGTTACATGGGTGAGAAGTGTGCTCCGGTTTCCGCCAGACGTAGCGCTTTGCATTCAGGCCAAAGAGTTCAATTTTCATCTCATCAGACCACAGAATATTTTGCCTCACGCTCTCAGAGTCTTTTACGTGTCCTTTCGTAAACTCCAGGTGTGCCGCCATGTCCCTTCTTCTCAGGAGTGGCTTCCGTCTGGCCACTCTCCCATAAAGCCTGGATTTGTGAAGTGGTGCAGAGACTGTTGTCTTTCTGGCAGGTTCCCCATCTCAGTCAAGGAACACTGTAGTTCTGTCAGTTGTTATTGGGTTCTTCATCACCTCCCTGATGAAGGTCCTTCTTGCCCGGTTGCTCAGTTTGGTCGGATAGCCAGCTCCAGAAAGAGTCTGGGTAGTTCCACATTTTTCCCATTCCCGGATGGAGCTCACTGTGCTCTTGGGAACTTTCAACACTCTAGAAATTGTTTTATCCCCTTCCCCAGATCTATATGTCCTCACACTTCTATCTGAGTTCTACGGACAGTTCCTTTGACTTCATGGGAGAGTTTCTGCTCTGACATGCACTGTCAACTGTGGGACCTTATATATAGAAAGGTGTTTTGTGGACTCCAATGTAATTGGCCACAGGTGGACTCCAATCAAGTTGTAATGGCATCTCAAGGATGATCAAAGGGAATTGGATGCACCTGAGCTCAATTTGGAGTGTCATAGCAAAGGGGTTGAATACTTATCGACTCGAGACATTTCAGTTTTTCATTTTGAATTTGTAAAAATCTCTAATAATATATCCCTCTTTGACAATATGCAGTATAATGTGTAGATCAGTGACAAAAAATCTCAATTGAATCCATTTCAATTCAGGCTGTTACACAACAAAATGTGGAAAACTTTTCTGAAGGCACTGTACTTATGCAACTGAGGATCATGCAACTGGTTACCTCCGCCACCAAAGGTGGATGGAGGTTATGTTTTCACACCTGTCTGTTTGTCTGTCTGTTTGTTTGTTTGTGTACAAAATATCTCAAAAAGTTGTGGACGGATTCGGAAGAAATTTTGCAGAGATGTAGCGTATGTGACAAGGACGAAATAATTAGATTTTGGTGAAGATCCGGAATCGTATCCGGCTACTATAATTTTAAAAGTGATTCTTCACCATTGGGAGACAGGGCCAAAAACGATACATAGCAGGATATCTCAAAAAGTTGTGGACGGATTTGGACCACACTTGGGGGCCCGGTTGGGTGTCTAACAAGAACGATTCGATTCGATTTTGGTCAAGATCTGAATATGGATTCGGATATGAGAATTATTTAATTTTTAAAGTGATTCTTCACCATTGGGAGATAGGGCAAAAACGATACATAGGAGGATATCTCAAAAAGTTGTTGACGGATTTGGACGACACTTGGGGGCCCGGTTGGGTATCTAACAAGAACGATTCGATTCGATTTCGGTGAAGATCTGAATATGGATTCGGATATGAGAATTATTTAATTTTTTAAGTGATTCTTCACCATTGGGAGATAGGGCAAAAACGATACATAGCGAGATATGTCAAAAAGTTATGGACGGATTTGGACGAACCTTTGTGGACAGATTGTGTGTGTGACAAGGAAGAATAGATTCGATTTTGGTGAAGATCTGAATATGGATTCGGATAGGAGAATTATTTAATTAGTCAAGTGATTCTTCACTATTGAGATGGGGCCAAAAACGATACATAGCAGGATATCTCAAAAAGTTATGGACAGATTTGGACGAAACTTTGTGGACAGGTTGTGTGTGTGACAAGGAATAATCGATTCAATTTTGGTGAAGATTCGGATCCGGATCCGGATCCGGCTAGCATAATTTTTTAAGTGATTCTTCACCATTGAGTAATATTGCCAACCAGGTGGAGGTTTGCTCCATACTGAGTACCGTTCTAGTTTTCTCTGTTAATCTCACTTATTCACATTTTATCTGCATTTCATAGCTTTATCACTTTGGAGTAGTTTGTAAAGACTCAATATTATAATATGACCCTACTGCAAAGCCGCAATGAGCCAGCGAAGCCAAAGCCTCTATTGAACTTTTTCGCAATTGTTTATGCATACTTCCGCATCCGCAAGATGGCGGCCGCCATGGAGCGATTTGGTGCGTCAAAGCTTCGAAATTCTCAAAGGATCCAGCAAAATCTGGCTTTTCAACATAATACGCGTTCATTCACAACACCGGCTTCGCCGGCTACTAGTACCGACTGCAAAGCCGCAATGAGCCGGCGAAGCCAAAGCCTCTTGCCACTATTTTACCCATCACTATGGCATCAGTAGGTTAGGTAGTTGGTAGTAGGTAGGTGTAGTAGGTACCGTACCTGGTAAGACTTGATAAAAGAGAAGAGCAGACAGTCCTCCCCAATGGCAATACCTGCATACAATAAATGTCACAAGAAGCTTAAGGAAGTAACTACAGGATGTGCTAGCTTAGGGCCTATTTTAAGAAATTTTAACTAGGCTTAACATACGTTTTCACAGTATGTTTGTCGTCTTCTAACTTCAGTCGCTGTCAGGCACCAGGGCTGGTTCTCTGACTCTCCGGGCACTGCAGCTTCCTCCACCAGAAGAAGTTAGCTTGTAGTGATTAATTCGGTGAATTCCGTCTCAACTTCGGATATTTCCGGCCGTGAAAAACTATCCGTATTTCTAAACTAAATATGTAAACCGCTTATACCGTATTTCTGGCCATGAAAAACTATCCCATACGGCCGCGAGATTTCTAAAAAATAATTCTTCATCAATGTTAGAATATTTGACGCCGTTTTCACCCTCCGAAACGCGTAATAAGCTTTTTAAAAATATTTTTTCAAATGCTCGAATCTCATTGGTTCTGGTGTTTGATGACGATTTTCGTTGAAGATAACGAGGTTGGTCTTAACGTATTTTAATTACTAATTAGAGGTTCATTAGATTGTGAATCAAAGAACGACGGGTGAAACAAACTCCTATTGAACTCTTTCGCAATTGTTTTATGCAAACTTCCGCATCCGGTCGATGGCGGCCACCATTGAGTGATTTCATTTTAGAAATATTTTTTCAAATGCTCGACTCTCATTGGATCCGGTGTTTGGTGACGCGTTTCGTTGAAGATAACCAGGCCCGTGCGACCCGAGGTTGGTCTTAAAGTATTTTAATAATACATTGGAGCTGCATAAGATTGTGAATCAAACAATGACGGGTGAAAGAAACTCCTATTGAACGTTTTCAATTTGTTATGCATACTTCCGCATCCGCAAGATGGCGGCCTCCAATGCGCTTCGGAATTCTCAAGCCAAGGCATAATCAGGTTTTCGACATAATACGTACGCGTTTATTGACAACACCGGCTTCGCCGGCTACTAGTACCGACTGCAAAGCTGCAATGAGCCGGCAAAGCCAAAGCCTCTTGCCGCTATTTTACCCATCACTATGGTATCAGTAGGTTAGGTAGTTGGTAGTAGGTAGGTGTAGTAGGTACCATACCTGGTAAGACTTGGTAAAAGAGAAGAGCAGACAGTCCTCCCCAATACCTGCATACCTCTTGCCACTATTTTACCCATCATCATGGCATCAGTAGGTTAGGTAGTTGGTTGTAGGTAGGTAGGTAGTTGGTAGTAGGTAGGTGTAGTAGGTACCGTACCTGGTAAGACGTGGTAAAAGAGAAGAGCAGACAGTCCTCCCCAATACCTGCATACAATAAATGTCACAAGAAGCTTAAGGAAGTAACTATACGATGTGCTAGCTTAAGGCCTATTTTAAGAAATTTTAACTGGGCTTAACATACGTTTTCACAGTATGTGTGTAGTCTTCTAACTTCAGTCGCTGGCAGGACTGGTTCTCTCTGGGCACGGCAGCTTCCTCCACCAGAAGACGTTAGCTTGCAGTGATTAATTCGGTGACTTCCGTCTCAACTTCGGATATTTCCGGCCGTGAAAAACTATCCGTATTTCTAAACTAAATATGTAAACCGCTTATACCATATTTCTGGCTGTGAAAAACACGGCCGCGAGATTTCTAAAAAATAATTCTTCGTCAATGTTAGAATATTTGACGCCGTTTTCACCCTCCGAAACGCGTAATAATATTTTTTCAAATGCTCGAATCTCATTGGTTCTGGTGTTTGATGACGATTTTCGTTGAAGATAACGAGGTTGGTCTTAACGTATTTTAATTACTAATTAGAGGTTTCATTAGATTGTGAATCAAAGAACGACGGGTGAAACAAACTCCTATTGAACTTTTTCGCAATTGTTTTATGCAAACTTCTGCATCCGGTCGATGGCGGCCACCATTGAGTGATTTCATTTTAGAAATATTTTTGCAAATGCTCGACTCTCATTGGGTCCGGTGTTTGGTGACGCGTTTTGTTGAAGATAACCAGGCCCGTGCGGGCCGATGTTGGTCTTAAATTATTTTATTAATACATTGGAGGTGCATAAGATTGTGAATCAAACGATGACGGGTGAAAGAAACTCCTAATGAACGTTTTAAATTTGTTATGCATACTTCCGCATCCGCAAGATGGCTGCCTCCACTGCGCTTCGGATTCTCGAGCCAAGGCATAATCAGGTTTTCAACATAATACGTACTCGTTTATTGACAACACCGGCTTCGCCGGCTATTAAGTTTGATTTGAAAGCTCAGGCGGCATCAAAATGTGAAAACCTTGGAGGCGGGTGAATACTTTTGCAGGCCATTATTATATCCTTTCCAAGCACAGTTATGTACCTGAAAATGTGCCTGAAAAAAAGTGTTTTGCATTATACTGCCAACTCTTTTGAGGTGTTCCTGGAGATAAAACGTGTTCTGATGTAAATAGTGATACAATCACTTTATTAGTGAATATAATTCTGGCAATTCTGAAGAGGTTATTCAACTTTTAGCGCAATCTTCAGGAAGTGAAAATGTAATTTTAACCAAACTTTTCGGATTATGACGTCACTGTGACGTCATGTTTGTGTAAATTGGAACCGTAAGATAAGTGGGTGCCAAATATGTCGTGGTTTGAAAAAATGTGGCTTGAAATGTAATATCTTTCCTATCTATCTGTTCCATTTCCTATTGAGTACCAGTTCACTGGTAATTCCCTGGGTATCGCAAGATGCGACTAACAGGGTTGGTGGCAGGAAGGGCATCTGGCCATAAATCATTGCTTCAAAACGGGGACCACGGTGCCCGAAAAAGGCCAACCCCTGCTCTGCGGGGGAAAATGGTCTCTAAAGGTGGTTCTTCTTCTTCTTCTATCCGTTCCCTCTTTTCGGGAATACATTTCCATATCCTCATTTCCCTATTTTCAGCATTTCCATATTTCCACATTTCCATATTTTCCATATCCTACATGCCCACACACCAGCATGACCCAATATCTTTGCCAAAGTGGCAACGTGGTTTTTCGGAGTTACCAAGGACCCAACAATGATTCCCACATAGTTGCCAGCTTGTACCCTCTGGGTGTGCTTTTTGCACTTTTTCCAGTTCTGCCCACCTACTACAATGGCATAACGATTGGAGCGTCTGCTCTGAGTCTGGGAGGACGGGTCTTCAAACCCTGGCCGAGACATACTAAGGAATTAAAAAACGGAACATACTGCCCCCTTGCTTGATTCTGGGCATTTAAAAAAGGACAGAGCACGGACAAACAACCATAAGTGGGTAAAAATAGCCAGCCTTTGATGGGCAGGATGGCTACCTCCTGCGTCGAAATTACTTGTAAGGGAACTCATATTATTATTAAGTTAGTACTAAGGTGATCGAACTGTCAGGAACGAGAGAGCCAGCCAAATTAGCCATTATGAGCATCACAAACCGGAACTCAGGGTAGTCATGACACCAATAGATTGTTTGTTTCTTTAATTGTCCCTCTGTCTCCATCCTTGGCCTCAATATCTAAAGCGGACAGATGGTCGTCGTGCATCAAGCTTGCTAATTACATCTTGTTGAGCGTTTTTAAAATCTGCTGAGCATCTCAAGAGAAAACCTTATGGTGGCTTCACTGCATGAGCATCGGTGCTATTCTAAAGGTGATTTTTCCAGATAAAAAACAGGAGCAACTAGAAAGCATCTGAAAATGCAAAGCCTGTCCGCATCCGTTTGTATTCAGATGTCGTATTCTTCTTCCGTATTCTCAAAATAAAGAAAAGTTTTTTTTTAAATACAAAATAAAAATTTCTGATTTTATGCAGCCTTGACCTTTGAACTTTTGATCTAAAAAAACAAAACACAATCAACTCCTACCTTTTGATTAGTGAACCAATTCAGTTACCCGATATGCAAATTCTTTAAATTTCAGGTCAATTGGACAAAAATTGACGATTTTATGCAACCTTGACCTTTGACCTTTTGATCTAAAAAACAAAACAATTGATGCTTACCGTTTGATTAGTAAACCAATTCAGTGACCCAATATGCAAATTATTTAAGTTTCAGGTCAATCGGGTGAAAATTGGTGATTTTACGCAACCTTGACCTTTGACCTTTTGATCTAAAAAAACAAAACAATCGCTTGTAGCTTTTGATTAGTAAACCAATTCAGTGACCCAATATGCAAATTCTTAAAATTTCAGGTCAATTGGACGAACATTGACGATTTAATGCAACCTTGACCTTTTGATCTAAAAAAAATAAAAATAGACTCCTACATTTTGATTAGTGAAACAATTCAGTGACCCGATATGCAAATTCTTTAAATTTCAGGTCAATTGGGTGAAAATTGGCGATTTTGCGACGCTAACCTTTGACCTTTGACAAAATTATTAATTTGTCTTCTGCATATTCTCATAATAAAGCTGTTGAAAATTTGATGACAAAGCTGAAATGGTAAATTTAAATTTCAGGTCAATTGGGTGAAAATTGGCGATTTTGCGACGCTAACCTTTGACCTTTGACAAAATTATTAATTTGTCTTCTGCATATTCTCATAAGAAAGCTGTTGAAAATTTGATGACAAAACTCAAATGGTAATTTTAAATTTCAGGTCAATTGGATGAAAATTGATGATTTTAGGTGATGCTTTGTTTCATCTTTAAACTTTCAGCAAAATGTTTCACCTTTAAACTTTTGACCTTCTGACAAAATTATTAATTTGCCTTCTCAGTTTTATCATAATAAAGCATTGGTGAAAATTTGATGACAAAACTCAAATGGTAAAGAAGTTACCACCCAGAAACACACACACACACACACACACACACACACACACACACACACACACACACACACACACACATGATTGCAAACCCCGTCTCCTGCGCAGGGGACCAGCTAACTAGAACGGCACTCGGTAGAGAGCATACCTCCGCCAGGCTAACCAGTTTACCTTTTGTATTCCACCAATCGGTTAGATCTGGATTCGGACCTGAACCAAAATCGAATTGCCTTGTTCTTGTTGCCAAACCAACTTATCCAGCAAGTTTTGTCATAATCCTTCCACAACCTTTTGAAATATCTTGCTATATAAAGTCTTTGCCCCTATCTCTCAATGGTTAAGTATCACTTAAGATATTCTAGTATCCGGATCCGGATGTTCACCAAAATCTCATCATCTCGTCCTTGTCAAACACCCAAACTGTCCACCAAATTGAGTCCAAATTCGTCCAAAACGTTTTGAGACATCCTGCTCACAGACAGACAGACAAATAGACAGACCGGGGTGAAAACATAACCTCCGTCCACCTTCAGATGCGTTGGTAATCTTTTTAAAATGACAAAGAACAATGCCATATATTTCCTCCAAACGAGAACATAAGGTGATAAAACGCTCTGCCCCTGGTATTCTGCCGATGCCATTTAAAGGACCAATTTTTTTTTTAAATCCTCAATAAAGTTCTGTACAAGGTTCCAAGGCCTCCGATTACTGATATGGATTTTCCCTTCGGCACTCCGGCTCAAAAGTATTTTTCCCACAGCAGTACCAAAGGAGGTCCGTGACGGACTGTATACACAGAGACATTGGAGCATCATGGCGTCGCCTCCAACGGTGCAAGCACACGATGGTTTTATGAACACGAATCTGATCGATATTGGATGGACGCTCCAAGTGACGTGGATCGAGTACTTGCACCGTGGACGACAGCGAAGCGGTACGTGCTGGTATTTATAAAGAGGCTGCGATCTGGAGGAAAATTAAAATCATGCCTTTGTTTTATGGTTGCTGTATAATTTGCACGCTGACAGCTTGACAAAGTAAGTGGGGTATAAGGTGCCATGGAACAGCAATCGGGAGGTAAACGAGGGTGTTTTATGCACCCGCCACGCGCCATGATGGATTGGGTTTGGGCGAAACGCATTTCATGCTTATGGCGTCCATGCCGACCACTCGTGCCATGTAAAATTGCATGCAACATTTCTGGGTTTCTGGGTACCTGGTTCCATAAATACGCACATCAATGTAGGTCAGCAAGAGGTCAACCGTCAATAAATGGCATGGCCACACCATTAAGGCCTCATTACAACATTGGAATCTTTTGGAATTGGAATTGGACTACAACAGTTTGGAATTGAAAATTTGGAAGATGGAAATTTTGGAAGTATTTAGAAGTTGGAAATTTTGGAAGTTGGAAGTTGGAAGTTTTGGAGGTTGGAATTGAATTTGGAAACTTTGGAAGTTTGGAATTGAAAATTGGAATTGGACTACAACAGTTTGGAATTGAAATTTTGGAAGTTGGAAGTTGTTGGAAGTTGGACGTTTTGGAAGTTAAGAAGTTGGAATTGAATTTGGAAAATTTGGAAGTTTGTCATTTTGGAATTGAAAATTGGAATTGGACAACAGTTTGGAATTGAAAATTTGGAAGATGGAAATTTTGGAAGTATTTAGAAGTTGGAAATTTTGGAAGTATTTAGAAGTTGGAAATTTTGGAAGTTGGAAGTTGGAAGTTTTGGAGGTTGGAATTGAATTTGGAAACTTTGGAAGTTTGGAATTGAAAATTGGAATTGGACTACAACAGTTTGGAATTGAAAATTTGGAAGTTGGAAATTTTGGAAGTTGGAAGTTGTTGGAAGTTGGACGTTTTGGAAGTTAAGAAGTTGGAATTGAATTTGGAAAATTTGGAAGTTTGTAATTTTGGAATTGAAAATTGGAATTGGACAACAGTTTGGAATTGAAAATTTGGAAGATGGAAATTTTGGAAGTATTTAGAAGTTGGAAATTTTGGAAGTATTTAGAAGTTGGAAATTTTGGAAGTTGGAAGTTGGAAGTTTTGGAGGTTGGAATTGAATTTGGAAACTTTGGAAGTTTGGAATTGAAAATTGGAATTGGACTACAACAGTTTGGAATTGAAATTTTGGAAGTTGGAAGTTGTTGGAAGTTGGACGTTTTGGAAGTTAAGAAGTTGGAATTGAATTTGGAAAATTTGGAAGTTTGTCATTTTGGAATTGAAAATTGGAATTGGACAACAGTTTGGAATTGAAAATTTGGAAGATGGAAATTTTGGAAGTATTTAGAAGTTGGAAATTTTGGAAGTATTTAGAAGTTGGAAATTTTGGAAGTTGGAAGTTGGAAGTTTTGGAGGTTGGAATTGAATTTGGAAACTTTGGAAGTTTGGAATTGAAAATTGGAATTGGACTACAACAGTTTGGAATTGAAAATTTGGAAGTTGGAAATTTTGGAAGTTGGAAGTTGTTGGAAGTTGGACGTTTTGGAAGTTAAGAAGTTGGAATTGAATTTGGAAAATTTGGAAGTTTGTAATTTTGGAATTGAAAATTGGAATTGGACAACAGTTTGGAATTGAAAATTTGGAAGATGGAAATTTTGGAAGTATTTAGAAGTTGGAAATTTTGGAAGTATTTAGAAGTTGGAAATTTTGGAAGTATTTAGAAGTTGGAAATTTTGGAAGTTGGAAGTTGGAAGTTTTGGAGGTTGGAATTGAATTTGGAAACTTTGGAAGTTTGGAATTGAAAATTGGAATTGGACTACAACAGTTTGGAATTGAAAATTTGGAAGTTGGAAATTTTGGAAGTTGGAAGTTGTTGGAAGTTGGAAGTTTTGGAAGTTAAGAAGTTGGAATTGAATTTGGAAAATTTGGAAGCTTGGAATTGAAAATTGGAATTGGACAACAGTTTGGAATTGAAAATTTGGAAGTTGGAAGTTGTTGGAAGTTGGAAATTTTGGAAGTTGGAATTGAGTTTGGAATTTTGGAATTTAAAATTGGAATTGGACTACAACAATTGCAATACAACATTGGAATTTGCTAACATCATTGGAATCCTCATTCCTCATTTTTAAAAACAACGCAAGGGGCAACAGATCAAAACATTTAAAAATCCAAAAAAAAACGAACCTCGTCCTTAACTGCCATTATCAATCAGACCAGCTTGCTCACCTTTGTACATATTGTCGCGTATATGGCCCAATGCCACAACCACCAATCACAGTCAGGTCTGAAGCCACAAACGGGCGAACCGGGTCGCTTCGCAGATCAACGTTGTCCCCACAATTTACTTTCAGGTACGTACCCGAGTGGGAAGCGCGTCCTGTAGTCCATACCGGGTCGAGAACCCCAACGGTTATCAATTAGTTAACAGTGTATATTTATCCCGGACTCCCAGGGCAATCCATTAAAACCGAACCGTTGAGTACCGCAAGACGAATCGGTGAGACGGGCACGCCTCTTCGAGAATACAGATGGCTTATTTGATGTGACAACAATTACGGAACGAAACGACACAGAAAACATGGAAATAAAGAATACAAGGAATAGATGGACTAACACCCCGAGGCCCCACATGCACTACTTTCACACACACCAAACCAGCCATGTTTTGATGAGCATCAGCACCCAGAGCGAATCGGATGCGAGCAAGGCCACTCGTGCCCTGTCTTCCTTCTCCCTCTACCTGCTCGGGTTCACCAATTTGTTTCTCTTTTTTCTCACGCCTGTGAAACCAACTTCCATATTCTCCTCAATCTCATTCCTCCATCCAACAGCTGTTCACCACCATCTCAAATCATCCCCCATCCAGTATAATGATCACTTCTCACCCCTCCCCACTCCCCTTGTAACTTCCTTCCACCCGTTCAAAGTTTCCCGTTTTTCTTTCCTGAGAGTTTCCTGCTGTAACCATCTTGTCCACCACCTGCCATGCATCCTCACCTAGCCCTCATTCCTCCTCTCACCCATTATTTGTCCAAATCTCCCTCTATTTGGTCCTCCAACACTGTGTTGGTGTTTCACCCTCTCTCAACCCTGCTGTTGGTGTTTCCCCCCTCTCTCAACCCTGCTGTTGGTGTTTAACCGTCTCTCAAACCTGCTGTTGGTGTTTCACCCTCTCTCAACCCTGCTGTTGGTGTTTCACCCTCTCTCAACCCTGCTGTTGGTGTTTAACCCTCTCTCAACCCTGCTGTTGGTGTTTAACCCTCTCTCAACCCTGCTGTTGGTGTTTCACCCTCTCTCAACCCTGCTGTTGGTGTTTAACCCTCTCTCAACCCTGCTGTTGGTGTTTCACCCTCTCTCAACCCTGCTGTTGGTGTTTAACCCTCTCTCAACCCTGCTGTTGGTGTTTAACCCTCTCTCAACCCTGCTGTTGGTGTTTCACCCTCTCTCAACCCTGCTGTTGGTGTTTCACCCTCTCTCATCCCTGCTGTTGGTGTTTCCCCCTCTCAACCCTGCTGTTGGTGTTTCACCCTCTCTCAACCCTGGGGTTGGTGTTTCCCCCCTCTCAACCCTGCTGTTGGTGTTTCACCCTCTCTCAACCCAGCTGTTGGTGTTTCACCCTCCTTCAACCCTGCTGTTGGTGTTTCCCCCCTCTCAACCCTGCTGTTGGTGTTTCACCCTCTCTCAACCCTGCTGTTGGTGTTTCCCCCCTCTCATCCCTGCTGTTGGTGTTGAACCCTCTCTCAACCCTGCTTTTTTTTTCTTTTTCTTTTTTTGTATACAGAGTCGAGGCTCGTGAAAGAGCTAACATTTATCAAACAAACAAATCAAACAAACAGGCAAACAAAGTATATAAAAAGGGGAGCGGTCGACAAGATGGGGAGAGAAGGGGCGGAAGCACACAAACACAACATTTGAGAGCAGGGACATCGGGAGATGTGTGGGAGGGAGAGGGCCTGGGGGAAGTCAGGATAGGTATAAAACGCAAGGACACCAAGGACTTCCAGGAAAGAGGTCGGCACCTCAAAAAGTGGATTTGGAGTGAAATTAGCGGGGGTAGAAACGATCAAGGTTTTGGATTGGGGAAGATAAGAGATGGTGGTGAACAGCCGTTTTAAAGACCTGGAGGGAGGAGTGGGATTGAAGAGAGTGAGGGAGTTTGTTCCAGAGGCAGGAGAAAAGAGGAATGAAGGAGTGAAGGTGAGCAGAGAGTCTTGATTGTGGCAGTTTAACCATAAGAGGGTTGCAGGCAGATCTTGTGCGACCTGTAGGAATATTTGGGGGACAGAGCCCAGAGACAGCTGGGGGAGCAAGGCCGGAGAGGAGTCGGTCGAAGACGGAAAGACCACCAACCTGCCTGCGTTGAGTAAGTGAAAGGCCCTCGGAGATAGCGTCATCGCGGGAGATTCCAATGATTCTGAATGTTTTGGTTTCAACAGCATGAAGACGAGCTAGGTGTGAGGCAGGAGCACCAGCCCAGAGGGGAGAGCAGTACTCCATTGAGCTGCGGATGAAAGCTTTGTATGTGGTGAGGAGCTCAGGTGTGCCATGGAAGGACTTCGCACGACGGAGGATGCCCAGTCGGCGACTGGCTTTGGAGGCCAGCTTGGAAATGTGGTTTTCACAGGAAAGATCATGGCAGATAGTGAGACCCAAAAGCTTGAGTGACAGAACTTCTTGGAGAAGATTATTCAGAAAGTAGATGGGAGGGTTGTCCAGTCGGTCTTTTCGGAGAGACATCGTAAGAGTGTGAGATTTGTCAGGATTGAAAGACATGTTCCACTTGTTTACCCAGTCTGTGATTTTGTCCAGGTCTGCAGAGAGTGAGGAGGCTGCAGACTGCCGATCTGAGGGATGAGGAATGGAGCGGCAGAGAGTGGAGTCATCAGCAAAGAGATAGAGAGGATTTTCAAGAGAGTCAGAGAGATCATTGATGAAGACCAGAAAAAGCACAGGGCCCAGAACACTGCCTTGGGGAACTCCAGCCTGAACAGGAAGAGGAGATGAAAGAAACGCATTCAGGGCCACACGTTGACTACGACAAGAGAGGAAGTCCGCCAGCCATGCGTGGAGATTTCCATGGATACCAAAGGAGGAGAGTTTGGTGAGCAGAGCAGGGTGCCAGACCGTATCGAAGGCACGTGATATATCGAGGGAGACAGCTCTAATTTCCTGTTTGGCATTGAGGACCTCCATCCATTGTTGAGACAGCAGAAGCCGCATGTCCAGAGGAGAGTGACCTGGTCTGAAACCAAATTGATGATCAGAGATCAAGCCATTGGAGAAGACGAAAGATTTCATATCTGAAGCAATGATGGATTCCATGACTTTGCTGATAATTGGGAGAAGGCTGATTGGTCTGTAGTTGATAGGATCTGTTTTTGCACCTTTTTTGTGCAAAGCGGTGATGTTGTCTGATTTCCAAGCAGATGGCAGTTGACCTTGAGCAAAAGAGAGGGTGAAGAGAACAGAGAGAGGAAGTTAAAGAGCAGAAGATCAGGATTTTAGGACCCGTGGGCTGATGCCGTCAGGTCCAGTTGCAGAATCAGAGTCGAGGGTTGACAGAAACTTTCCCACCTTGTCAGGAGGAAAGGACACGGAGTCCAGGAGCAGCTGGGTACGACTGGGTACGGTGGGTACAGAGAGGGATGGGTTTGGGACACAAGATTTAGAGGCAAACACAGAGTT
This sequence comes from Myxine glutinosa, assembly GCF_964187855.1. Lineage (NCBI taxonomy): Eukaryota > Metazoa > Chordata > Myxini > Myxiniformes > Myxinidae > Myxine > Myxine glutinosa. The sequence continues at coordinate 108,136,737 of NC_136272.1, forward strand.
GAGGCATTCAGCTTTTTCACGTGCGGAGTCAGCTGTGTAGCCGTTTGAGGTAAGGGAGGGGATGGAGGGGGAACAAACACCAGAAACAGATTTGACCAGACACCACCTGGATTTGGAAGAGGGAGACAGATAAGAGAGTTCGGTCTTGAGAATGGAGAGATATTGTTTCCTGGCTCTCCTGAGGGTGGACACACACTTGTTTCGGGCTTTGTGAAAGGAAATGAGATTTCCTTCCGTTGGATTTGCTTTCCAGGAGACTAAGGCAAGTTGTTTCTGGGCAACAGCCTCACCACAAGAATCCGTGTACCATGGACGGGAGGAAGGGTATGACAACTGAAGACGAGATGGGATAAATCTGTGCATGAGACAGAGCAATTTACTTTGGAAGAATTCCCAGGATGAGTTGATGTCAGAGGTGGTAGAGATGGGAGACCAGTCCAGATGATTGATGGCTGCTTGAAGACCGTGCCAGTTGGCCTGAGTGAAATGCCAGACTCGTCGATGCTGAGCAGGCTCCCTGAGAATGGTCAGAGAGATGTCCACTTTAACAAGCACATGATCAGATGAGCCGATTGGAGCAGAAGAAGAGCAGCAGACATTTTCAGGGAAGTTAGTCATAACCAAGTCCAGAAGAGAAGATGCTCCGTTGACTGAGATCCGGGTCGGGAAATTGACAGATTGTGTCAGTCCCAGTGAGTCGCAGAAGTCCTTTGCTGAGGAGCCATGGCTGGTGAGAGAGGTACCCACACCCAGCCAACTGGCATGGTGACAATTGAAATCACCACATATGAGGAAGAGAGAGTTAGGATGAGTAGATAGAAGTTGGTCCATATTATCAGACAGTGAGACGTAGATGGAGTCATCACTGTTTGGTGGACGGAACAACACACATATGAACAAGAGGTGGGAGCGAAGGGGAAGCCGTAGCCAGAGGTATTCCTGGGGGTGAGGTGGAGAGACAGCAGTGCAGGGCGAGTGAGGAAGAGAGTTTTTTATAAAGATAGCAACTCCACCTCCAGGACGAGGCTCAGGTCTATCATACCGGAGGAGGGAGTAACCCGGGAGAGATACTAAGGAATCAAAGACATCATGAAGGAGGAAAGTTTCTGTTAAGCAGATCACGTCTGGTTTGTCAGAAGCAACCTGTATGGAGAGATCAGTTAAGTTTGAACGAAGGCCCTGGATGTTTGAGGTCCATACCGTAAATGAAGGGGAAGGGGGAGCATCGGATACAGAACAGGGGGGGAGGAGGGGTAGGGTAAGATGTGGAAGAGGTGGAAGAGGTAGGGAGAGCTGTTGAATGTGTGTCAGAGATTTCAGAATAGCTCGGAGAAAGGGAAGGATGGGGCTGACAAAAGGTTTGATGGTGATTGGGTGAGGCACAATGAGGTGTTATTTGAGGAGGGGGAAGAGCGAGGCAGAAGGTTGGGGGAGATGGAGGTGAGAGTTGGAAGGGGGAAGAAGCGGGGAGGATGCTTTGAGGAGGGGGAGTGAGAGGGGGGAAATTGAGAAGAAATGAGGGTGGGGAGATTCGAAGGGGAGGGGCGAGGGGGGAGTTTAGGAGGGAAGGGACAAGGGGAGGGATTTGAAAGGGATGGGATATGGGGGAGATTTGGAGGGGAGGGGTGAGGGGGGAGTCTAGGAGGGGAGGGGTGAGGGGGGAGTCTTGGAGGGGAGGGGTGTGGGGGGAGTTTAGGAGGGAAGGGGCAAGGGGGGAGATTTGAAAGGGATGGGTGATGGGGAGGATTTGGAGGGGAGGGGCAAGGGGGAAGATTTGAAAGGGATGAGTGATGGGGAAGATTTGGAGGGGAGGGGTGATGGGGAAGATTTGGAGGGGAGGGGTGAGATTGGATTTTAGAAAGTGTACGATTAATGGGAAACAAACACTTATTGCAAAATGAGTTTCTTGTGACCTTCGAGTCAAAAATACGTTTAAGGACGCTGGAGGGAGGATGGAGTGCAGGAGAGTTTAGGAAATGTAGGAAAGAGGCACTGTAAGAGATGGAATTTTTTTGGGGGATGAATAGATTTGGTGAGCAAGTCGAAAGCAGCCTTTTAAAGGAGAAGAAGAAAAAGGTGTTATAATATACAACGGAATACAGAACTTGAGGGGAAAGTGTAAACATTTTAAAGTTTAACAGTGAAAACTATCTGGGGAAATGGGGGAGAAACACGTGGTCGAAGAATGAACGAACAAATAAGAGCGAATAAACGAATGAGAACAACAAATAAGAACAGAGAAGGAAATATTTTTTGTTTGTTTGTTTGTTGTTTTTTTTGAGTTGAGGTTTTAAACAAGGAAGTAGGCTATGGGGTGAAAAGACTGGGAAAACAGAGAACGAAAGTTATTGGAGCACAAACGACGGACCGCTGAGAGAAAAACAAAGCCTCAAGGTTGGACACTGTACAAGGCCTCAAAAGACACGACACGAATTAACACGATTTTCTATACAGGTATGAAAGATTTGCACCGAAAATCTTCCTCGGGACACACTATACGTACAACACCATGAAATAAATACAGTTATAACGAAAATAAAAAAGGGAACAATTACTTAACTTCGATTTCGATGGAGAGCGTGGAGAGCTGCGAATAAACGAAACCTCGCCAGCAAGACCGGAAGCGGAGGTCCAAGTGCTGTTGAAAGAGCTATTGGAAGCGGAACTGCTGTTGGTGTTCACCCTCTCTCAACCCTGCTGTTGGTGTTTCACCCTCTCTCATCCCTGCTGTTGGTCTTTCCCCCCTCTCAACCCTGCTGTTGGTGTTTCACCCTCTCTCAACCCTGCTGTTTGTGTTTCCCCCCTCTCATCCCTGCTGTTGGTGTTTCCCCCCTCTCATCCCTGCTGTTGGTGTTTCACCCTCTCTCAACCCTACTGTTGGTGTTTCACCCTCTCTCATCCCTGCTGTTGGTGTTTCCCCCCTCTCAACCCTGCTGTTGGTGTTTCACCCTCTCTCAACCCTGCTGTTGGTGTTTCCCCCCTCTCTCAACCCTGCTGTTGGTGTTTCCCCCCTCTCTCAAACCTGCTGTTGGTGTTTCCCCCCTCTCTCAAACCTGCTGTTGGTGTTTCACCCTCTCTCAACCCTGCTGTTGGTGTTTCCCCCCTCTCAACCCTGCTGTTGGTGTTTCCCCCCTCTCTCAACCTTGCTGTTTTTGTTTCCCCCCGCTCAATCCTGCTGTTGGCGTTTCCCCCCTCTCTCAACCCTGCTGTTGGTGTTTCACCCTCTCTCAACCCTGCTGTTGGTGTTTCTCTCCTCTCAACCCTGCTGTTGGTGTTTCCCCCCTCTCTCAACCTTGCTGTTGTTGTTTCCCCCCCCTCAACCCTGCTGTTGGTGTTTCCCCCCTCTCTCAACCCTGTTGTTGTTGTTTACCCCCTCTAAACCCTGCTATTGGTGTTTTCCCTCCCTCTCTCAACCCTGCTATTGGTGTTTCACCCCTCTCTCAACCCTGCTGTTGGTGTTTCTCCCCTCGCCTCCCTGCTGTTGGTGTTTCCCCCCTCTCAACCCTGGTATTGGTGTTTCCCCCTCTCTCAACCCTGCTGTTGGTGTTTTCCCCCTCTCAACCCTGCTGTTGGTGTTTCCCCCCTCTCTCAACCCTGCTGTTGGTGTTTCCCCCCTCTCAACCCTGCTGTTGGTGTTTCCCCCCTCTCTCAACCCTGCTGTTGGTGTTTCACCCTCTCTCAACCCTGCTGTTGGTGTTTCCCCCCTCTCAACCCTGCTGTTGTTGTTTCCCCCCTCTCAACCCTGCTGTTGGTGTTTCCCCCCTCTCTCCACCCTGTTGTTGTTGTTTCCCCCTCTCAACCCTGCTATTGGTGTTTCCCCCCCATCTCTCAACCCTGCTATTGGTGTTTCCCCCTCTCTCTCAACCCTGCTATTGCTGTTTCCCCCCTCTCTCAACCCTGCTGTTGGTGTTTCTCCCCTCTCCTCCCTGCTGTTGGTGTTTCCCCCTCTCAACCCTGCTGTTGGTGTTTGTCCCCTCTCAACCCTGCTGTTGGTGTTTCCCCCGTCTCAACCCTGCTGTTGGTGTTTCCTCGTCTCAACCCTGTTGTTGGTGTTTCCCCCCTCTCTACACTGCTGTTGGTGTTTCCCCCCTCTCAACCCTGATGTTGGTGTTTCACCCTCTCTCAACTCTGCTGTTGGTGTTTCCCCCCTCTCAACCCTGATGTTGGTGTTTCTCCCCTCTCAACCATGATGTTGGTGTTTCCCTCCTCTCAACCCTGATGTTGGTGTTTCCCCCCTCTCAACCCTGATGTTGGTGTTTCACCCTCTCTCAACCCTGCTGTTGGTGTTTCCCCCCTCTCTCAACCCTGCTGTTGGTGTTTCACCCTCTCTCAACCCTGCTGTTGGTGTTTCCCCCCTCGCAACCCTGCTGTTGTTGTTTCCCCCCTCTCAACCCTGCTGTTGGTGTTTCCCCCCTCTCTCCACCCTGTTGTTGTTGTTTCCCCCTCTCAACCCTGCTATTGGTGTTTCCCCCCCATCTCTCAACCCTGCTATTGGTGTTTCCCCCTCTCTCTCAACCCTGCTATTGCTGTTTCCCCCCTCTCTCAACCCTGCTGTTGGTGTTTCTCCCCTCTCCTCCCTGCTGTTGGTGTTTCCCCCTCTCAGCCCTGCTGTTGGTGTTTGTCCCCTATCAACCCTGCTGTTGGTGTTTCCCCCGTCTCAACCCTGCTGTTGGTGTTTCCTCGTCTCAACCCTGTTGTTGGTGTTTCCCCCCTCTCAACACTGCTGTTGGTGTTTCCCCCCTCTCAACCCTGATGTTGGTGTTTCACCCTCTCTCAACTCTGCTGTTGGTGTTTCCCCCCTCTCAACCCTGATGTTGGTGTTTCTCCCCTCTCAACCATGATGTTGGTGTTTCCCTCCTCTCAACCCTGATGTTGGTGTTTCCCCCCTCTCAACCCTGATGTTGGTGTTTCACCCTCTCTCAACTCTGCTGTTGGTGTTTCCCCCCTCTCAACCCTGATGTTGGTGTTTCCCCCCTCTCAACCCTGATGTTGGTGTTTCTCCCCTCTCAACCATGATGTTGGTGTTTCCCCCCTCTCAACCCTGATGTTGGTGTTTCACCCTCTCTCAACTCTGCTGTTGGTGTTTCCCCCCTCTCAACCCTGATGTTGGTGTTTCTCCCCTCTCAACCATGATGTTGGTGTTTCCCCCCTCTCAACCCTGCTGTTGTTGTTTCCCCCCTCCCAACCCTGCTGTTGGTGTTTCCCTCCTCTCTCCTCCCTGCTGTTGGTGTTTCCTCCCTCTCTCAACCCTGCTGTTGGTGTTTACCCCCTCTCAACCCTGCTGTTGGTGTTTCCCCCCTCTCAACCCTGCTGTTGGTGTTTCCCCCCTCTCAACCCTGCTGTTGGTGTTTCCCCCCTCTCAACCCTGCTGTTGGTGTTTCCCCCCTCCCAACCCTGCTGTTGGTGTTTCCCTCCTCTCTCCTCCCTGCTGTTGGTGTTTCCTCCGTCTCTCAACCCTGCTGTTGGTGTTTCCCCCCTCTCAACCCAGCTGTTGGTGTTTCACCCTCTCTCAACCGTGATGTTGGTGTTTCATCCTCTCTCAACGCTGCTGTTGGTGTTTCTCCCCTCTCATCCCAGCTGTTGGTGTTTCACCCTCTCTCAACCGTGATGTTGGTGTTTCATCCTCTCTCAACGCTGCTGTTGGTGTTTCTCCCCTCTCCTCCCTGCTGTTGGTGTTTCCCCCTCTCAACCCTGCTGTTGGTGTTTGTCCCCTCTCAACCCTGCTGTTGGTGTTTCCCCCCTCTCAACCCTGCTGTTGGTGTTTCCTCGTCTCAACCCTGTTGTTGGTGTTTCCCCCCTCTCAACACTGCTGTTGGTGTTTCCCCCCTCTCAACCCTGATGTTGGTGTTTCACCCTCTCTCAACTCTGCTGTTGGTGTTTCCCCCCTCTCAACCCTGATGTTGGTGTTTCTCCCCTCTCAACCATGATGTTGGTGTTTCCCTCCTCTCAACCCTGATGTTGGTGTTTCCCCCCTCTCAACCCTGATGTTGGTGTTTCCCCCCTCTCAACCCTGATGTTGGTGTTTAACCCTCTCTCAACTCTGCTGTTGGTGTTTCCCCCTCTCTCAACCCTGATGTTGGTGTTTCCCCCCTCTCGACCATGATGTTGGTGTTTCCCCCCTCTCAACCCTGATGTTGGTGTTTCCCCCCTCTCAACCCTGATGTTGGTGTTTCCCCCCTCTCAACCATGATGTTGGTGTTTCTCCCCTCTCAACCATGATGTTGGTGTTTCCCCCCTCTCAACCCTGATGTTGGTGTTTCACCCTCTCTCAACTCTGCTGTTGGTGTTTCCCCCCTCTCAACCCTGATGTTGGTGTTTCTCCCCTCTCAACCCTGATGTTGGTGTTTCCCCCCTCTCAACCCTGCTGTTGTTGTTTCCCCCCTCCCAACCCTGCTGTTTGTGTATCCCTCCTCTCTCCCCCCTGCTGTTGGTGTTTCCTCCCTCTCTCAACCCTGCTGTTGGTGTTTCCCCCCTCTCAACCCTGCTGTTGGTGTTTCCCCCCTCTCAACCCTGCTGTTGGTGTTTCCCCCCTCTCAACCCTGCTGTTGGTGTTTCCCCCCTCTCAACCCTGCTGTTGGTGTTTCCCCCCTCTCAACCCTGCTGTTGGTGTTTCCCCCCTCCCAACCCTGCTGTTGGTGTTTCCCTCCTCTCTCCTCCCTGCTGTTGGTGTTTCCTCCGTCTCTCAACCCTGCTGTTGGTGTTTCCCCCCTCTCAACCCAGCTGTTGGTGTTTCACCCTCTCTCAACCGTGATGTTGGTGTTTCATCCTCTCTCAACGCTGCTGTTGGTGTTTCTCCCCTCTCATCCCAGCTGTTGGTGTTTCACCCTCTCTCAACCGTGATGTTGGTGTTTCATCCTCTCTCAACGCTGCTGTTGGTGTTTCTCCCCTCTCATCCCAGCTGTTGGTGTTTCACCCTCTCTCAACCGTGATGTTGGTGTTTCATCCTCTCTCAACGCTGCTGTTGGTGTTTCCCCTCTCTCAACCCTGCTGTTGGTGTTTCCCCCCTCTCTCAACCCTGCTGTTGGTGTTTCCCCCCCTCTCTCAACCCTGCTGTTGGTGTTTCCCCCCCTCTCTCAACCCTGCTGTTGGTGTTTCTCCCCTCTCAACCCTGCTGTTCGTGTTTCCCCCCTCTCTCAACCCTGCTGTTCGTGTTTCCCCCCTCTCTCAACCCTGCTGTTCGTGTTTCCCCCCTCTCTCAACCCTGCTGTTGGTGTTTCTCCCCTCTCAACCCTGCTGTTGGTGTTTTCCCCCTCTCTCCACTGTTCCTTTAGTTCCGTTGCATCCTGATCCATTCATTGTACAAGTTCTTCCATGAGCCTTGACGTTGTATACACAAACCAAAAAAAGAAATACAGTATCATGTCATGGCGTTAGTGTGCTTCTTTGGTTAAATTTAAAGTTCCTGACTGCAAACCTCCTCGCTGTTGATGAGCAGGGCAGAGACAATGTGTCCGCGTGGCAGGGGACACTTGTTGCTAACAGGTTGTGCAGCAATTGATGGGGTGAGACTCAATCTGTGCCTTGCTTCCCAGTCAGGTTAGGGGTTCAACCTGTCTATATTAATGGTTTAGATTGGTCACAATAAACAATTTGCAGTATGTTGTCCTGATTAGGGAAAAATAAGCCCTCGTCGGGACGGCATGGTGTTGAAGTTGTGGGGACTCACTCCTATGGAGGAGGGGTCCAATTGTATGACTATGCATTATGGCCTTTCGGGGTCAGGACACATGTGTTTTGGTTGACCATGTGCTTCAGCATTTGGGTTGAGGTGCATGTGTATGCCAATGGAAACTCATTTTGCAAAAATTGTTCGTTTCCCGTTAATAGTACAACACTTTCTAAAATCCAAACTCACCCCTCCCCTCCTCATCTTCCCCATCACCCATCCCTTTCAAATCTCCCCCCTTGCCCCTTCCCTCCTAAACTCCCCCCGCACTCCTCCTACCTAGACTCCCCCTCGCACCTCCCACTCCTAAACTCCCCCCTCACCCTTCCCCTCCAAATCTCCCCCATCTCCCATTCCCCTTTCAAATCCCCCCCTTGCCCCTTCCCTTCTAAACTCCACCTAACCCCTCCCCTCATAAACTCCCTCCTCGCTCCTCCCCTTCAAATCTCCCCACCCTCATTTTTTCTCCATTTCCCCCCTCTCACCCCTCCTCCTCAAAGCGTCCTCCCCGCTTCTTCCCCCTTCCAACAAATACCTCCATCTCCCCCAACCTTCTTCCTCGCTCTGCCCCCTCCCCTCAAATAACAACTCACTGTGCCTCACCCAATCACCATCAAACCTTTTGTCCGCCACATCCTTCCCTTTCTCCGAGCTATTCTGAAATTTCTGACACACTTTCAACAGCTCTCTCTACCTCTTCCTCCTCTTCCACATCTTACCATACCCCTGCCCCCTCCCCCTGTTCTGCATCCGATGCTCCCCCTTACTCTTCATTAACGGTATGGACCTCAAACATCTGGGCATTCGTTCAAAGTTGACTGATCTCTCCATACAGGTTGCTTCTGACAAACCAGACGTGATCTGCTTAACAGAAACTTCCCTCCTTCATGATGCTTCTCATTCCTTAATATCTCTCCCAGGTTACTCCCTCCTCCAGTATGATAGACCTGATCCTCGTCCTGGAGGTGGGGTTGCTATCTTTATCAAAAACTCTCTTGCTCACTCGCCCTGCACTTTCCTCCTGACTTTCCTCCTTTCCTCCTGACAAGGTGGAGAAGTTTCTGTCAATCCTCGACTCTGATTCTGCAACTGGACTTGACGGCATTAGCCCACGGGTCCTAAAATCCTGCTCCTCCACTCTTTCACTCCCTCTCTCTGTTCTCTTCACCCTCTCTTTTGCTCAAGGTCAACTGCCATGAGCTTGGAAATCAGCCAACATCACCGCTTTACACAAAAAATGTGCAAAAACAGATCCCAGCAACTGCAGACCAATCAGCCTTCTCCCAATTATCAGCAAAGTCATGGAATCCATCATGGCTTCGGATATGAAATCTTTCCTCTTCTTAAATGGCTTGATCTCTGATCATCAATTTGGTTTCAGACCAGGTCACTCTACTCGGTACATGCTGCTTCTGCTGTCTCAACAAAGGATGGAGGTCCTCAATGCCAAACAGAAAATTAGAGCTGTCTCCCTTGACATATCACGTGCCTTCGATACGGTCTAGCACCCCGCTTTGCTCAACAAACTCTCCTCCTATGGTATCCATGGAAATCTCCACGCATGGCTTGCGGACTTCCTTTCTAGTCGTAGTCAACGTGTGGCCCTGAATGGGTTTCTCTCATCTCCCCTGCCTGTTCAGGCTGGAGTTCCCCAAGGCAGTGTTCTGGGCCCTGTGCTTTTTCTGGTCTTCATCAATGATCTCTCTGACTCTCTTGAAATCCTCTCTGTCTCTTTGCTGATGACTCCACTCTCTGCTGCTCCATTCCTCATCCCTCAGATCGGCAGTCTGCAGTCTCCTCACTCTCTGCAGACCTGGACAAAATCACAGACTGGGCAAACAAGAGGAACATGTCTTTCAATCCGGACAAATCTCACACTCTTACGATGTCTCTCCGAAAAGACCGACTGGACAACCCTCCCATCCACTTTCTGAACAATCCTCTCCAAGAAGTTCTGTGACTCAAGCTTTTGAGTCTCACTATCTGCCATGATCTTGCCTGGGAAAACCACATTTCAAATCTGGCCTCCAAAGCGAGTCGCCGACTGGGCATCCTCCGTCGTGCGAAGTCCTTCCTTGGCACACCTGAGCTCCTCACCACATTCAAGGCTTTCATTCGCAGCTCAATGGAATACTGTTCTCCCCTCTGGGCCGGTGCTCCTGCCTCTCACCTAGCTCGGCTTCACGCTGTTGAAACCAAAGCTTTCAGAATCATTGGAATCTCCCGCAATGAAGCTATCTCCGAGGGCCTTTCACTTACTCACCGCAGGCAGGTTGGTGGTCTTTCTGTCTTCTACCGACTCCTCTCCGGCCTTGCTCCCCCAGCTCTGTCCCCCATATATTTCTACACGTCGCACAAGATCTGCCAGCAACCCTCTTATGGTTAAACTGCCAAAATCAAGACTCTCTGCTCACCTTCACTCCTTCATTCCTCTTTTCTCCCGCCTCTGGAACAAACTCCCTCACTCTCTTCAATCCCACTCCACCCTCCAGGTCTTTAAAACAGCTGTTCACCACCATCTCTTATCTTCCCCAATCCAAAACCTTGATCTTTTCTACCCCCGGTAATTCACCCCAGAGTCCTTGCAGTGTTCATATGTTTTATTCCTCTCCCACCTCCCCCCAAGTCCTCCCGATGTCCCTGCTCTCAAATGTTGTGTTTGTGTCCTTCCCCCTCTCTCCCCATCTTGTCTGCCGCTCCCCTTGTTTTTTGTGTTTTGCGTGTCGGTTTGTCTTTTTGTGTGATTAATGTGAGCTCTTTCACGAGCCTCGATCTTGTATACAAAAAAAAAAAAAAAAATCTCACCGTGTCTTCCACAAAGAGAAGGCGAGCTATCGCCGGCACTCTGAACAAGTTGTGGCCTGGCATGCTCTTCTCCTCTGCCGTTATATACGTCCTCCTCGGCATCTTTTTCCAGAAGATCCCTGTCTCGTCACAGTTGAAGATTTGCTGGGGGATGTATTCTTCGGCTTCTATCAGTTCGGCAAAAGTTATAATAAAATCTTCAGCTGCCTTCACATCCGAGCTTGCTGCCTCACCATGCCTGACGACGGAGTGAATGCCGGTCCTCTTCTTAAAATTATCAAACCATTGTAGCGACCCATGGGTCCCCCAAGCAAGACCAGCATCAGAATCTCCTTGCTCCAACCGGTGATGTCACCGGCGGGGATCCGCGGCGCCAGAGTGGCTGGTCACGTGACCACCAAAGCGTGCCGCGCCTGCGGGTATAATCAGCTACACCTGTCGATCACGTGACCACCGAAGCACGCCTCGCTTGAGAGGCGTGGCTTTCGGTTTCTGGTTGTGCTTTATTACTTTATAATGCAGCCCGATAAACGGGCTTTTCAGTGTTTCAGTGTTCCCGAGTTGGTTTTACGAATAAATATCTTCTCGGACGAGTTTGTGCCTTGCCATCCTTTTGTCCGTATTCTGCTGGAGCCCGGACTCCTTCTCGCTTCTCGCCTTTTGGCTGGGAGACCGAGCGACCTGGCAGGAGTAATGCCCTGCCGGTGGATTAAGGGGTCTTACTCCTATTGAGAGGAGTGGTCCCAACTGTATGACCATGCATTGTGGCCCTTCGGGGGCATGATGCATGCATTTGAATGACCGTGTGCTTCCCCCTCGGGGTTGAGGCGCATGTGTATTGTTATGGGGACAGCCTTGTTGACGTTGTGCCTTGACCATGGGGTCAAGGTGCACGTCCGAGGCTGTTCAAATGTTTGGACTTTTTACCTTTTTTCACACGTAAAAAAGGCAGGCCTTCAGACGGGCCCTAAACGCCGGACTCCTTCACCATCCCCGACTGGCTTTGAATGACTCTTCCGATGCCTCGTCCGTTGATGTTCCCGCCGTCTGCTGCACCAAATCCCCGTAAATGTCTCGTGCCTTCTCACAGATGATGCTCTCGGTCACGGTATCTCCTGCGAGCTGCTTCTCCGTCAACCACACAAACAACAACTTCTCCATCTCTTCATGGATAGAGGTCCGGAGCTTTGAAATAATATTAACGCCCTTGGCTGGCATTATAGCCTTTATCGACTCCTTCTGCTTCAAAATCGTACATATCGTAGAAGTACTACGACCGTACTGCCTCGCCAAGTCGACAACACGCACACCTCGCTCATGTTTTTCGACGATTACGTGTTTTATATCCAAGCTCGCTCGCTCGTAACTCAGATCTCGGCTCGCATCACAAAGCAAAAAACCGACCGAGCGATCTCGGAAAACTCGTAAGTTGGTGCACTCGTAAGTCAAGGTTTCACTGTATATATATATATATCTCTCACACCAACTCCAACCCTCTTGCCCTATACACGTAACAATATATTATTCTTTCATCCCCACCATGGATCCTCCCTTCTCACTCTTTTATCTTGTTTATTTTACTTGGTGGCCTGAAATGCAAATAACGCATGCCATCCATCTCGGTACATCCCGGTCGATCGCTAAATTAACACCAGGGAGGTTGACTCAGCCTGTCATCCTTCCGAGGTCGGCAAATTGAGTACCAGCTTGCTGGGATCGATCGACAAGGATCACGGTGTGTACCCCGGTTTAGAATAGGTACACCGTATCCCTGCGCATCGTAAGAGGTGACCAAGGGTTGGCGTCAGGAAGGGCATCCGGCCATAAAAACATTGCCTCAAACAGGGAACCATGATTGATAGCAAGGCTAACCTCTGCTGTCGAGGGGGGAAATGGCCTTAAAACGATCATTCATTCATTCATTCATTCATTCATCCATCTCGGTACAAATATCTACTTTGTACATGATTTACGGTTTAAGCAAGCTTGGCTTACATTATGAGTTCCACTCAACGTCAGGAGGTAATAATTGTCTTTCACATCTCACTTTTCTAGCAAGTCAATATGTATTCCTTCTCCTTGCTTTCAGTTCAACATTTGCACATAAAAAAAATCCCAAACTAACCAGAGACAATGATGGTTCTCCATAGACAATTCATCAAATGCCCTAGAATTCCATGGGTTACTTCAGCACCTTTTATTTAAATCTTAAACATGCACAAAAACCCAATGAGATCAATTGAGAACAGTTGCAGCATCAGACAAATTGAAATTGTCTATTTGGCTCCCTGAGAATATACATGGAATTGTACTCGATCAAAAGTCACACAATATTAAATAAACTACTGTATACCCAAGCCTGGGTTTGCAAATGTAGCCCATAATTAGAGGAAAAGGAGGTGGTGGGTTCCATCCAGGTAGAAAACAGATCAAAGAGAAACCAAAAACATGGCCGCATCTTGGTTTCTATCTTACGTTCAAGGATGTCGATGCTGCTCGGTACAGCAAGATTACTCCTTATATTTGTATTTTACAGAAGCGAGGGTCATGGAAGAGCAAGGTAGACCTGGCAGTGGGACAAACATCAATGGAATGAACGAACAGAAAAAGCAGAAGAGAGGAGGGAAGTAAACACTGAAACGAACACGTAAGATGGTAAGGTTAGGAAAGGTGAACGAAGGTAATAAAGATCATGGAATAGTGAGACAGAATAGCCTCTGGAAGTGGTTTCATAAACAGGAGAAGCAGGTAATAAAAGAGTCGAGGTGTGCAGTCAGCCTGGATTTGGAAGCCCAACGACGAGGGCTCACTGGAAGAACGCATCCATCTTTGGAAGGTTGGTGCACTGAGAGAGCAGAAGGAACATGACTTTGGAAAACAGATCCCTGATCTACATACCTGTGATGTAACTGTGTGCTTCGACCTCATCACAGGAGGTTCAATAATGTTTGAGAGCTTTAGATGCCACAGACCTAGGAGAGACAGATAGATGTGATGCGATGTACCATAATTACCACCTTTCAAACAAAGTGTTATTGATTATAATTATTATGCCTACCCTCGCTTCCGATAAAGCATTCCCCCCTCTCTCTCTGCAGTTGTTGTCATCGTCATCAAGCGAGATGCAGATCAGACACGTCTCATCAAATCACACTTGGCTGATGCTTTCCTGCAATTACAATGCGCTGCTGAATCGTACTTCTGCTACCAAAAGTCAGAAGATTCAGGATAGTCTGTTGTGAAGGTCATCAAAATGGAAGGCAACAACTCCAAAACGATCCATCACGTGTTGACAAAATGCATATATACATATCGTGGCCTCGTGGGTGGAGGTCCTGCGGCCGGGTTGTCCAGGTAAACACTCAAAAAAGTTTTCAGGCAAACATAAACCGATGCATCATGGGTAAGATCACATGGATGTGCACACTTGATCAGCACGACGAATGTTGTTGATCTCACTATTCATTTGCAATTGGTCACTTGCTTTGACACCGATACAAATTTTTATTAAGGACCGAGCTATAGGGATGAAAAAAAACTACATATGATCGAACAAAAAGTTTCAAATGTAGCACCTCACTGCCATTAGAGCATTTAAATAGCATCAGACGTGGCAATAAACGTGAATTGTTGCTCCCAGCTTGCTGGCTCATGACAGAAGACGCCATTTGCATTTTTTGCCTCCTTCATTCCTAACCAGTTTAGAATCCCGTGCGGGCACGGGCAGCTTGCTTGTGTTCAAAGTGGGAACAGCCTTGGACACCTGGAATGTTTTCGAATTACTCTTTCACTGCATTGATCATTCCTTTTCTGCAATTCTGAAAAATATGACAACTCAAAATGTAGCAATTTATTATTATCCATGGTCATATCGAAGTGATGCTCAAGTTGCATAATTATATCATACATTGTATGTTGATCTACTGCTAATCAATTGTCGTGCGATGCAACACTGGTGCTTGATTGTCATTTACATATTTATGTTACAAATAAGTAATATCAACATTTCCATCAAACATCTCCTATTACTCCTCTACCCATGTTCTTGTCAGAAACAACATACCTCTGGCACCTCTATATCTCCAAAACCGCTGCATGGAAAAAAATTGAACCATGGCTCATTGTAAAGAACTCCATATGGGGAATAGGTGTTGTTAACGATGACGTCATTGGTGCTAATATGACCCCACTGCAAAGCCGCAATGAGCCGGCGAAGCCAAAGCCTCTTGCCACTATTTTCTTTTCGCGATAAAAAGCAATGTACTCACGAAACGTAGGCCTAATTGGAAAGTAGACCACTCTGGGGCATTTTCGAAATGTTTCTCTTCTTTAGTGGTAGACCTAAAATAAATAAAATAATTAATTTTAAAAAATAATTCTTCGTCAATTTTAGAATACTAGGGCATGCCCGTACTATATATAAGCTAGGACGTGCCCGTACGTGGGTGCCCGTTCCTTGCCAAAAAAAAAAATAATAATAATTTGTGTAGGGGTGTGTGTGTGTGTAAACATCCTAGGGCGTGCCCGTACGTGGGTGCAAAAAAACATGCGTGCAAACAACAACAACAAAAAAAAACTTTGAAACCACGTGGCAGTAACGACCACAGAACCCCCCCCCCCTCTATTTACATGAATGGTTTGGTCCATTCGCAACGACCACAGAACCCCCCCCCTCTATTTACATGCAATGGTTTGGTCCATTCGCAACGCCAAAGCGAACGGCGAACGGCTAAATCGCCATAGCTCGGTAAGTACTTGTCCGATTAATTTCAAACCTTGAAAAGGCACATCCTCGGGTCCCCAGCAATATACCTGGCAAGTTTAAAGTATATCGGACCCGTGGTTGTCGAGAAACAGCGGTCACAGACAAACAAACAAACGTACAAACGTACAAACGTACAAACAAACACACAGAGATTACTGGAATTATAGATAGAATACTAGCAGAAGTACCCGGCATTGCCGGGTGGGGGAGGGGAGGGGGGAGGGGAGGGGAACGGGGGGGAGGGGAGAAGAGTGGGAGGGGGAGAGGGGAGAAGAGGGGGGGGATGGGGAGGGTGAGGGATGGGAGGGGGTGGGAGGGGGGACGAGGGAGGGGGGAGGGGAGGGGGGAGGGAAGGGGGGAAGGGGGGAGGGGGAGAGGAGGAGGGAGGGGGGAGGGGAGGGGGGAAGGGGGGAGGGGGGGAGGGGGAAAGGGAGGGGGAGGGGGGAGGGGGAAAATGGAGGGGGAGGGGGAAAATGGAGGGGGAGGGGAGAAGGGGAGGGGGGAGGGGGAGGGTGGAGTAGGGGAGGGGTAGGGTGGAGTAGAGTCCCTTTATATACAGAGTTGTGACATAGAGGGTCCGGAAAAATCTAGTCACGTGATTGCGTGGAGCCATTTTGAGTCCATCGCGGACAGGATCAGGATCGGACGCATATCGGTCAGCGTTTTAACGTTCCCGCTGTACGCAGCATTCTCATTCGTGTTTTACATCGATTTTACGACAAAATGACAGGTTGTAGCGCCTGTGGGTGCACAAATAGAACGGAGAAGGGATTCAAGATGTATAGATTTCCATCAGATGCTAAAAGACGGAAAATCTGGGAGAACAGAGTCAGTCGTGTTGGATGGAAAGTAACTTCTTCGTCAGTTCTCTGCCAGGTCAGTGTGATGGTGGTAATGGTCCCATATGCGTATATTTGTGTGCTGCGAGTGAGACTGGCCTTTGCTTTGGCTTTACAGGCTTGTTATCCATTGCTCGTGGATTAATTAGCACTTGAAGGGGAAGGTGTAGTGGTTACCTTATTCACATGTCGCGGTTAACTTATCCGCATGTGACGGTTACCAATACGATATGTTTGGTCTAACCCATGCACACGGGCTTTTGGTTGTGTGGTCGTGACGCACACGCGGCTGTTGGAGCCACGCCCTCCGAAGAGGGTTCTTGGTTTGAGAGAGAGAGAGAGAGATAGAGGGAGAGAGGGAAAGGGGGGGCCGGGGGTAGGGGGGCTAATCTATTTTTGGTGGGATTAATATATGATCGGCAACATGCAGCAAAGTTTCGATTAATAATTTAAATATGAAAATTAAACAAACACAAATATATACCCACACACGATAAACAAGGTCAAACAACTGCAGAAATACAAAGATACCTCTTAACATTGTATTGTACATGTACATGTATAAGCAGGGAGGTGAGAGTTCGAGTCTCGCTCTCGCCTCCCTGAAATTAAAATGAGGCTGAAATAAGCAGCACGTGTACCTGTCTAGTTCATTCCTTCTTTGTCATGGTTCTAAATGTCTGTGACTGTTAAATCACAACCAGCTCTGTGATTTTCTTCTTTATCATATGGCTCTTAGTTGTCATAAATCTTCTATTTTGTCATCTTCACATAATTTGTTCATTATCAACATGGAAAAGACCATTCCCATCTCTCATTCATAGAGAACATAATGGAATACACGGTTCAATGCACTAGCGCCATACGGCGGCTCCGCACTGAATGGACTCAAAATGGCGTCAAATCGTTAGTTGTCACTACTCTTTCTATAAAGGGACTCTAGGGTGGAAGGGGAAGGGAGGGGGGGGGACGGAGGGGGGAGGGGGAAGGGGGAGGGAAGGGGATGGCCAGTCAACAATGACGTTGCAGTTCTCATGGTCGGAGAGCAGCACAACAATCGGACATAGTCCTGCATATTCGCAACAGCACGGAGCGGATTTTGGAGACTCACCGATCCTGTGACGTCCTCCAGTACCGGCGTTGCCGGGCAGGGGAAGGGAGACCCGTACATTCCCAACCCGTACATTCGCCCTCTCGACTCAAGCTCACTCAGACAAAAGCCTCGCACAAATTACACCGTGAAGGCCCAATGGTCATGTCTATGCCACAAATCACGGGCGCACTGAATTGAAAATATATAGAACGCTCATACTCCGTGAAAAGTGAAGCCGCCGTGTCGCCATCTTGGTCAGCACGACTCGACCAACTCGCTTCGCGGATCTCGTTTTGTGCGGCAATAAACTGCTCCAATCGGTTACGGAAGGGTTGTGGAAAGACGTTTCACAGCTGTTTCAAAGACATTTAATTCATATCACACAAAATCGATACAAAACACGATCGCATAAAAGGTGAAAAAACGTGTGACGTGTGACGGGATGGAACATCACGTGATCGCTCTGAGCGAATCAGTCTGGCGGCGGGAATGGAACATCACGTGATCGCTCTGAGCGAATCAGCGAGCTGCTCTGGAACCGGCTGAGATTAGCGGGTACTTCGCTGAAATGTGCTGAGGTAAATATGAATTAAAAATATGGATCTCGTCAAACATGGTCTCGGCCATGTTCGTCCCAGGCTCAATGGCTATGTCTATGCCAAATATCAAGTACGTGAGCCTCTCCGTTTAGGAGTCTATCGGTAACATTACACACACACACACACACACACACACACACACACACACACACACACACACACACACACACACACACACACACACAAACTGTGTTTTATAGATATAGATGACGCCGTTTTCAGCCTCCGAAACGCGGTAATAAGCTTTTTTGAAATATTTTTTAAAATACTCGAATCTCATTGGTTCCGGTGTTTGGTGAAGATTTTCGTTGAAGATAACCAGGGCCTGTGCGGGCCCGGGGAACGAGGTTGGTCTTAAAGTATTTTAATTACAAATTAGAGGTGCATAACATTGTGAATCAAACAAAGACGGGTGAAACAAACTCCTATCGAACTTTTTCGCAATTTTTTATGCATACGTCCGCATCCGCAAGATGGCGGCCTCCATGGAGCGATTTGGTGCGTCAAAGCTTCGAAATTCTCAAAGGATCCAGCAAAATATGGCTTTTCAACATAATACGCGTTCATTCACAACACCGGCTTCGCCGGCTATTACTAGTACCCTACTGCAAAGCCGCAATGAGCCGGCGAAGCCAAAGCCTCTTGTCACTATTTTACCCATCACTATGGCATCAGTAGGTTAGGTAGTTGGTAGTAGGTAGGTGTAGTAGGTACCGTACCTAGTTCAAAATGACACCATTTGCATTCTGGATGAGATTAAAATTTATAAAATTCCCTTCTTGATTAATTCGGTGAATTCCATCTCAACTTCGGATATTTCCGGCCGTGAAAAACTATCCCCTACGGCCGCGAGATTTCTAAAAAAAATTATTCTTCGTCAATTTTAGAATATTTGACGCCGTTTTCAGCGTCCGAAATGTGGTAAAAAGCTTTTTTGAAATATCTTTTCAAATGCTCGAATCTCATTGGTTCCGGTAATTGGTGACGGTTTTCGTTGAAGATAACCAGGGCCCATGTGGGCCCGGGAACGAGGTTGGTTTTAAAGTATTTTAATTACAAATTCGAGGTGCATAGGATTGTGAATCAAACAAAGACGGGTGAAACAAACTCCTATTGAACTTTTTCGCAATTTTTTAATGCATACTTCCGCATCCGGAAGATGGCGGCCTCCATTGAGTGATTTGGTTTTTGAAATATTTTTTCAAATGCTCGAATCTCATTGGTTCCGGTGTTTGGTGACGATTTTCGTTGAAGATAACCAGGCCCGTGCGGGCCGAGGTTGGTCTTAAAGTATTTTAATACTTTAAGCCGTCGCCGAGGTTCATAGAGAGTGAGCAAATCGGAGAGATAGTGAGGTCCCATTCCACACAATGATTTATAACATAGTGTGCAAATTTTGTATTGCACACGAGCAGAGACAGGCAGCCAGTGTAAAGATTCAAGAAGCGGAGTAACATGGTCAGACTTCTCCGCCTTAGAGACAAGATGAGCAGCAGAGTTTTGAACCTTTTGTAACTTATCCAAGAGAAACTGAGGGCAGCCAGCATACATAGAATTACAATAGTCTAGCCTTGAGAGGACAAGGGCACAGACCAGAGTTATGCTTCAGTCACATTTGGCTTGGCGGCCGTAGGGTCTAAAAAATCTACGGCCACTAGCAATTATAGGGCGGCCGCAGTATTTCCACGGTCGCACAATGTAGCAGTCACATATGTTTTTATTTTTCGGGTAGCCGCACGGGGTATTTAGAAATTGTGGAGACCGAAAACGTGGGGGTGCCGTACGGTCTTTGATTTGATGTCGCACGGTGACCTTAGGGCGTCCCTGCGGCGGCCATAGAATTTTCAAGGCAGACGCAAGGTAGCCTCAAGGTGCTCTCAAGGCGCCCGCAGGGGGGCCCTAAGGCGAACGTGCGGCCAGACGGACGGTAACGAGTGGGTATATATACCAGTTCTGTTTCATATGTATATCATATCTCATATCGTCATGGCTACGGCTGTCGAATTGCTACGGCCACCCTAGAAATGAAAAAAGTTATAACTCCACGCTATAATTCCACGGCGACCCTTACGGCCTGTAAAAGATAGCCATACGCCCTAGGGCCACCCTGAGGCCACCTCAGAAACTCTGCGGCCGCCGCACGTTTCTGTCAATTTAGGGGGGGTACGGCCGCCGTATCCTAGCCGTAGAGCAAATGTGACTGAGGAGTTAGAGCAGCTTGAGGAGTAATAAAGTGGCGAATGGATGCGATCTTTCACAGCTGAAAGTATGCTGATTTGCAAGTTTGAAGTACTTGCTTGGAAAATGTCATGTTACAGTCGAAAACCACACCAAGGTTCTTGGCCGACGAAACAAAGCTTACATCGGTTTCACCAACATGAATAGTGGTAGGAAGTGAACATTGTAGAGGACACCTGTGCGACCTTACAATCATAGACTCTGTTTTAGCATCGTTCAGCTGAAGTTTGTTTTGGGTCATCCACGCCTTCACGTCGGCAATACAGCCTTCTAACACTTCAACAGTGGGCACGATTTGTTGAATCGTGCTTCCTTTGTACAGCTGATTGTCGTCCGCAAAGGCGTGGTGATCAACTGAATGTCTGGCAACAAGATCAAATAGAGCCTGAGTGTACAAAAGAAAGAGGATAGGTCCCAGGACTGAGCCCTGGGGAACGCCAAAGGAAAGCGGAGAAGGGGCTGATTTCTGGCCATTGACAACAACTGTTTGCACTCTATCAGTAAGATAGGACATCAGCCAAGAAAGGGGAGTACCAGTCATACCAAATGTGATTTCAAGACGACGAATTAAGACACTATGGTCAATCGTGTCAAAGGCGGCAGACAAGTCCAAAAGAGCAAGAACGGAAACCTTACCACAGTCAAGAGAGGTCAGAAGATCATTGGTTATTCTTAGGAGAGCGGTCTCGGTGCTATGGCCTGGTCTATATGCTGACTGGCGAGAATTGAAAAGATTATTTGAAACTAGATGGTCATTCATCTGTGATAGCACAATTCTTTCTGTGATCTTTGACAGGAAATACAGGTACGGAGATAGGACGGTAATTTTTCATGTCGTTAAGGTCAAGGGTGGGCTTTTTAAGAAGTGGTTTAACAAGAGCTTGCTTGAAGAGAGGCAGAAATTAACCCGTAGTCAGAGAATCATTGATAACTGCAGTAATAAATGGCAGGAGGGTGTCCAAACACTCAATAAACAAATCGGTGGGAAGGGGGTCAAGATCACATGTTTTTGTGTTTGACTTGAGGATTGTACATTTGACAATTTCCTCAGTAACAG
Source organism: Myxine glutinosa (assembly GCF_964187855.1). NCBI lineage: Eukaryota > Metazoa > Chordata > Myxini > Myxiniformes > Myxinidae > Myxine > Myxine glutinosa. Next base: position 108,157,799 of record NC_136272.1, read on the forward strand.
GAGTAAACGAACTAAGAGGTCGTCCGTGAAAGCAGTGTTCAGCATCATCGAAGGAAAGGAGTGACTGCTTGTCAAGATTGTTTCTTATTGACTGAATTTTATTGTGAAAGAAATGCAGGAAGCATTGGGGTAGTTCGTTTTGAGGAAATACAGTGGGAAGAACGGATTTATTTTTGGTAGCAAACAGGCGGTTGGTAATGCTGAACAGTTGCTTGCAGGAGGAGCTCCTAGTAATCCGATCAGAAATATATGACGTTTTTGCTTTCAGAATGATTTTTATGACACGTCTTTTAGCTATGTTATACAACTGTTTATGGACTGTGAGGCCAGTCTTCAGCCACTGTCTCTCGGCACATCGTCGTTCCTTTTTGGCAGCCCTGACTTTTTTTTCTTTTTTTTTCTTTTTTTGTTTTTTTTGTTTTTTTTGTATACAAGATCGAGGCTCGTGAAAGAGCTAACATTAATCACACAAAAAGACAAACCAACACACAAAACACAAAAAACAAGGGGAGCGTCAGACAAGATGGGGAGAGAGGGGGAAGGACACAAAAGAGAGGGGGAAGAGGGGGAAGGACACAAACACAACATTTGAGAGCAGGGACATCGGGAGGACTTGGGGGGAGGTGGGAGAGGATTAAAACATATTGTTACAGATCGCGGTTTAAGATGTTATTTACCGAGCGGTGGTATTGCCGCGACCGTTACAGGATCCCTGACTCACCCGATTCACCCAGAACTTTGGCCGGATCGCACCGCAGCTGCTTAATGAGGGGAAAAGACTAAAACGACGAATGCAAAGAGGAAAAGGAATAAAACGAATAGACGGACAGAAGAGTAATTGGATTTATTATTTACACAAGCAAAAAGGAGCAATCAAGGTTTATTTACAACACATAAGACGCATGTGACACAGTGCAAATACTAGCTTATCTACAGACTTAACTTATTCCCAGGACAGAACAAACAGAACAAACTCACGTCCACAAGAAGGGTGGAAAGGCAGGAGGTGGATGGCTGGAGGGAGAGGAAAGGTCCAAGGGGGTCCTGCAGCTCAACCGGCGCGTTTAGCAGCCGCCGTTCCTTTACGGTCCTGCTCCAAACCGCCGTTCAGGCCCCCTTTGGCTGTTGGGTGTTCTTGCTGCGACGGCCTCCGCTGCGTTCCCAGGACTTGTCTGACTCGTTGGTCCACACCCTCAACTCTTTCTTGGTCCCTCACTCTTTACCACCGACTCCTCACCGCAACCAACGCAACCACTTGACCACCACCTCTACTGACTGACTCTTCACCACTCTCCACTTGACGACCGACTCTCAACCAACTCAGTTCAACTCACAACTCACTTCCGTTCGCGCCTTTTATAGCGCCTCCAGCGATTACGCCGCCGGCGTTTTGGACACGCCCATCGGGGTGCTCACCTCGGCCCTGGTTGGTCGCGCGACCCTCGGGCTCCCCCCTCGATGACGACGGGCGGGTACGCCCCTCCTCCCCTCTATGACGAGGTGGAGACACGCCTTTCTTCTCCGACCCTGCCTCGTGGTCAATGGCGGTTATTGGAGGGGAGGTGATTGAGAATCGAGGGCTCAGCAATGACGAGAGGGGATGTAATTGGCAATCGAGGGTTGGCAATCACGAGAGGGGATGTAATTGGCAATCGAGGGTTGGCAATCACGAGAGGGGATGTAAAAGGGAATGGAGATTTTGGGGATGGGAAGGAAAGGGAGATTTTGGGGATGGGAAGGAAAGGGGATCTATTCTCTTTCACTGGTGCAATGGAGTACTTCAATTAATGGGAGACACAGCCTTACTCTAAAACACAGAATAAGAGATAAATATCAACAGGGGTATTCTATTATTTGGCTGACGTGTATGCTTGTGGACTAATTATGGGATGCCCTTTCACCTTTACACAGCTCCGGAGGTAGGGGGGCGCAGAATAAACAATAATAATAATAATACAGCACACCATCAAAAAATATTCAGTCCTCATCTCCGCAACAATATGAACACTGCAAGGACTCTGGGGTGAATTACCGGGGGTAGAAAAGATCAAGGTTTTCGATGGGGGACGATAAGAGATGGTGGTGAACAGCTGTTTTAAAGACCTGGAGGGAGGAGTGGGATTGAAGGGAGTGGGGGAGTTTGTTCCAGAGGCGGGAGAAAAGGGGAATGAAAGAGTGAAGGTGAGCAGAGAGCCTAGACTTTGGCAGTTTAACCATAAGAGGGTTGCAGGCAGATCTTGTGCGACCTGAAGGAATATTGGGGGGACAGAGCACAGAGAGAGCTGGGGGAGCAAGGCCGGAGAGGAGTCGGTAGAAGACAGAAAGACCACCAACCTGCCTGCGGTGAGTGAGTGAAAGGCCCTCGGCGTTGACTACATCGCAGGAGATTCCAATGATTCTGAAAGCTTTGGCCTCAACAGCGTGAAGCCAAGCAAGGTGTGAGGCAGGAGCACCAGCCCAGAGGGGGGAACAGTATTCCATTGAGCTGCGGATGAAAGCCTTGTATGTGGTGAGGAGCTCAGGTGTGCCAAGGAAGGACTTCGCACGACGGAGGATGCCCAGTCGGCGACTGGCTTTGGAGGCCAGCTTGGAAATGTGGTTTTCCCAAGAAAGATCATGGCAGATAGTGAGACCCAAAAGCCTGAGCGACAGAACTTCTTGGAGAGGATTGTTGAGAAAGTAGATGGGAGGGTTGTCCAGTCGGTCCTTTCGGAGAGACATTGTAAGAGTGTGAGATTTGTCAGGATTGAAAGACATGTTCCACTTGTTTGACCAGTCTGTGATTTTGTCCAGGTCTGCAGAGAGTGAGGAGGCTGCAGACTGCCGATCTGAGGGATGAGGAATGGAGCGACAGAGAGTAGAGTCGTCAGCAAAGAGATAGAGAGGATTTTCAAGAGAGTCAGAGAGATCATTGATGAAGACCAGAAAAAGCACAGGGCCCAGAACACTACCTTGGGGAACTCCAGCCTGAACAGGAAGAGGAGATGAGAGAAACCCATTCAGGGCCACACGTTGACTACGACCAGAGAGGAAGTCCGCCAGCCATGCGTGGAGATTTCCATGGATACCAAAGGAGGAGAGTTTGGAGAGCAGAGCAGGGTGCCAGACCGTATCGAAGGCACGTGAAATGTCAAGGGAGACTGCTCTAATTTCCTGTTTGGCGTTGAGGACCTCCATCCATTGTTGAGAAAGCAGAAGCAGCATGTCCAGAGTAGAGTGACCAGGTCTGAAACCAAATTGATGATCAGAGATCAAGCCATTGGAGAAGAGGAAAGATTTCATATCTGAAGCAATGATGGATTCCATGACTTTGCTGATAATTGGGAGAAGGCTGATTGGTCTGTAGTTGCTGGGATCTGTTTTTGCACCTTTTTTGTGCAAAGCGGTGATGTTGGCTGATTTCCAAGCAGATGGCAGATGACCTTGAGCAAAAGAGAGGGTGAAGAGAACAGAAAGAGGGAGTGAAAGAGCAGAAGAACATGATTTTAGGACCCGTGGGCTGATGCCGTCAGGACCAGTTGCAGAATCAGAGTCGAGGGTTGACAGAAACTTTTCCACCTTGTCAGGAGGAAAGGACACAGAGTCCAGGAGCAGCTGGGTACGACTGGGTACGGTGGGTACAGAGAGGGATGGGTTTGGGACACAATATTTAGAGGCAAACACAGAGTTGAGGCATTCAGCTTTTTTACGTGCGGAGTCAGCCGTTAAGCCGTTTGAGGTGAGGGAGGGGATGGAGGGGGAACAAACACCAGAAACAGATTTGACCAGACGCCACCAGGATTTGGAAGAGGGAGACAGATAAGAGAGTTCGGTCTTGAGAATGGTGAGATATTGTTTCCTGGCTCTCCTGAGGGTGGACACACACTTGTTTCGGGCTTTGTGAAAGGAAATGAGATTTCCTTCCGTTGGATTTGCTTTCCAGGAGACGAAAGCGAGTTGTTTCAGGGCAACAGCCTCACCACAAGATTCCGTGTACCATGGACGGGAGGAAGGGTATGACAACTGAAGACGAGATGGTATAAATCTGTGCATGAGAGAGAGCAATTTACTTTGAAAGAATTCCCAGGATGAGTTGATGTCAGAGGCGGTAGAGATGGGAGACCAGTCCAGATGATTGATGGCTGCTTGAAGACCGTGCCAGTTGGCCTGATTGAAATGCCAGACTCGTCGACGCTGAGGAGGCTCTCTGAGAATGGTCAGAGAGATGTCCACTTTGACAAGCACATGATCAGATGAGCCGATTGGAGCAGAAGAAGAGCAGCAGACATTTTCAGGGAAGTTTGTCATAACCAAATCCAGAAGAGAAGATGCTCCGTTGACTGAGATCCGGGTCGGGAAATTGACAGATTGTGTCAGTCCCAGTGAGTCGCAGAAGTCCTTTGCTGAAGAGCCATGGCTGGTGAGAGAGGTACCCACACCCAGCCAACTGGCATGGTGACAATTGAAATCACCACATATGAGGAAGAGAGAGTTGGGATGGGTAGATAGAAGTTGGTCCATATTATCAGACAGCGAGATGTAGATGGAGTCATCGCTGATTGGTGGACGGTACAACACACATATGAACAAAAGGTGGGAGCGAAGGGGAAGCCGTAGCCAAAGGTATTCCTGGGGGTGAGGTGGAGAGAGGGCAGTGGAGGGCGAGTGAGGAAGAGAGTTTTTTATAAAGATAGCAACCCCACCTCCAGGACGAGGCTCAGGTCTATCATACCGGAGGAGGGAGTAACCTAGGAGAGATACCAAGGCATCAGAGACATCATGAAGGAGGAAAGTTTCTGTTAAGCAGATCACATCTGGTTTGTCAGAAGCAACCTGTATGGAGAGGTCAGTCAAGTTTGAGCGAAGGCCCCGGATGTTTGAGGTCCATACCGTTAATGAAGAGGAAGGGGGAGCATCGGGTCCAGAACAGGGGGGGGGGGGGGAGGGGTAGGGTAAGATGTGGAAGAGGAGGAAGAGGTAGGGAGAGCTGTTGAAGGTGTGTCAGAGATTTCAGAATAGCTTGGAGAAAGGGAAGAATGGGGCAGACAAAAGGTTTGATGGAGATTGGGTGAGGCACAGTGAGGTGTTATTTGAGTAGGGGGAAGAGCAAGGGAGAAGGTTTGGGGAGATGAAGGTGAAAGTTGGAAGGAGGAAGAAGCAGGGAGGATGCTTTGAGGAGGAGGGGTGAGAGGGGAGTCTAGGAGGGGAGGAGCGAGGGAGAGTCTCGGAGGGGAGGGGTGTGGGAGGAGTTTAGGAGGGAGGGGAGGGAAGGGGCAAGGGGGGAGATTTGAAAGGGATGGGTGATGGGGAGGATTTGGAGGGGAGGGGTGAGATTGGATTTTGAAAAGTGTACGATTCATGGGAAACGAACATTTTTTGCAAAATGAGTTTGAGACCTTCGAGTCAAAAATACGTTTGAGGACACTGGAGGAGGGATGGAGTTCTGGATAGTTTATGGAATGTAGAAAGGAGGAACTGTAAGAGATGGTATTATATATATTTTTTGGAATGAATAGATTTGGTGAGCAAGACGAAAGCATCCTTTTGTAGGAAAAGAAGAAAAGGGTGTTATAATATATTAGAGAAAATAGTTGTTCAGGGGAGAGATTATACATTTCTAACCACGTGATCGCGAACGAAGAACGAACGAACGAACAAAAAGAACAACAAATCAACGAATAAGACCTGGGAAGGAAATGTTTTTTTTTTTTGTTTTTTTTGTGAGTACAGATATTAAACAAGGAGGTACGGGGTGAACGACTGGTACGAAACAGAGAACGAAAATAATTTCAGCGCATTCGACGAATCGCTGAGAGAAAAACAAACCACAAGGTCGGAGACGGTACGGTAGTCTAAGCCTACGAGTACTAGGCCGCAGAATACTCGATACCATTAACCGACGATTGTGTATACATGTACGAAAAATTAGCACCGAAAATTTTCCAAAAGATACGCTATAGGTACATACACCGAAAGATAGATACAGTCTCGACAAAAACACAATTGAGAAATATCACTTAGCTTCGAAAGCGTGAGCGCATGGAGCAGCTTCGAAAAGACGTGACCTCGCCGTGATCTCGCGAGATCTCGACTTCGTCGCTGACTGCGCTGAACCAGCAATACTCAGGTGGATGGTGACACAGAAGTGGTCCGAGGTGAAAGCACAGGTCACTGACGTGGACTGCACCAACTGATCATCGCATCTGTGCACTAACCAATCCAGGATGTGTCCTTTAACGTGTGTAGGTTGGGAGACAGACTGAGACAGACTAAAAGTAGAAAGGAGGTCAATGATCTTTGAAGTGAGAGGATGTTGTGGTTGGTCGTAGTGGACGTTGAAATCTCCAAGAATCAAGACGAAACCAGGAAGAGTATTGCAGTGGTCGAGCAGATTAGGAAGCTGGGTCACGAACATAGAGTCAGTAAGCTTGTTTTTCCGGTTAGGTGGAGGTCGGTAGAGGCAGAAGAAATGAAGTGTTTTCTGACACAGTGAAGGTGACATGGGCTAGCTCGTAGGATGAATGGTCGAACGAAAAAGTCGTGGTGAAGGAGACAAAGGGAGAGAAGTTGTCTCTGTAAATAACAGCCACGCCCCCACCCCGAGAGGAGCGAGGAAATGACTGCAGGGTGTATCCAGGTGGGGTGAGATCAGCACACCTCGCTTCGTCGCCACTGGGTCGGAGCCAAGTTTCCGTCAGAAAAACACGTCGATATCGTTATCTTGAATAAAAGAGGTAATTTCGGTTCGCTTGTCAGGACTACTTACAGACTGAGCGTTGAATAAGGCGAGATACAGGTCAGAACGGTGTTGTTTTGGTGCTGTGTATGTTCTACAGGGATAGATGAGGTTATTGAAGTTGACAGGGGACACTTTTTCGCAGGAATTATTCAAATGTGGGCCGTCGCTGGTCGCGAAGAGAAATCACAATCGGTATTTTTCTCTGCTTTCTCCTCCCGCCTCGCTTTGTGCGTTTTCTCGAGAGACCAATGCCGATTTCAAGTTCTCTGAGGCCTGACACGAGTCCAGGAGTCAATGGAGTGGTGTTGTTTAAAGACAAAAGTTTTGTGCATAACAAATGGGAGCGATGGGGCGAATAGGCCTCGAGATAGAGGAGTTAGAGCGGATAGTCGAGCTCGGTACATGCAGCGGTGCGTGCAGAGGTGGGGCGAGCGATGGGGCGAGCGGTGGGGCAAGCGGTGGGACGAGCGATGGGGCGTGCGATGGGGCGTGCGATGGGGCGAGCGGTGGGACGAGCGATGGGGCGAGCGGTGGGACGAGCGATGGGGCGGGGGATGGGCCGGGCGATGGGACGAGCGATGGGATGAGCGATGGTACGAGCGGTGGGGTGAGCGGTGGGACGAGCGGTGGGACGAGCGGTGGGATGAGCGATGGGGCGAGCGATGGGGCGAGCGGTGGAACGAGCGATGGGGCGAGCGGTGGGATGGGCGATGGGGCGGGCGATGGCCTGGGCGGTGGGACGAGCGGTGGGACGAGCGGTGGGACGAGCGGTGGGACGAGCGATGGGACGAGCGGTGGGGCGAGCGGTGGGACGAGCGGTGGGACGAGCGATGGGGCGAGCGGTGGGATGGGCGGTGGGACGGGCGATGGGGCGGGCGATGGGACGAGCGGTGGGGCGGGCGATGGGACGAGCGGTGGGATGAGTGGTGGGGCGAGCGATGGGGCGGGCGATGGGACGGGCGGTGGGGCGGGCGGTGGGATGGGCGGTGGGGCGGGCGAAGGGCCGGGCGATGGGCCCGGCGATGGGACAGGCGGTGGGACGAGCGGTGCGGCGAGCGGTGGGACAAGCGGCGGGATGAGTGATGGGGCGAGCAGTGGGGCGAGCGATGGGACGAGCGATGGGACGAGCGATGGGGCGAGCGGTGGAACGAGCGATGGGGCGAGCGATGGGGCGAGACGGGGAAAAGAACTGTCTTGTTGAGAGGCGCACACCGGGGCTGCGTGAGGCTCAACGAAAAAACATGGCGGGTACTTACAGTTCGAAATTTTCAACTTGGTGGCGAGTAAAAACCAAAGTACTGCAAATCTTACGGGCAGACACGCCGCCATAAACCAGGAAACGAAACAGGGATCCATCACAATCATTCACACAAAGCACAACACGACAGCACACGCTAAATCCAACAGAATCAATCAAATACACAGGACGACCGACTCAACTCAGCCTGCTAGGCGAATGGCCGGGATGTTAATCCGGAAGTTAAATGTCACAAGAAGCTTAAGGAAGTAACTATACGATGTGCTAGCTTAGGGCCTATTTTAAGAAATTTTAACTGGGCTTAATATACGTTTTCACAGTATGTGTGTAGTCTTCTAACTTCAGTCGCTGTCAGGACTGGTTCTCTCCGGGCACTGCGGCTTCCTCCACCAGAAGAAGTTAGCTTGCAGTAAGATCAGTGCCGACAGATCAGACGATAGCACCGTTTCAACGGCAATGTGTGACTGTCGTTAATCAAACCGTGTCGATGGCGCTGATTGGCTGACCTAAGCTGATCGCTGATTGGTCAGCTCACAAAATTTCGCAAATTCAGACCTAAAATGACACCATTTGCATTCTGGATGAGATTAAAATTGATAAAATTTACTTCTTGATTAATTCGGTGAATTCCGTCTCAACTTCGGATATTTCCAGCCGTGAAAAACTATCCTCTACGGCCACGAGATTTCTAAAAAATAATATTTCGTCAATTTTAGAATATTTGAATATTTTCACCCTCCGAAACGCGTAATAAGCTTTTTTGAAATATTTTTTTAAATGCTCGAATCTCATTGGTTCCGATTCGGTGTTTGGTGATGATTTTCGTTGAAGATAACGAGATTGGTCTTAAAGTATTTTAATTACAAATTAGAGGTGCATAAGAATGTGAATCAAACAAAGACGGGTGAAACAAACTCCTATTGAACTTTTTCGCAATTTTTTTATGCATACTTCCTCATCCGGAAGATGGCGGCCTCCATTGAGTGATTTGGTTTTTGAAATATTTTTTCAAATGCTCGCATCTCATTGGTTCCGGTGTTTGGTGACGATTTTCGTTGAATATAACCAGGCCCGTGCGGGCCGAGGTTGGTCTTAAAGTATTTTAATTACAAATTAGAGGTGCATAAGATTGTGAATCAAACAAAGACGGGTGAAACAAACTCCTATTGAACTTTTTTCAATTTGTTATGCATACTTCCGCATCCGCAAGATGGCGGCCTCCATTGGGCGATTTGGTGCGTCAAAGCTTCGAAATTCTCAAGCCAAGGGATCCAGCAAAATCTGGCTTTTCAACATAATACGTACGTGTTCCTCTTCATTCCTCCTCCTCCTCTTCTTTCTACTCCTTCTCCTCCTCCTTCTCCTCCCCCTCCTCCTCCTCCTCCTCCTCCTCCTTTCCTCCTCCTATTCTCTCTCTTGATTCCTGTTCATTCATTCCCTTGGTGTTATCCCATTGCCTCTTGGTGTTATCCCTGTTAGTACTAAACCTTAACTTAACGTGTTTGCTTAACGGTTAAGGTGGCTGGCTTAAGCTATTAGCGTCACGAGTTTGAGCCCCTGTTGTGGATTTTAAATACCACCAGGTGGGTTGATTCAGGCTGTCATCGTTCCAAGCTTGGCAAAATGAGTACCTGATTACTGGTAATGGGGGGCACTGCTTCATCGGCACAGCGGCAGTCCCAGTCATGATGCAACCACAGGCTGCACAAGTAACAACAACTGTTAGTACTCGTGCATTGCCTTTTTACCCTTTGAAACGTCACTCTCGTATAACCCTAGAATTTGTATATTTATAAAAAAACATTTTAAAAATTTAAATCCTGAGGCATGCAATATATTTTCCCAAGCACAAAGGAAATCTGTGCAATTACATAATGTTTTGTTCGTCTTAGAAATGAACCTTAAATCTCCAAGGCAAATATCAGCCTGGAGGAAATTTTAAAAGGTTGGACACAAAAGGAAAATGGCACAAATAATAGATTATACGATGGTGATAAATTTCAGCAGTAACTACAAAACGATGCCTGCAGTGGATAACGGACTTCGAATATTTCATAAAATGAGCAAGAGCTGATGTAATGATAGCTGTGTCACATGCGAGCCATATTTAATAATAACAACATGAATCACATATTCAAATATGCATCGACCACGTTTATACATTTTTCCTGCCATGACGGATGAATGTCTACAATATTGTGCAGAGATTAAAGTAATATGGAGGCAAGACTCTCCTGGGTAGGAACGGAGTAGTCAAAATTAGGTAGGACCATCATGTACTCCGTCATGGAGCACCTCATGTGCATTGCTTCCTATCTCTGATCATCCATCTTGAACCTTTGCAGAGATGCTGAGAAAGGATTTGTTGGAATTGCATCTTCAGGAATGGACAATGACTGTAGACATTAACCACACAAAATGAAACAGTCAGGACCGATCAGTTCATCCTTTCTTTTGAGGTACGATAAGAGAGGACAAACATTTCAGAATCGGTCTGAAAAGAGGTGCGAATATATCTAACAGCTCTCATTTCGAAGATGTATAAGGAAACTCAATTTCTCACTGTTCTGATACTGATCTTACACCTCCCAATCCCAAGGAGTACCTTTGGCTGTTACCAGGGCCGGCGCCAGACTATTTTGCGCCCTAGGCAAGGCCAGCTACTTCCACCCCTCCCCCCCCCCCCCCCCCCCCCAAAAAAAAAAAATTGCCAACTTCGATTATTAAAAACAGATGTCTTGCAGAAAAAATAAAAAGCATAAAACTTGAAACTGCTAAATTTATTTTAACTTGCAAGAATAAGTACCGTAAGATGCCAACAGCACCAATATTAAAGGCACAATATCCATAAATATGGCAGTGGCCCTGTTACCCCCACGCTTTGGGGCAAATGGGTTCACTTAAAAAAAAAATGACACTACATGTGGTTTGCAATGCAAAATAAAGAAAGTGGTCCCTTTATGAGTGTGTGAATGGAAATTACAGATAAACAAAACAGTTTTTGGTTTGAGCAATAAGTTTTAGATATGCAAAATCAAAATTTTAAATAATCAATCTTTGATTAACTTTCGCAAATACAAAAGAAAATATTTTGTCACACAAATCATTTTGAACTAAAGGGCACTCGGTATACTGTGTCCGGTCTTAAAACAATAATTTGTATAAAACTGTGACCCTTTAAGGTTCAGTAATGCGCCCCTCTGATGTCTGCGCCCTAGGCGGCTGCCTAGTTGGCCTTATGGTAGCGCCGGCCCTGGCTGTTACTTATCCTCCACTCCCACCTCTTGTTCATCTGAGTGTTGTACCGTTCTCCCGACAGCGACGACTCCATCTACATCTTTCTCTCCAACATCATGGACCAACTTTTAACCACTCATCCGAACTCTCTCTTCCTCATATGTGGCAATTTCAATTGTCACCATGTAAACTGGCATTTCACTCAAGCAGATTGGCAGGGATTGCAAGCAGCCATCTCTCTTCAGGACTGGTCTCCCATATCTACTGCCCCTGATGTTAACTCAACCTGGGTATTCTTCCACAGAATCCTGCTCTCTCTCTCTCATGCACAGATTCATCTCATCTCACCTTGAATTATCCCACCCTTCGTCCCGCCCATGGTACACTGAATCGTGTGGTGAGGTAGTTGCTCTGAAACAAATTTCCTTCTCTTCCTGGAAAGCAAATATGACTGAGGGCAATTCCAGTGCATTCCACAAAGTCAACAACATGTGTGTCCACTCTGAGGACAGCCAGGTTTACCATCATTTGTCCAACCTCAATAATGAACTTTCAAATTTGTCTCCCTCCTCTAAAACCTGGTAGAGCCTTGTCATGTCCCTTCCATCCCCAAACCCTAAAACGACCTCCTTCCACATTTCCAGTATTTCCTTCCTGAAAGTTTACTTCTGTATCCATCTTGTCCACCTCATTTGTCTGCCGTTACCCCTCATACCTCCCCTCCTCACTTGTTTGTCCAAGTCTCCCTCTACTTCGTCCTTCAACTCTGCTTTCTCGGTTTCTCCCCTCTTTCTATAATTGCTTTTATTCTCTTGCATCATGATCTATTCAGTGTTCTATCTCCTCCATGAGCCTTGACTTTGTATGGAAAGAAAGTGGTCATTTGGCCCATCATTCCTGTGCCGCATGCACATCCAATTAACTAAACTAGCAACGGTACCGGCCCTACGGGCGGGGCTTCAATTGAGAGGCCCAAATGAAAAGGCAAAATATCAGAAATTGAAGGCTTTTTTTATTTTAAACAAATTATATAAACATCCGTTAAATCATATCACACGCAAATCATCAAAATCTAAACAGTATTTGTAGAATATCAATAAAAGCCACATCACTGTTCATATCGGTAAGTATTATTCCATCGTGTTTGGAAAAACTGGAAAATTGGAAAAATTGGAAATTTGGAAATTGGGGAAAAAATTGGAAAAACAATATAGCCTATTTTATTCCAGGGGGTCCCAGGATTACCCACCCAAAATTTCGTTGTGATCGGTTCAGCCGTCTTTGCGGTACCTGGGAACAGACGAACAGACAGACATTTGGTGAATTATAGTAAGATACTGTTACGGACACGACTTAGATGTTATGGTGGGCCGAGCGGAATGGCCGCCGTGTTCGCACAAGTTACCCGATTATACTCGAACGTTGGCCGAATCGCGCTACGCTAGATCAATGAAGGAAAGGACACAACGGCTGGGATAAATGACACGACACCAGGGGTACAGTTCTCAAGACCTCCGGAGGAGGTTATAATATGGGTTTGCAGAACGTTTAGATTACACGCACAAGAGGTACAGCACAGAAAGGTGGGCACTTAGACACGGTCTTATCTTATTCCCGACAGACCACAGACAAACGGGACAAGACTGACTCACACAGGGATTGATGGCAGGGGAGGGCAGGCAGTCGATGGCTCAAGGTGCACCTTGGCTCAGGGGCAGAATCGACCCGGTCCGGTCCAAAGAGGCGGGAGGTATCCAGCGCTTGGAGGTGGCGACTTCTCTCTCCAAGCTGGGGGCGCATCTGACGTCACCTCCGTCTTCCTGCGCTTGTCCAGCGGGGAGTGACACGCCCTCGGCTCGTTAGCTCCGCCCCAGATGGAATCGGTCCGCCGCTTCTTATTGGGTGCGGGGGGTTACCGGGCTCCACCCTTGACGAGGAGCTGACAGTGAGCCCCTGCATGGTAACCCCGTCGGAGCACATGGTCAATGGCGGCTAACCAAGCCGGAGTGAGGACGCGCACTCCCCACGCCGCTGTTGTTGTTGTTGGTGTTGTTGTTTCATGAGATGATGGGAGGATGCGGCGATGAGATTGTGGGGAGGTATTGGGAGGTCCTAAACTTACTACTGGTGCCATACAATCACATTCTGGTGCAACGAAGAGTCAGAATTAATGGAAACGAGTCCTTAACTGACATAGACTAAGAATAACTAGCAAGATGTCCTATAGTTGTCTACGTGAGATGCGGTGAACCTGGGCACGACATTTAATGGGGGAAAAAGGGGAAGGTCGGGGCTACAGAGTGTTGTTTACAGACAATGGGACTAGGGAATGGGGGATTGGGGATAGTTGGGGAGTATTGGGGAAATAGGGGAATATTTACAAGCGGATATGGATGGAGGCCAAATCCCATATCCGCAACATTGCACCCTTCTCTACCTCGGGGCGTCCCGACCCGATAAATCTTTACCTACTTTAGTGTGGCACTCAGATGTAGTAGTTCCCTCTACTATTAACTCTACCCTGAGTGCGACAGTTTTACAGATGTTCACAAATGAGTAAATATGGCCCCCTGCGACGTTGCACCCTTCTCCTCACAGAAACACACCCACAGGATAACCGAATCGCGGAAAGAATTCTCAAACTAAACATACAGCCGGTAGGGAGCATTATTTACACAAGACTACACTGATATTTACACTACGATCCAGGACCTGTTTTTGGAGGAACACATGCAGATGTTATTCATAGAGAGAGCACGCATGCCAGCATCGATACACCAACCCACGAGTGCTCTGTGGCCTTACGGCCTTTAATAATGTGCAGAGCACCCCATCCAAGCACCAAAAGCACCACCCCATAACACAGTCAGCACCATCCGGTGCACCAATAAAGTGTTCGATAGTCACCGGTGGTGTCGCAGCCGGCCGATGTTCTGCCGCTGGTCTTGCCTTCATGTGGTGCACTTGGCCTTCTTGCTTCTTTAAAAATAAAGAAAGGCGCCAACCGCGTCCATTTCTGTATTGTGGTGTCAGGGGGCCAACTATTAGTGGTTCACCTGTATGGCATAGGTGCCACGTTGACCCATAGGTCCATCCACGGGTGGTGCTTGCCCGCAAGAGAACTGCGGTCCATGGTGGGCGGCCACAAAAATTGCGGTCCATATGGTGTATCGATCCCGGCAGCAAGCAGCGAAAGTGCAGGCCCACAACTGCGGAGCCAGCACCTCTCTCTCCTCTCTCTCTGCCCCAAAGCCAGATCCTCGGAGGTGGGAGACAAAAGAAGATGACAAGTGAGTAAGGTGGTAAGGGCGCAAAAGTGCACGCAATGCAAGGTAATGCACACTGGGGGCACATGGGAACCAGGTGAGACAGGTACGTTCCTACCGTACGCCCCCCCCCCCCCCCCACCAGGTAACCTACATTGCCCCTCCCTTACCCCTTACTGTATCCACAAAACACAACACTACCCATAAACATCTACTTTACAAGTCAACAAACGTCCCTACTGTCTTCCCCGTTCCTCCCATAAACCAAATTCGTCTTCTCTCCCTCCTAACCAATCAAATTTGCCATTTCCAACTCTCATAACAATTTGCCATCTCCAACTCAACATCAAAATTTGCCATCACCAATTCATCATCAGTCCCTCCGAGGGAGGGAGAGATGGAATCACCCCAATGTCTCATCCACGTCGTGATGCGTCTCACAAACCCAAAAGCAATTCTCATTTCCTGCAACACAAAACAAAGAAACACAGGTGTGGAGTCATCATCATCACCACAGGTAAGTGGCTGCGTATGGTGCGACAGGTTCATCAATCCTAACTATTTCCTAAATGACTTTAACAACTTTACATTACCCGGGGTCTTTCTCCTGCCAAACCATTGGCCCTCTTACACTATGGGTTCTAAAAACCAATTCCCATTGACCAAACTGTGGTGCTTTTCAATTTGGGGTCTCACTCCCCCGATTCACCTCCCGGTGCCCTCGCACAATTTCTGGGCCGCGACGTGTAGCTCTCCCAGCAGGTCTACCCACCTGCACACCTCCACCACTGCAGTTGCCTCCGAGCTTACCTGCCCCTTACCCTAACCTAACTACCTGGGGAAGGCCCTCTGGCGCTCTCCCCACTCGGTGCCCTCTCTGGCACTGGGCTACCCGGGTCCGTCCTCCGGATCCTCGGGCCCCACTGACACTAACGGCTCCCAGAGCCCACCTGCGGCCTCACCTGGCCGACATCCTCACAGTGGTGGAGTGCCCAACCGACTACACACACTAACAGGCTACACGCCCAGCCATTTCCACAACACTAATGCACCCATCCACAATACCATTCTGCAACCGCACCACAAATGCCAATATCCAGCCACAATTTACCTATACCCTCTACCTAACACTTACACTACCCGCCCCAGGTACTCGTGAAAGGGGTCCACTCTTCCCCCATCCACACCTTCGCATCATGCACACCACTCCGTACCACTTACTCCAACTCTCTCCACACCACCTTTACTTGCACACCTGTGCTCTCACACCTGGTGCCACCTGCACCCTTCTCTCCCCAAGCGCATTCGCGCTGATCCACAACACTCACTACTCATACACTGCTCCACACTGCTCCACACTGCTCCACACACCTGTCCAGTTGCACACCTGTGCAATCACACCTGTTCAATTCTCAACCACACGGCATCATCTCATCTAACTACTCCCCTCTGAAACTTGCGCTTCCCAGTCGCCCCTTTAAACTATTGCGCTCCCTCATCATTATCATCCACATTAAACTACCTGCGTCCCCACTACAGGTATCAGTCACTAACTAAACTTAACGTCACCTAATGTCATCTTCGCTAGATCCCTATTAATATAACCAAGCCCTCCCTGGCTCGGTTGTCATAGCCACCCCATAAACTATTGCGCATTTGCCCCCACGTTGGTGAGGGATGACAGAGTTGCCATCCCACCACATCGGGCATCTCCCACTACCAATTTTGCACATCAAATTTCAACAAATTAAAAATTTGCCAATCACTACTCATCATCTGCCAATCATTACTGCCAATCCTTTGCCAATCATCAAATTTTGTTTTTCTCTAATTTCGGGGCCAAAACACTAACCTCATCACACAGTCTACTCACTAATGCCTCTCGGTGCGCCAATTCCTGTCCAAAGCCCGGCTTCGTAAAGCCGAGCAATGAACGCGGGTTGTTTTGTGCCAGCGGCTGGATACGTCCCGCATTCGGGGCAGGGACGGGGGCTTACCCGGCCCGAGACCCCACGCACCACCTTGGCGTGGAGCCATCCAATGTCCCGATCTCGACCTGGCGGCACGTCTCAACAAAAAGTGGTCGCCATGACGACCCTTCCTATCGGCCTGCCCGCTCCGCCTAGTGGAGCCCGGACGCGGCCGTTCCACGCGAGGCCCAGCGTGGATCGCGCACGGCGGTCCTTTCGAACCCGCCGTGGCTCGGATCCCCGCTGGTTCTCGCGGCACGCGAAGCCCGGCACGCACCGAGGGCCCGCTTCGGCTAAAAGTCGACCTAACCTCTAACCCGGTTACCGTCGATGCTTCACCTGGATGCTTACATGCATATGCTACCCCTTGCTTGCTCATACCTTTCCTTACACACCTCGGTACACCCATTCCGCTCACCGACTTGGTCACACACCTGACCACCGAACACCTTGGCACACATTCGTCGCTCGCACACCTCACCAACACACCTCTTCGCGCCCCCTCCTCGGTCACCTCCTCTGTGACAATCACAGGTGTGCTCTCACTCGCACACCCCACCACGTGCCTCACTACCAATTCCAGCGTGCATTCCCACTCACGCTCTACCATTCCAGGTGTGCATCCTTCCATTCCAGGTGTACATCCTCGCTCACCTGTCACAACCCACTCACGCTCCTTGTCACTCTCACTACTCTCACCTCCACTCTTGACAGCGCACTCACCCTTACTCCCGACAGCGCACTCTTTCCTCATGCACCTGTCCGTCACACACCTTTCTCGCGCACATTCTTGCGCACACTCTCCCGTCACACCCTCTGTAACACTTACCACACCGCGCTTCCATGTGCTCCCTCGCACACGCGCTACGACCGACTCACTCTCGCCAGCACCCTCACTCCTTGGCACGCACTTTTTCCTCACACACCCCAGAGTCGGACTTTCTCGCACACCTCCTTTTTCGCACACCAGACCTGTCGCACACTTCACCAACGGCCTCTCACGAACACCCGGGTCCATCTCGACCCCCAAGCTTATTAAATCCCCTGGCGCATCATACGCACGACCATATTGGTCACCACTTACACCGGGTCCTCTTCCTCTTCGCTTCTCCTCCATCACCTGCGAATCCCTCATCCGGTTAATGAGCACATCATCACGATCCGAACACAGACTTTGGACCAATTCTTTTATCTCCTCTTTTATCTCTTTCTTATCCCCTCTCCGTCGCTTCTTAATTTCGCTCACCCCTTCTTCCACTTCTTCTAATTTCTGCTTCACCTCTTTTATTTCCCGGTACGTCTCCTCAAGTTCGTCCTCTAAGGCTACCTTGACTGTTTCCATGTGCGTCCTCACCTGCCGGTCCTTTGTCTCCATTACCTCTATCACCTCGTCCAACCTCGTTGTCAGTCCCTCACGTACCATCTGACATTCCCTCTTCGTCGCTATCAAGTCATCTTTTAGTTCTTTCTGTGTCGCTTTTAACCCTCCTAGTACCGCAGTGTTCCTTTGACCTTGCTCCGTTACTTCTTTTTGTCCCTCCGTCAGCTGTTCCACCTCCTGCGTCAGGTCCTCTATGCCCCCTTGTAACTTTACAGTCCCCTTTCTCACCTCCTTCTCCATGTGCTCCTTACAGTGCCTCACCTCCTCGCGCACTCCTCCGACTTCCTCACTCACACCTCTTCTGATCTCCTCTCCCATCACTTGCATCTCCTGCCCAGATGCCACCCTCATCTGCTCCATTTCCTCCCTGTGAGCATCCAGTTTGGTTTCTACCCCCATTCTGACCCCCTCTATCTGCTGCCCCATTTGTTCAACTTCCCTTTCCGCTTGGTCCCTCATGTCCCTCAATTTGCCTTCCATACTGTTTTCTAACCCCATTAACCCATTTTTCACCTCTTTTATCCCGTTGTCTAACCCCTCAAATTTGTCGTCTAACTTCCCAAATTTCTTGTCTAATCCCTTAAAATTATTGTCTAACCCCTCACCGGTACCCCTCGCTTCGTCCCTCATTACCCCCATTTGGTTTCCCATTACCCCGAATTGCTCCTCCAATCGCTCACTCTGAGCATCCATCCGGTTCCCCATTACCCCCATCATTCTGCTTTCCATTTCTTCGCTATTCTTGTCCATAAGGGCCTTCATTTGTATTAAAAAAAAGGTTCAAATCTACCAGCGGCGCTACTACGGTCGCGGGCGCGATCGCCGTGGCCATGTGCGAGGCGCCATTTTGCGCGCCCGCAACCTCGTGCGCGACGACGCCATTTTGCGACCCTGCTACCCTCACTGCTTCGCTCTCCTCATGTCCCTCAATTTGGTCCTGGATCGACCCTGCCTCACTCTCCTCTACCGGAACCCAGCCGTCTTGGTCTGCCATAGCGCGACTTTCAAAATTCGGGTTTTTATTTTTTTTGTAAAACACAATTAAATTTCGCCGTTATAATTTCGAGCGCGTGAAACGAGCTCCGGGACCGATCCCACTTCCCGACACCAATTGTTACGGACACGACTTAGATGTTATGGTGGGCCGAGCGGAATGGCCGCCGTGTTCGCACAAGTTACCCGATTATACTCGAACGTTGGCCGAATCGCGCTACGCTAGATCAATGAAGGAAAGGACACAACGGCTGGGATAAATGACACGACACCAGGGGTACAGTTCTCAAGACCTCCGGAGGAGGTTATAATATGGGTTTGCAGAACGTTTAGATTACACGCACAAGAGGTACAGCACAGAAAGGTGGGCACTTAGACACGGTCTTATCTTATTCCCGACAGACCACAGACAAACGGGACAAGACTGACTCACACAGGGATTGATGGCAGGGGAGGGCAGGCAGTCGATGGCTCAAGGTGCACCTTGGCTCAGGGGCAGAATCGACCCGGTCCGGTCCAAAGAGGCGGGAGGTATCCAGCGCTTGGAGGTGGCGACTTCTCTCTCCAAGCTGGGGGCGCATCTGACGTCACCTCCGTCTTCCTGCGCTTGTCCAGCGGGGAGTGACACGCCCTCGGCTCGTTAGCTCCGCCCCAGATGGAATCGGTCCGCCGCTTCTTATTGGGTGCGGGGGGTTACCGGGCTCCACCCTTGACGAGGAGCTGACAGTGAGCCCCTGCATGGTAACCCCGTCGGAGCACATGGTCAATGGCGGCTAACCAAGCCGGAGTGAGGACGCGCACTCCCCGCGCCGCTGTTGTTGTTGTTGGTGTTGTTGTTTCATGAGATGATGGGAGGATGCGGCGATGAGATTGTGGGGAGGTATTGGGAGGTCCTAAACTTACTACTGGTGCCATACAATCACATTCTGGTGCAACGAAGAGTCAGAATTAATGGAAACGAGTCCTTAACTGACATAGACTAAGAATAACTAGCAAGATGTCCTATAGTTGTCTACGTGAGATGCGGTGAACCTGGGCACGACATTTAATGGGGGAAAAAGGGGAAGGTCGGGGCTACAGAGTGTTGTTTACAGACAATGGGACTAGGGAATGGGGGATTGGGGATAGTTGGGGAGTATTGGGGAAATAGGGGAATATTTACAAGCGGATATGGATGGAGGCCAAATCCCATATCCGCAACATTGCACCCTTCTCTACCTCGGGGCGTCCCGACCCGATAAATCTTTACCTACTTTAGTGTGGCACTCAGATGTAGTAGTTCCCTCTACTATTAACTCTACCCTGAGTGCGACAGTTTTACAGATGTTCACAAATGAGTAAATATGGCCCCCTGCGACGTTGCACCCTTCTCCTCACAGAAACACACCCACAGGATAACCGAATCGCGGAAAGAATTCTCAAACTAAACATACAGCCGGTAGGGAGCATTATTTACACAAGACTACACTGATATTTACACTACGATCCAGGACCTGTTTTTGGAGGAACACATGCAGATGTTATTCATAGAGAGAGCACGCATGCCAGCATCGATACACCAACCCACGAGTGCTCTGTGGCCTTACGGCCTTTAATAATGTGCAGAGCACCCCATCCAAGCACCAAAAGCACCACCCCATAACACAGTCAGCACCATCCGGTGCACCAATAAAGTGTTCGATAGTCACCGGTGGTGTCGCAGCCGGCCGATGTTCTGCCGCTGGTCTTGCCTTCATGTGGTGCACTTGGCCTTCTTGCTTCTTTAAAAATAAAGAAAGGCGCCAACCGCGTCCATTTCTGTATTGTGGTGTCAGGGGGCCAACTATTAGTGGTTCACCTGTATGGCATAGGTGCCACGTTGACCCATAGGTCCATCCACGGGTGGTGCTTGCCCGCAAGAGAACTGCGGTCCATGGTGGGCGGCCACAAAAATTGCGGTCCATATGGTGTATCGATCCCGGCAGCAAGCAGCGAAAGTGCAGGCCCACAACTGCGGAGCCAGCACCTCTCTCTCCTCTCTCTCTGCCCCAAAGCCAGATCCTCGGAGGTGGGAGACAAAAGAAGATGACAAGTGAGTAAGGTGGTAAGGGCGCAAAAGTGCACGCAATGCAAGGTAATGCACACTGGGGGCACATGGGAACCAGGTGAGACAGGTACGTTCCTACCGTACGCCCCCCCCCCCACCAGGTAACCTACATTGCCCCTCCCTTACCCCTTACTGTATCCACAAAACACAACACTACCCATAAACATCTACTTTACAAGTCAACAAACGTCCCTACTGTCTTCCCCGTTCCTCCCATAAACCAAATTCGTCTTCTCTCCCTCCTAACCAATCAAATTTGCCATTTCCAACTCTCATAACAATTTGCCATCTCCAACTCAACATCAAAATTTGCCATCACCAATTCATCATCAGTCCCTCCGAGGGAGGGAGAGATGGAATCACCCCAATGTCTCATCCACGTCGTGATGCGTCTCACAAACCCAAAAGCAATTCTCATTTCCTGCAACACAAAACAAAGAAACACAGGTGTGGAGTCATCATCATCACCACAGGTAAGTGGCTGCGTATGGTGCGACAGGTTCATCAATCCTAACTATTTCCTAAATGACTTTAACAACTTTACATTACCCGGGGTCTTTCTCCTGCCAAACCATTGGCCCTCTTACACTATGGGTTCTAAAAACCAATTCCCATTGACCAAACTGTGGTGCTTTTCAATTTGGGGTCTCACTCCCCCGATTCACCTCCCGGTGCCCTCGCACAATTTCTGGGCCGCGACGTGTAGCTCTCCCAGCAGGTCTACCCACCTGCACACCTCCACCACTGCAGTTGCCTCCGAGCTTACCTGCCCCTTACCCTAACCTAACTACCTGGGGAAGGCCCTCTGGCGCTCTCCCCACTCGGTGCCCTCTCTGGCACTGGGCTACCCGGGTCCGTCCTCCGGATCCTCGGGCCCCACTGACACTAACGGCTCCCAGAGCCCACCTGCGGCCTCACCTGGCCGACATCCTCACAGTGGTGGAGTGCCCAACCGACTACACACACTAACAGGCTACACGCCCAGCCATTTCCACAACACTAATGCACCCATCCACAATACCATTCTGCAACCGCACCACAAATGCCAATATCCAGCCACAATTTACCTATACCCTCTACCTAACACTTACACTACCCGCCCCAGGTACTCGTGAAAGGGGTCCACTCTTCCCCCATCCACACCTTCGCACCATGCACACCACTCCGTACCACTTACTCCAACTCTCTCCACACCACCTTTACTTGCACACCTGTGCTCTCACACCTGGTGCCACCTGCACCCTTCTCTCCCCAAGCGCATTCGCGCTGATCCACAACACTCACTACTCATACACTGCTCCACACTGCTCCACACTGCTCCACACACCTGTCCAGTTGCACACCTGTGCAATCACACCTGTTCAATTCTCAACCACACGGCATCATCTCATCTAACTACTCCCCTCTGAAACTTGCGCTTCCCAGTCGCCCCTTTAAACTATTGCGCTCCCTCATCATTATCATCCACATTAAACTACCTGCGTCCCCACTACAGGTATCAGTCACTAACTAAACTTAACGTCACCTAATGTCATCTTCGCTAGATCCCTATTAATATAACCAAGCCCTCCCTGGCTCGGTTGTCATAGCCACCCCATAAACTATTGCGCATTTGCCCCCACGTTGGTGAGGGATGACAGAGTTGCCATCCCACCACATCGGGCATCTCCCACTACCAATTTTGCACATCAAATTTCAACAAATTAAAAATTTGCCAATCACTACTCATCATCTGCCAATCATTACTGCCAATCCTTTGCCAATCATCAAATTTTGTTTTTCTCTAATTTCGGGGCCAAAACACTAACCTCATCACACAGTCTACTCACTAATGCCTCTCGGTGCGCCAATTCCTGTCCAAAGCCCGGCTTCGTAAAGCCGAGCAATGAACGCGGGTTGTTTTGTGCCAGCGGCTGGATACGTCCCGCATTCGGGGCAGGGACGGGGGCTTACCCGGCCCGAGACCCCACGCACCACCTTGGCGTGGAGCCATCCAATGTCCCGATCTCGACCTGGCGGCACGTCTCAACAAAAAGTGGTCGCCATGACGACCCTTCCTATCGGCCTGCCCGCTCCGCCTAGTGGAGCCCGGACGCGGCCGTTCCACGCGAGGCCCAGCGTGGATCGCGCACGGCGGTCCTTTCGAACCCGCCGTGGCTCGGATCCCCACTGGTTCTCGCGGCACGCGAAGCCCGGCACGCACCGAGGGCCCGCTTCGGCTAAAAGTCGACCTAACCTCTAACCCGGTTACCGTCGATGCTTCACCTGGATGCTTACATGCATATGCTACCCCTTGCTTGCTCATACCTTTCCTTACACACCTCGGTACACCCATTCCGCTCACCGACTTGGTCACACACCTGACCACCGAACACCTTGGCACACATTCGTCGCTCGCACACCTCACCAACACACCTCTTCGCGCCCCCTCCTCGGTCACCTCCTCTGTGACAATCACAGGTGTGCTCTCACTCGCACACCCCACCACGTGCCTCACTACCAATTCCAGCGTGCATTCCCACTCACGCTCTACCATTCCAGGTGTGCATCCTTCCATTCCAGGTGTACATCCTCGCTCACCTGTCACAACCCACTCACGCTCCTTGTCACTCTCACTACTCTCACCTCCACTCTTGACAGCGCACTCACCCTTACTCCCGACAGCGCACTCTTTCCTCATGCACCTGTCCGTCACACACCTTTCTCGCGCACATTCTTGCGCACACTCTCCCGTCACACCCTCTGTAACACTTACCACACCGCGCTTCCATGTGCTCCCTCGCACACGCGCTACGACCGACTCACTCTCGCCAGCACCCTCACTCCTTGGCACGCACTTTTTCCTCACACACCCCAGAGTCGGACTTTCTCGCACACCTCCTTTTTCGCACACCAGACCTGTCGCACACTTCACCAACGGCCTCTCACGAACACCCGGGTCCATCTCGACCCCCAAGCTTATTAAATCCCCTGGCGCATCATACGCACGACCATATTGGTCACCACTTACACCGGGTCCTCTTCCTCTTCGCTTCTCCTCCATCACCTGCGAATCCCTCATCCGGTTAATGAGCACATCATCACGATCCGAACACAGACTTTGGACCAATTCTTTTATCTCCTCTTTTATCTCTTTCTTATCCCCTCTCCGTCGCTTCTTAATTTCGCTCACCCCTTCTTCCACTTCTTCTAATTTCTGCTTCACCTCTTTTATTTCCCGGTACGTCTCCTCAAGTTCGTCCTCTAAGGCTACCTTGACTGTTTCCATGTGCGTCCTCACCTGCCGGTCCTTTGTCTCCATTACCTCTATCACCTCGTCCAACCTCGTTGTCAGTCCCTCACGTACCATCTGACATTCCCTCTTCGTCGCTATCAAGTCATCTTTTAGTTCTTTCTGTGTCGCTTTTAACCCTCCTAGTACCGCAGTGTTCCTTTGACCTTGCTCCGTTACTTCTTTTTGTCCCTCCGTCAGCTGTTCCACCTCCTGCGTCAGGTCCTCTATGCCCCCTTGTAACTTTACAGTCCCCTTTCTCACCTCCTTCTCCATGTGCTCCTTACAGTGCCTCACCTCCTCGCGCACTCCTCCGACCTCCTCACTCACACCTCTTCTGATCTCCTCTCCCATCACTTGCATCTCCTGCCCAGATGCCACCCTCATCTGCTCCATTTCCTCCCTGTGAGCATCCAGTTTGGTTTCTACCCCCATTCTGACCCCCTCTATCTGCTGCCCCATTTGTTCAACTTCCCTTTCCGCTTGGTCCCTCATGTCCCTCAATTTGCCTTCCATACTGTTTTCTAACCCCATTAACCCATTTTTCACCTCTTTTATCCCGTTGTCTAACCCCTCAAATTTGTCGTCTAACTTCCCAAATTTCTTGTCTAATCCCTTAAAATTATTGTCTAACCCCTCACCGGTACCCCTCGCTTCGTCCCTCATTACCCCCATTTGGTTTCCCATTACCCCGAATTGCTCCTCCAATCGCTCACTCTGAGCATCCATCCGGTTCCCCATTACCCCCATCATTCTGCTTTCCATTTCTTCGCTATTCTTGTCCATAAGGGCCTTCATTTGTATTAAAAAAAAGGTTCAAATCTACCAGCGGCGCTACTACGGTCGCGGGCGCGATCGCCGTGGCCATGTGCGAGGCGCCATTTTGCGCGCCCGCAACCTCGTGCGCGACGACGCCATTTTGCGACCCTGCTACCCTCACTGCTTCGCTCTCCTCATGTCCCTCAATTTGGTCCTGGATCGACCCTGCCTCACTCTCCTCTACCGGAACCCAGCCGTCTTGGTCTGCCATAGCGCGACTTTCAAAATTCGGGTTTTTATTTTTTTTGTAAAACACAATTAAATTTCGCCGTTATAATTTCGAGCGCGTGAAACGAGCTCCAGGACCGATCCCACTTCCCGACACCAATTGTTACGGACACGACTTAGATGTTATGGTGGGCCGAGCGGAATGGCCGCCGTGTTCGCACAAGTTACCCGATTATACTCGAACGTTGGCCGAATCGCGCTACGCTAGATCAATGAAGGAAAGGACACAACGGCTGGGATAAATGACACGACATCAGGGGTACAGTTCTCAAGACCTCCGGAGGAGGTTATAATATGGGTTTGCAGAACGTTTAGATTACACGCACAAGAGGTACAGCACAGAAAGGTGGGCACTTAGACACGGTCTTATCTTATTCCCGACAGACCACAGACAAACGGGACAAGACTGACTCACACAGGGATTGATGGCAGGGGAGGGCAGGCAGTCGATGGCTCAAGGTGCACCTTGGCTCAGGGGCAGAATCGACCCGGTCCGGTCCAAAGAGGCGGGAGGTATCCAGCGCTTGGAGGTGGCGACTTCTCTCTCCAAGCTGGGGGCGCATCTGACGTCACCTCCGTCTTCCTGCGCTTGTCCAGCGGGGAGTGACACGCCCTCGGCTCGTTAGCTCCGCCCCAGATGGAATCGGTCCGCCGCTTCTTATTGGGTGCGGGGGGTTACCGGGCTCCGCCCTTGACGAGGAGCTGACAGTGAGCCCCTGCATGGTAACCCCGTCGGAGCACATGGTCAATGGCGGCTAACCAAGCCGAAGTGAGGACGCGCACTCCCCGCGCCGCTGTTGTTGTTGTTGGTGTTGTTGTTTCATGAGATGATGGGAGGATGCGGAGATGAGATTGTGGGGAGGTATTGGGAGGTCCTAAACTTACTACTGGTGCCATACAATCACATTCTGGTGCAACGAAGAGTCAGAATTAATGGAAACGAGTCCTTAACTGACATAGACTAAGAATAACTAGCAAGATGTCCTATAGTTGTCTACGTGAGATGCGGTGAACCTGGGCACGACATTTAATGGGGGAAAAAGGGGAAGGTCGGGGCTACAGAGTGTTGTTTACAGACAATGGGACTAGGGAATGGGGGATTGGGGATAGTTGGGGAGTATTGGGGAAATAGGGGAATATTTACAAGCGGATATGGATGGAGGCCAAATCCCATATCCGCAACAATACATTAATATATCAATATTCTATGTTCAATCGGAATGCAGGGAATTTAGGCAATACACCAACGCACAATGGCCTACTTCTTTTTGACGAGACGTCTTTAGATCGTAACGTCTGCCCCCTAAATGAAATCAGTCGGTCTTGGAGCAAACTCCACTGGAAGACAAGAAATTCTACCACCAGGACAGCTCTGCAGAGACAAGGACATTACTCACCGAGTTATCCTGTCATTCCTCAACTCACAAAAACTGGCATTTCAATATTTCAATCATTTCCCATACAGGTAATAACCGGGCCAGACTCTGTTTCAGAGGTTCGACGATATCATTCGATTTGAAGTCGACACATCTTCCTTTTGGATCTGAAGACATTTTGCACTCATTAATCATGGAGTTGGGTAACATCTGTGTGTTACCTCTTACATGAGCCTCGACTTAGTATACAAAAAAAAAAATCAACAAAACGTTGGGTAATTATTTTTTTGGGGGAGGATGCCTTTGGATCCCATCACAACACCAGTGCACCTGACGTCCTCTCCTGACAGCAGGTGTACATTACCCCGTCATAAGAGGCGGCACTTTTGTGTTCGATTATAGGGTTCCACTGGAAGGTGGCAATTTAAGAATGTTTTATGCTTCAGGTGAGGTTCATTGCTGCTGCTGTTTCTATTGTGACGCTGAACTGTCCCGTATTCACGATCCCAAAGTCCTGAACATTTTGGGTCGAATTCCAATGCAGATTTACCGTTCAGAGTTGAGACACCCATGATGTAATCATATGTAAACACATTGTCATGTTCCCGTCTAACCTGGGAGCACAATATCTCAATCTTTCCGACATTGCCTTCATAAGGTAGACTTAATTCGATGCACCAGTTCAATCAGTTTGCAATAGAGACTTCGATCCAGCAGGTGTGGTTGTAACTTTAACAACCACGATGCCACCCATCGGAGTCTAGGCGACGGGTGATTATTGGATGGTAGGACGGGCAAAGGCTGGGATCGTGCAGCAGCTTCGTCAAGCGATTGGTACCTTTCATTCCCAACTCTCATTCCCACATGGAACGTCGAACAATCTTTTCGGTACACTAACGCTATGTTCTGTCGACCAAAGTAAGGCAATCTTTTCAAAGGCCTATGTATCCAGTTTGTAACTATGGTGACAATGGAAACGCATACAATGGAAAAAAGAGAAATAAACCATGATTTGTATGTACTACATGATGGGAAGGCCGTAACATTTAGCTTTTCGGGAACACGCAGATAGCTTATGGATGAGCCTTTTGAGAGCAATTATCCCCATCCATGTCCTTCGCTGACTTGGGATGAAAAGAACCAGATACACGTGTTTATAAGGACAATTAATATTAAGGAGAACAATAATAGAAGTCCTCATCGAGGACAAAGCATTGGCCCGCACCTTAAAAATGGGACGTGTAGAACAACGAAATAAATACATATGTACGAAGTGAAGATGGGAAAGTGTATATAAATAAATAAATAATTCAAGGTGGTATGTTGGTAGGAGCAATATTATTATAAAGTGTATTTATTTAATAATACGGTTGCTTGTCTGTCCGTCTGTGTGTAACATTCCATTCCAACCATGGGTTGGGCAATTTACCTGACTCCAGCCACAATTTCACCCTCCAAAAATTTGTATGGCCTCCATGTTGGTGCTTACTGATATGCAAAGCCAAATACATCTTCGGAGCTGTCATATTCACAATCGCCATGCCCTCCTTAATATGACCCTACTGCAAAGCTGCAATGAGCCGGTGAAGCCAAAGCCAAAGGATCCAGCAAAATCTGGCTTTTCAACATAATACGTACGCGTTCATTCACAACACCGGCTTCGCCGGCTATAAAATATTTTACAAAGTCACTCAACAAAGTCACTCCATCATGTCTCAAAGTATTTTAATTACAAATTAGAGGTGCATAAGATTGTGAATCAAAAAAAGACGGGTAAAACAAACTCCTATTGAACTTTTTCGCAATTGTTTATGCATTCTTCCACATCCGCAAGATGGCGGCCTCCATGGAGCGATTTGGTGCGTCAAAGCTTCGAAATTCTCAAAGGATCCAGCAAAATCTGGCTTTTCAACATAATACGTACGCGTTCATTCACAACACCGGCTTCGCTGGCTATAAAATATTTTACAAAGTCACTCAACAAAGTCACTCCATCATGTCTCAAAGTATTTTAATTACAAATTAGAGGTGCATAAGATTATGAATCAAAAAAAGACGGGTGAAACAAACTCCTATTGAACTTTTTCGCAATTGATTATGCATTCTTCCGCATCCGCAAGATGGCGGCCTCCATGGAGCGATTTGGTGCGTCAAAGCTTCGAAATTCTCAAAGGATCCAGCAAAATCTGGCTTTTCAACATAATACGTACGCGTTCATTCACAACACCGGCTTCGCCGGCTATAAGTTTTCCCTTGAGTGTAAAACGACCAAGGGATTGGGATTTTGAGCATTTAAATCCTACAGTTAAAGGGATTTTGAGCAGTTAAATCCCACAGTTAAAGGGATTTTGAGCTGATAAACGTCACGGGCCTTGTGAAGATAGGCTTCAGCGATTGAGGCAGCAGTCTGTTGTCTATACACCGCCCAAATAACTACATTGCATTCTCTCACGCAGGGCTTTTCCACGGATGTTATACAAGGTCTTTGCTATTATTTCCAATTATTTTCTCTTAAATGACTCAAGCAGGGGACCATTAAACCCATAGCATTGTAAAGGTCTTTATCCGAGGACTTCGGGAATCTTGCGACGTGATGAAATAAATCATTCATCGTTATTTACCTTTAAATTTAAACGTCATTATTTATGTATAATAATGCATCAGGAGGAAGATAATTGGTTTTGGGCCGTTTATTGCCACAATGAACCAGCTAATGGTCACTCAAGAGTTGCAATTCCACGGAGTTTTAGCATATCTCGTGGGATTGTGAATTGGAGAGGCAACTGTGACATCCAACATGTAGGACCTGTTTTGATCTTGGTTTCTGTGAAGTTGGTGATAGCATGATAGGGGTAGGGAAAGAGTTAAATATTCTGCCGTTTCTATGTGGGAATGCCTGTTTGCCTTTATGAGTGGGAGGAGGGTGAGGAAGGGAAACAGAGTCGGGATTGGGAAGGTGGGCCAGGAGGCGGGGGGGGGGGGCAAAGATGGGACAGAGTTCGGTGGGTGACACAGCGAGTTGAGGAAGGGGGTTTTAACGCTTAAAGTGTGAAGGGGATTCAGCCTTATGGTTGGGAGTGGGAGGGACAGTGGGGAAACATTAAGGGAATGAACGAACAGGAAAGAGGAAAGGAAGTAGGGGAAGAAATTAAACTATCAAGTAAAATGGTTGAGTTCGGAAAAGTTAATGGGGTAATAAAGATCATGGGTCATAATTGGGGATGACAAGAGATGGCAGTGCACATAGATGGGAGAAATGAGTACTAAAAGAGTTGAGGTGTGCAGCCAGAATATTGGATATTGGAAGTTTAACCAGACGGGTTGCTGGAGGGACACTTGACTCCTGCAGTGGCTGGAGAGAGTTGGAGGACTGAGAGAGCAGTGGGGGAAAAGTTGTCGAATAGACAGGAGAAAACAGAGAGACCCTCAACCTGCTTGCAATGTGAGAGGAACAGACCTTATGCTTTGGCCTCATCACGGGCGATTCCAACAATTTAGAGAGATTTAGATTCCACAGAATCCAGGAGAGACAGATGTGATGCTGGAGCACCAGCCCATAGTGGAGAGCAGTACTCCATTGAGCAATATTATTGTATATTTGTACTGAAGAAGTAGGAAATGCATCTAGTCATTTTCAAGTAGAGGCTCCGTGTACATTACCCGTGTATGGACACACGGATGGATGGAGAGACAGAACCCAAACTATAAGCCCGAGCAGGCCTAATGCCCGGGGGATAATACTAATAATGTATTGGGAGGAAAGAGCTAGGTGTAGGAGTATGGAGATGTGAATCAATGTCTCCGCTGCTTTCCCAATACCATTTCCCAGATTCCTGTAGCAGACCCGTTGGACAACCCCAAGTTGATTAGAAGAGCGTGAATTTCATTTTATGTCCGCGAAAAGCAAAGCTGGGGAGCGTCTCTGCAGTCATTATGCTCAATTCCCTCGTCTTCGGCAGAAATGTGCACAGATGTGATTTGGACCGCCCACAGTGCCATCGTTTATCTCACCAAAGCCAGTCTTTTGGCTTTCGTTGCTGAAAATTAACCAATGGCGGGTTTAGCACCATAAGCCGAAGCTCATTCCGTTTCAAGATCCATGTTCGAATCAGGAAATGATCTGTCCACCGTGCACTGGACAGATGGAACTACGATACAGATCACTGCTGGTCTCCTTTGCCAATGAAAACGTACGATAGTTACATTATAAAATCGGTTACGCGAAATAATTATCACCCTCTCCTCAATCCGCCTGCTTCCTCACACGCAATCTGTTTGCACTTCCATTTGTTCAAATATAGAGAGGGACGATGTTTAACGGTAGCAGGGTGAAGGGAAGATTGTATTTGAATGTCTTGATTAAATAACAGAAATCCTATACAGTACAGGACATACTAAAAACCAGCAGAGTACCCTACCCATGCTTTGGGTTAGTAGAGTTTGTGCATTACTTGTAGAAAAAGGTATAGTCTGTGCTTTACAAAAAGACTCCTTTGGTGTTTGTGTGTTGTGCGTATAAAGGGTGTAAAGGGTCTTGGGGATCGACAGGGTCTAAAGGTCATCTACATCCCCACATCCAATAGTAGTTAGTGTTTAAAGTGGTCTTAAAGTGACTATAAAGGTCTTAAAGGTCAAAAGGATGCAAAGGGGTTGAAAAGGCCTAAAGTGTGTGAAAAGGGTCTGAAAAGGTTAAATCCAGTCTCGTTTTTTTTTGCAATAACGGGTTCATTACGGAGTTGGGGGCAAGCATATATACAGTATATGAAATCACAGAGTTATTTAAAATTAAGCATTAAAATACCTTTACTATCACATGTCAAAAAACTACAACGGCACTTGGTAGAGTGCATACCTATGCCCAGCTGAACAGTTTATGTTTTGTATCCCATTGATAGGCCGGATCTAGATTCAGACTGAACCACAATCGAATCGGCTTGTTCTTGTCAACTAACCAAGTTTATTCATAACTCGTCCATAACGTTTTTTAAAATATCATGTTATATATCGCTCTTCGCCCGATCTCTCAATAGTGAAGAATCACTTGAAAATTAAATAATTATCGTATCCGAATCCATATCCGGATCTTCACAAAAATCGAATCGATTCGTCCTTGTCGCATATACACTACCTCTCTGCCAAATTTCGTCCGAATCCGTCCACAACTTTTTGAGATATCTTGTTCACAGACAGACAGACAGACAGATGAAAAATCACTCAGAGTCACACTTGGCAAAACAGTACAAAGTAGAATGCCACTCAGTAGAGAATACTTTTGACCTCAAGAATAATTTGTGGTTGAATTCAGTGACCTGATATGCAAATCGTTTTCAAAGTTTAAGTTAATCTGAGAAAATTGACAATTTTAGAAATTTGGCCTATGTTGAACTTTTGGCCTATGTTGACCTCAACAATAGTTTGTGGTTGGTTTAAGTTAGCTGATATGCAAATCCTATTCAGATTTCAAGTCAATCGGATGAAAATTGAGGATTTTAGAGATTTGTAAACAGTGGTTGACCTTTGGCCTATGTTGACCTTTTGGCCTAAGCTAATCTCAAAAATAGTTGGTGGTTGAATTCAGTAAGCCGATATGTAAATCCTCTTCAAATTTCAAGTCAATCAGATGAAAATTGAGGATTTTAGAAATTTGAAAAAAGTGGTTGACCTTTGGCCTATGTTGACCTTTTGGCCTAAGCTAATCTCAAAAATAGTTGGTGGTTGAATTCAGTTAGCCGATATGTAAATCCTCTTCAAATTTCAAGTCAATCAGATGAAAATTGAGGATTTTAGAAATTTGAAAAAAGTGGTTGACCTTTGGCCTATGTTGACCTTTTGGCCTAAGCTAATCTCAAAAATAGTTGGTGGTTGAATTCAGTAAGCTGATATGTAAATCCTATTCAAAATTCAAGTCAATCGGATGAAAATTGAGGATTTTAGAAATTCAAAAAAAAGTGGTTGACCTTTGCCCTACGTTGACCTTTTGGCCCATGCTGATCTCAAAAATAGTTGGTGGTTGAATTCAGTTTGCCGATATGTATATCCTATTCAAATTTCAAGTCAATCGGATGAAAATTGAGGATTTTAGAAATTTGAAAAACGTGGTTGACCTTTGGCCTATGTTGACCGTTTGACCTTTTGACCCCAAAGATATATAGGATTTTGTCGGACCACGAACTCTACCATTTGGTAAAGTTTCGTGAAGATCGGTTTAAAATTGTGACCTGTAGGCAAGTATAAGTGAGAGACAGACAAACAAACACACACACACACACACACAAACAAACCGGGCCGGAGTGATGAACATACTTGCAAAAAAAAAAAAAAATTTTTGCCAAGTAATGAAAAATCACTCATAGAGCGACACTTGGCAAAACAGAACAAACTGGAATGGCACTCAGTAGAGCATCCTTTTAACCTCAAAAATAGTTGGTGGTTGAATTCAGTAAGCTGATATGAAAATCCTATTCAAATTTCAAGTCAATCGGATACAAATTGAGGCTTTTAGAAATTTAAAAAAGTGGTTGACCTTGGGCCTATGTTGACCTTTTGGCCTATGCTGATCTCAAAAATAGTTGTTGGTTGAATTCAGTTAACTGATGTGTATATCCCATTCAAATTTCAAGTGAATCGTATGAAAATTGAGGATTTTAGAAATTTGAAAAAGGTGGTTGACCTTTGGCCTATGTTGACCTTTTGGCCTATATTGATCTCAAAAATAGTTGGTGGTTGAATTCAGTTAGCTGATATGTAAATCCTATTCAAATTTCAAGTCAATCGGATGAAAATTGAGGATTTTATAAATTTGAAAAAAGTGGTTGACCTTTGGCCTATGTTGACCTTTTGACCCCAAAAATATATAGGATTTTATCGGACCACAAACTCTACCATTGGGTAAAGTTTCGTGAAGAGCAGTTTAAAAATGTGACCTGTACGCAAGTATAAGTGAGCGGACAGACAAACACACACACAAACAAACACACACACAAACAGGTGTGATCAACATACTTACAAAAATGGTTGTTGTTTTCTTCCAAGTAATAAACAAGACCAACCAATATATTTGAAAAATCTTCGCTTTTCGCAAGTAACAAACAGACAGGGTTGAAAACATAACCTCCATCCACCTTCGGTGGTGGAGGTAATTACTGGTCACCTCAAAGCGAGGGTAATGTGACGTCATGAGCTCGTGCGCATTAAAGGGTGTTCTTGCTTATATGAGAAGATGAAACAGAAATTGGTCCATGATTGCTTGGTCACCCCCACGACGCCATTGCGATGCTACTGACAGCAACCATAAACTACCCTTCAAGTGATTCATGGGTTTGGGGAACGATCGGTGAATTGCAAGTGATTTCTATGCTGGAATTTGTTATTTCCGTTAATAAAATTAATTGTTTAGATTCATGTGAAAAGTAATTAAACGGACTCCAAATACTGTGTGATGAAACATGGTGATCTTCCACATTAACACCCAAACGTGGTGTCTCAATGTTTTTCTTGTGCAGTTACACATGACCGCATCCAACCAATCGAAGGTTCGAGAAAAAATACAATTATTTTCATTTGTAAACAACCGCTCAGTTTCTGCTGATGGAGGCTTCAATCGACTATGGGCCTACCTGCAGTCCAGCCGGTTATAATATTCACGAGACCTGTTTATGTTAGTTCCATCTCTTCCCAAAACAATTTCAACGAATTCTGTTTAAAACAATAATGACCGCACTGTAGTCACAAACTGTAACAAAATCCGGCCACGGGCCGATTGGGAAACACACATCTAATGCGCAATTAAAAGATTACCTCAACACTCGACACCTCACATCCATGACAGCCTCCACCACAGTTCTATCAGAACGAGCTGATTCATCACACGCTCACGGATTGTTTAACCCGGATACGGGGCCATTCAAAAATTACATAACGCTATTTTTTTTTAGGGAAGCGATTACTGTGCGCGCTGACAGGCTTGATTAAACCTTACTAATAATTCTTATTGGACATATGATTAGATTTTTCAGCTTCCTCATCGTGAGTAGCACTTGACCCAAACAAAGGAAATGGAAATTTGACGCAGGAAATTTGATGCAAGAAACCCGGGCATTGAATAATCAGCGGAGGCCTACAGGCCTGATGCCAATTAGGCCCACCAGAAAACCAAGATGGCGGCCATATCATTTTATCTCGGTGCACTGACTCGATACTAACTGGCTATGGTGCCTAACGTTAATTGGTCGGGCGGTCTGGAAGCCACCGGAAGTGCTCCATCCACCATATTCCTTCTCCCACACCACAGAAAATCCTGTTTGCGTCAATACAAATATTCTTCAACGTGCATATTTCCTCCAAAAATTACACCTTCCGACTTAATTTTTCTCCTTTACCATTTGATTTTTTCCATTCCGACTTAATTTTAGTCCATTCCCGAGTTGGAAAAGTTGTGGTATTTATGAAACGCGTCGTGTGCTGCTTGCGGTTGTAAAAAACGCGACGGTCATGATATTAAGGGAGAGGAGGAATCGCACTTCATCGGAAAGTGGCATTCACCTTTGTAACTAATAGTTCCATTCATTCGTTTTGGGGACTCGTGGGAGAGCAAGGATGGTTGACAAATTATCCATTTACTATAGAGATCGGCGTCTCGGTGCCATGGTGGGTGGAGTCAAGCGACAAATGTGGGCGTGGTCCGGCAGCTGTCCAACCAATGTGTGCACATTTCAAAAATCTAACCCCAAAAACAACAACAACAACCACGCAGAGTTTTTGTAGACCTGCAACACGTCGACAGGTAAAAATTGAAACTGAATTAAGCTATTTACACAAGTATTAAACAGTGCCCGTCTAATCCTGCTTTACTCTGAACATTCAACATGCATCGAATTTTTAGATGTGTGCGATGAGTCTTTCACATTAAGGATTATACCCTTACACACCCTCACTCCAGAGGATAAGACACCTAATAGCTTATCTTCTATTTATAGGATTTCACCATTATACACCCTTCCTCATGCAGATAAAACATTGAATGTCTTGTCCTCCAACTAAGCTAGTTGTTAGAATATGAAGCTGCCAGGGAAAGCCAGATGCAGTCAGTGCCAACAAAGACAATTTATGAGGGAATTTAACAGAAGTTGTTGTCGGCCCACACAGCCACACAGGGCCGAGCTGGTAGCCCGCTGGGTGTATGTGCTCAAAGCCAAGCCTTTACATCCTGGCCAGATCAAATTGCTCTTTACCTCGATGGCCCGCAGGGGTGGGGTCTTATTGCAGATTTTTACGGAGACAAAATGGTCCATATTAATGAAGGACAAAGCCGTAATTCGACTCGGCCTTGGTTTGTGCACAGCAGTAATCAGTGAGAGGTTTGGTATGGTAACAAACGGAAACAAATAAACGAACCGTGATGTACAGCCCATTGTGAGATCATTGTTTTATCACCACCGGTTTAAAGACAATAAAACAAACCACTTGATGAAATTGTCTGCTTATATACAGGATGACACTGAGTGTGTATATATATATATATATATATACACTATTGGGGTATACTTACACATTGTGTAAACAATAACAAAACCTGCTTCGTACGTAGGTACCTAATAAATAGAAGCTTTATAATTACAGGCAAGCATCACCGACCTGCTGCAAGATATCAATTTAGGTTTTTATTTATTTATTTTAAGGATATTTCTTTATTTTTTACGTAAATTTTCATTTACGGACGCTTTTTCTTTTTTCATTTCCGCATGTATGTTTATTTCACAGTTTACAGTCATAGAAATTACAATTTTCAAATACTAGACATTGATTGAGGTTTAAAAAAATTTTTTACATGTGCTTTTACGGTTTTTTGTTTTAATGTACATTTTCATTCTTCAATGCCCGTCGGCATGCCAAATCATAGCTTTCTAAGAAACCCGCAAGGTACCGAACATGAATCAGTCAGTCAGTCAATGATTAGAAAGAGCTTTATATATATATTGTTGCGGTTTTTAGAACCCCCCTCCCATTTCCCTTGACATTTCACGTGCCTTCGATACGGTCTGGCACCCTCCTCTGCTCACCAAACTCTCCTCCTTTGGTATCCATGGAAATCTCCACGCATGGCTGGCGGACTTCCTCTCTGGTCGTAGTCAACGTGTGGCCCTGAATGGGTTTCTCTCATCTCCTCTTCCTGTTCAGGCTGGAGTTCCCCAAGGTAGTGTTCTGGGCCCTGTGCTTTTTCTGGTCTTCATCAATGATCTCTCTGACTCTCTTGAAAATCCTCTCTATCTCTTTGCTGACGACTCTACTCTCTGTCGCTCCATTCCTCATCCCTCAGATCGGCAGTCTGCAGCCTCCTCACTCTCTGCAGACCTGGACAAAATCACAGACTGGGCAAACAAATGGAACATGTCTTTCAATCCTGATAAATCTTACACTCTTACGATGTCTCTCTGAAAAGACCGACTGGACAACCCTCCCATCCACTTTCTGATTAATCCTCTCCAAGAAGTTCTGTCACTCAAGCTTTTGGGTCTCACTATTTGCCATGATCTTTCCTGAGAAAACCACATTTCAAATCTGGCCTCCAAAGCCAGTCGCCGACTGGGCATCCTCCGTCGTGCGAAGTCCTTCCTTCGCACACCTGAGCTCCTCACCACATACAAGGCTTTCATCCGCAGCTCTATGGAATACTGCTCTCCCCTCTGGTCTGGTGCTCCTGCCTCACACCTAGCTCGTCTTCACGCTGTTGAAACCAAAGCGTTCAGAATCATTGGAATCTCCCGCGATGAAGCTAACTCCAAGGGCCTTTCACTCACTCACCGCAGGCAGGTTGGTGGTCTTTCTGTCTTCTACCGACTCCTCTCTGGCCTTGCCCCCCCAGCTCTCTCTGGGCTCTGTCCCCCAAATATTCCTACAGGTCGCACAAGATCTGCCTGCAACCCTCTTATGGTTAAACTGCCAAAATCAAGACTTTCTGCTCACCTTCACTCCTTCATTCCTCTTTTCTCCCACCTCTGGAAAAAACTCCCTCACTCTCTTCAATCCAACTCCACCCTCCAGGTCTTTAAAACAGCTGTTCACCACCATCTCTTATCTTCCCCCATCCAAAACCTTGATCTTTTCTACCCCCGCTAATTTCGGTCCCCTTGTGTTTTATACCTCTCCCCCCCCCCTCCCTTCCCCACGCCTCCTCCCCCCAAGCCCTCTCCCTCCCACACTTCTCCCTGCTCTCAAATGTTGTGGTTGTGTGCTTCCCCTTCTCTCCCCATATTGTCTTCCGCTCCCTCTTTTTATATATTTTGTTTGTCTGGTTGATTTGTTTGTGAAATAAATGTTAGCTCTTTCACGAGCATCGATTCAGTATACAAGAAAAAAAAAAAAAAAAAAAACCCTCACTTTGTAAATACTTGTAAATAATATTCCATCATTTAAAAGGTTAAAGGTCGCACCCATAGTTAGTTCATATGCAACACGTAGGACACCATAGGAACTTTAGTTATTTCCTTATTATGTGTCAGATAAGGCCGTGTTCCCAATAGTTGAATCTGCGTTGCATTAATCAAATAAGATAGGCCCCATTCGCTTCCTTTCCAGCCTCTCTCTCCCAATTCTATTACACGTCTCCGCTTGCCAGCAGCGTTCGCTGCGTTGAGCTGAAGTTTGCTCAAACAAACGCCATTAACCATGCGGTCAAGCTCGAGGAAGAAGGGGGCGGAGCGCCGGGAACAAGGTGTGGCCCTGTCAACTCGCCGTCAAAGGCGGAGCCGGTGAACCCTCGCCAACCAATCAGGGCTGAGGTGAGCTCACTGGCAGGCGTGGTTTCGAAGTGCGCGCATTGATCTCAAAGTGTGTTATATAAGCGCAAGCGCGAAGCCCTTTTACGGACTGCGCAGAGGTCTGGCCAGCGAGCACATTCTGATAAGGACTGCGCCACGGACTGCTTATTGTGAGGAAAGGCACTGATTGCACGGACTGCGCCGAGAGAGAGCTTTGTAATACGAACATTGTTCGGGAGAGAGAGAGAGCGTTGGCACGAGCTAAATATTACGTACGCCGCATCCCAGTCCCCCGATATATCTGTAAGGCCCGCTCGTGGTCAACGACACGCGGCGCGCTGCCAGCCTGCTTCCATCACCACCACGGCGGGCGAGGAGTCGGGACCGGGCGAGGAGCCTGACCATCTGCCTGGACCTTCCTCCCCTACCACTACAATTCCGTGTGAGTGTGTCTGTTTGTCCTGGGTTTATAAGTTAAGACCGTATAGATAAGATTGCCCTGTGTCCTTTTGTTTCTTCCTCCTGTATATTCCTTTCGTTTCCTCTTTGGTTTGTTAATAAATGTACCTTGTTCTTTCTTGGTTTTCCTAATCCAATCGCCTCCGTCCTTTCTTTCAATTGAGTACCTGTGGCACGATTTGGAAACCGCTCAGGATCGGGTTAGTCTTTGTTAATGGCTCGGGCCACGGATTGCTAACCGCTCGGCAATTTCCATCTTATCCGTGGTTCGAGCGGGAGTTATTTCCCTGCTTTACGTTCGGGTTAGTAAGTAGGTATTTGGGACTTCATTGACCAAACACCCAAGCTAATTCCGACCGGAAGGAGCGTCATAGCTTCCAGGATTGGGGGATGGCCAGCTTAAAAGACAAGGGGATTACCTCCCCCCCCCCCTTGATAAGGGGAGCGCCGACCCCCGAATCCGCAACAATATATATATATATATATATATACAGTGCATTCAGAAAGTATTCAGACCCCTTCACTTTTTCACATTTTGTTATGTTGCAGCCTGATGCTGAAATCGTTTAAATTCATTTTTCCCCATATCAATCTACACTCAATACTCCATAATGACAAAGAGAAAACAGGATTTGTATGTCCTCTCAAACGTATACCAATCAGAGCTGAGGATCTGGTCACATGACGGTGATGTGATTTCGTCTGATGTCATTACGGCGGTACGGCGGCTGACTCTCCACACTACGGCAGTTTTATTCCGATGCCATACAGGCCGAACATATCGTTGAAGCAGTCGAACCTGTCGTGTGTTTTTACACATGGACAGCTGTACGTTTCAGCGAGTAGAGTACTACGGCTACGCTGCTGTTAGACTTCCGGTCTTGTTATGAGCAACTTAGGTTGAAGATTTTGGTTGATAAAATAAAAGATATTCAAAAAAGAACCCCTCAGTACATACATCCGGGAGGGGTAGGTGCAGACTGGAAGTTTGGGATGATTACACCTCACCACCACGTGATTCAAAACACACCACCATGTAATTAAAAACACATCACCACCACGTAATTCAAAACACCTCACCACCACATAATTCAAAACAACTCAACACCAAGTAATTGAAAACACCTCACCACCACGTAATTCAAAACAACTCACCACCAAGTAATTCAAAGCACATCACCACCACGTAATTCAAAACAACTCAACACCAAGTAATTGAAAACACCTCACCACCACATAATTCAAAACAACTCAACACCAAGTAATTTAAAACACCTCACCACCACGTAATTCAAAACAACTCACCACCAAGTAATTTAAAACACCTCACCACCACGTAATTCAAAACAACTCACCACCAAGTAATTCAAAATACCTCACCACCACGTAATTCAAAACAACTCACCACCAAGTAATTCAAAGCACATCACCACCACGTAATTCAAAACAACTCAACACCAAGTAATTGAAAACACCTCACCACCACGTAATTCAAAACAACTCACCACCAAGTAATTCAAAACACCTCACCACCACGTAATTCAAAACACCTCACCACCACGTAATTCAAAACACCTCACCACCACGTAATTCAAAACACCTCACCACCACGTAATTCAAAACACCTCACCACCACGTAATTCAAAATACCTCACCACCACATAATTCAAAACACCTCACCACCACATAATTCAAAACCTCACCACCAAGTAATTTAAAACACCTGACCACCACGTGATTCAAAACACCTCACCATGTAATTCAAAACACCTCATCACCATGTAATTCAAAACACCTCATCACCATGTAATTCAAAACACCTCACCACCATGTAATTCAAAACACCTCACCACCAAGTAATTCAAAACACCTCACCACCACGTAATTCAAAACAACTCACCACCAAGTAATTCAAAGCACATCACCACCACGTAATTCAAAACAACTCAACACCAAGTAATTGAAAACACCTCACCACCACGTAATTCAAAACAACTCACCACCAAGTAATTCAAAACACCTCACTACCACGTAATTCAAAACACCTCACCACCATGTAATTCAAAACACCTCACCACCACGTAATTCAAAACACCTCACCACCACGTAATTCAAAACACCTCACCACCACGGATTTCAAAATACCTCACCACCACATAATTCAAAACACCTCACCACCACATAATTCAAAACCTCACCACCAAGTAATTTAAAACACCTGACCACCACGTGATTCAAAGCACCTCACCATGTAATTCAAAACACCTCATCACCATGTAATTCAAAACACCTCACCACCATGTAATTCAAAACACCTCACCACCATGTAATTCAAAACAGCTCACCACCAAGTAATTCAAAACACCTGACCACCACGTAATTCAAAACACCTCACCACCATGTAATTCAAAACACCTGACCACCACGTGATTCAAAACACCTCACCACATAATTCAAAACACCTCATCACCATGTAATTCAAAACACCTCACCACCATGTAATTCAAAACACCTCACCACCATGTAATTCAAAACACCTCACCACCAAGTAATTCAAAACACCTGACCACCACGTAATTCAAAACACCTCACCAAGTAATTCAAAACACCTCATCACCATGTATTTCAAAACACCTCACCACCACGTGATTCAAAACACCTCACCATCAACGTTATTTAAAACACTTCACCAACATGGAAACAAAAGTTTGAGGGAGTAGTTCAGTGACAACACAGACACTGACATATATGTAGATATATAGATGGATGACTGTAACTGAGTTGCGGTTTTGTCATGGTTTATGCCAATCATAATACAAACAATTATTTTGCACAATGTATTTGTAATATACGTGATATTACATTTTATAAACAATTGAAGTTGAAGATTTAAGTTAAAAAAAAAAAAAGTTCAGTTTTTTTTTCAAAAATTTTTTTTTAATGAAAACATTTCTTTACAAATACCCTTAGGACATACCCATGGGAGAGATAGGTGCATACCGGAAGTTTGGTACGATTTCACAAAAGTTTGAGGGAGTAGTACAGTGACAAGACAAGACAAGACAACACAACACAGACACTGCACAGATATACTGTATATATATATATATATATATGATACTTTTGTATTTTTATTCGGGAGAGAGAGATACCTAAGGGTATTTTTAAAGAATTTTTTTGATAAAAAAAAACAATTTTTGAAAAATGCAACAGACATTTTTTTGTCGGCTTCCCCAAATCTGTGCCTCGACACAATCCTGTCTCTGAGCTCTGCAGGCAGTCCCTTCGACCTCATGGCTTGGTTTTTACTCCGATATGCATTGTCACCTGTGAGACCTTATATAGACAGGTGTGTGCCTTTCCAAATCATGTCCAATCAATTGAATTTACCACAGGTGGACTCCAATCTAGGTGTAGAAACATCTCAAAGATGATCAAGAGAAATGGGAGGAACCTGAGCTAAATTTCAAGTGTCATAGCAAAGGGTCTGAATACTTATGTCAATGTGATATTTCAGTTTTTTCTTTTTAATAAATTTGCAAAACTTTCTAAAATCCTGTTTTCTCTGTCATTATGGGGTATCGAGTGTAGATTGATGAGGGAAAAAATGAATTTAAACGATTTCAGCATGAGGCTACATCATAACAAAATGTGAAAAAAGTGAAGGGGTCTGAATACTTTCTGAATGCACTGTACGTATATGCACCGTTCTCACGTGATAACCAATACAGACCAATTGCCCGCACTTAAATCAGCTTATGGTGTAAAAGCCTTTATTTTCATGACATGCAGCAAGTGTTTGTGGGTTTACATTCTTCTTTAACCTTCGACCTTCTTCATATAGTGCACCAAGTGGAGTTAGGGAAGGGAAATTAATGTTAGATTGTAGCGGTTACCGGTAGCATGACATAATTACCCTGCACCGGCCGATGACACAACCGGCGAGCGGTCACGTGTCCGGACTCGCCCGGGCGTGTTGAGACTTGCCTTTACCGGGCGAACGCTTGCCTTGCATACCACGCTCCGTTGAGAGGCGTGGCTTATCTATTTGCATACCACGCCCCGCCTGAGAGGCGTGGCTTTTGTGTGTTGAGTTTCTGATATATATTGCCGCCCGTTCGATGGGCTGATTCAGTGCTTTGGAGTTCGTTTGAGTGAGCTGGGAATAAATAGCTCAGAGAAACCTAATTCCTGGCGTCGTCCATTTTGTCCGATTTTATCGTGCGAGCACAGCTCCCACAATTGGTGACCCCTTTCTACGAACATGGCGATGGAGTCAGCTGTAGCTTTGAAGCTCCCGGGCTTTTGGGAATCTCACGCGGCCGTTTGGTTTACTCAAGCGGGTTCTCAATTCGCCCTGCGAAACATTACGGAGGACACGACGCACTGCCACCACGTGGTCTCCGCGCTCAACGCCTCCTCCGCTTCCCGGGTTCTGAGCTTCCTACAGCACCCGCCGGACGCCGACAAATACGGCACGCTCAAAGACCTACTCCTCGGTGCGTTGGGACTCACGGAGACTGAACGCGCATGACAACTACTACACCTCCCGGAGCTGGGCGAGGCCCGTCCGTCCGAAAGCATGGACCACATGCTTGCTCTTCTCGGTGACCACAGCCCGGACTTCCTCTTCCGCGAGCTGTTCCTCCAGCGGCTACCCGGGCAGGTACAGTTAGCTTTGGCTAACTCACCCATCACGGACCCTCGCGCCCTGGCCAAGGAGGCCGATAAATTTTGCTCGGCCAGGAGACACGTCGGAGCGGCCGCCTGGGACCCTGGGCCGACCGAGGCAACGCCCGCGCCACGACCGGCGCCTCCACCGGCCGAGTCAGCGCCACTGGCGGCAGCGGCCGCCGCGACGCCCCATCGACCGAACCCGACGCGACCGCCGGAGCCTCCACCAGAGCGGACCATGTGCTATTACCACGCCAGGTTCGGGCAGAAGGCCAGAACGTGCTGCCCACCGTGCACTTTCGGCGGGTCGGGAAACGACCAGGCCGGCGCTCGCCGGCCGGCGCTGCCATGAGTGTCGGCCATTCAGGCAGCCTTCTGTTTATCATGGACATGGAGTCCGGGCGGCGTTTTTTGTGTGACACCGGCGCTCAGCTGAGCGTGAT
The DNA here is from genome assembly GCF_964187855.1 of Myxine glutinosa. Classification (NCBI taxonomy): domain Eukaryota; kingdom Metazoa; phylum Chordata; class Myxini; order Myxiniformes; family Myxinidae; genus Myxine; species Myxine glutinosa. The sequence continues at coordinate 108,201,734 of NC_136272.1, forward strand.
ACCCGCCTCGGTGGAGGACAAACAGTCCGCGCTTTGCGGCCCCGCTTTGGTCGCCGCAAACGGTTCCTCCATCCGCACCTTCGGTTCGCGCAGCGTCGCATTCTGCTTCGGGGGCCAGCGCTTCAGGTGGGACTTCATCACGACAAACGTGCCCATGGCCTTGCTGGGTGCAGATTTTCTTTGCGCGCATGGGCTTTTGGTCGACGTCAAACGGCGTCGGCTCATCAACGCGGAGACCTTCAGCTCGCTCGCTTGCTCATTGAGCGGCTCCGCTCCGACCAAGCTAGCCCGCACGTTCCCGGCCGTGGGCGATTTCACCCGCCTACTCGCCGAGTTTCCCGCCCTCACGCAGCCGACGTTTTCAGCCGTCGCCGTCAAGCACGGCGTCGAACACCACATTCCGACCACATGTCCACCGGTCTACGCCAAGGCTCGCCGCCTCGACCCGGCCAAACTCGCCGTAGCAAAGGTGGAATTCGATGCGCTGGAGCGATTGGGAATTGTGCGGCGCTCAAATAGCGCGTGGGCCTCGCCCCTGCACATCGTGCCCAAACCGCGTGGCGGATGGCGACCATGCGGCGATTACCACCGCCTCAACGACGCCACCACCCCCGACTGGTACCCGATACCACACATACAGGACTTTTCCGCCCGTTTGGCGGGGCGGGTGATCTTCTCCGAGGTCGACCTAATTCGGGGCTACCACCAGGTACCTGTCCGGCCGGCCGACGTTCCGAAGACGGCTGTAATTACACCTTTTGGCCTCTTCGAGTTCCTCCGAATGCCGTTCGGCCCTAAGAACGTGGCCCAGGCCTTCCAGCGGCTGATGGACAGTGTGCTGCGCGATCTCACCTTTCTGTTCGTCTACCTGGATGACATTCTCATCGCCAGCACTTCCCGGGCGGAGCACCTCGTCCACCTGCGCACGCTTTTTGAGCGCCTAGGCCAGCACGGCCTCATCATCAACCCGGTGAAATGCCAGTTTGGTGTAACGGCCTCGACTTCCTGGGGCACTGCATCATGAAGCGCGGGCCGTCCCGCTGCCTACCAAGGTGGAGGCAGTCACAAGTTTCCCGCGCCCTTGCTCCATCAAGGCCCGACAGGAATTTTTGTGGATGGTAAATTTCTACCACCGGTTCGTGCCTCGCGCCGCCCAACTCATGCGCCCCCTGTACGAAGCCCTCCGGGGCAAGCCGGCCAAGCACGTCGTCGCCTGGACCACAGAGATAGACGCGGCATTCACGGGCGCTAAGCTGGCCCTTGCCAACGCGACCATGCTGGCGCACCCGGCGCTCGACGCACCCATCGCCCTCACCACGGATGCTTCCGACTACGTGGTGGGCGCCGTGCATGAACAGTGGGTGAACGGAGCTTGGCAACCGCTGGCCTTCTTCAGCCGGAAGCTTCGCCCTAACGAGCGCAAGTATAGCGCTTTCGACCGCGAGCTCCTCGGCCTTTACCTGGCTGTTCGCCACTTCCGCCATCTTTTGGAGGGCGCCCGTTCACGGCGTTTGTGGACCACAAACCCCTGGTCTTCGCCATGGCCAAGGTTATGGAGCCGTGGTCGGCCCGCCAGCAGCGCCACCTCTCTGCCATGTCCGAATTTACGACGGACATCTGGCACGTCGTGGGCAAGGACAACGCTGTGGCCGATTGCCTCTCCCGGTCCGGCGCGATCGCCGTCCACCTGGGTGTGGACTTCGCTCGCATGGCGGCCGACCAGACCGCCGACCCCACGGTGCAAGCCCTCCGGACAGCGGACACAGGCCTGCGGTTGGCCGACGTCCCCTTCGAGGACACAGGCACAGTTCTCCTGTGCGACGTCTCCCTGGGCCAACCTCGCCCCATCGTGCCCACCGGATGGCGGCGGCACATTTTTGACGCCCTCCACGGCCTTTCCCACCCGGGCCGGAAAGCATCACAGAAGCTCGTGGCAGCGAAATTCGTCTGGCACGGGCTCCGTAAAGACGTCCGCGACTGGGCCAATGCCTGTGTCACCTGCCAGCGCGTGAAGGTCCACCGGCACACCCAGGCCCCTTTGGCACCATTTGACGTGCCCGTGCGGCGCTTCGACCATGTCAATGTGGACCTGGTGGGACCCCTTCCCTCCTCGCGGGGCTTCACCCACCTCCTCACAATGGTGTACAGGACCACCAGGTGGCCGGAGGCCGTCCCGCTGGCATCAACAACATCCGCCGATGTGGCGCAGGCCTTCATTGGCACCTGGATTGCCCGTTTCGGCACCCCCTCGGACATCTCCTCCGATAGAGGCCCGCAATTCACCTCCGAGCTTTGGGGCGCGGTCGCCCAGGCCTTGGGGGTCAAGCTTCACCACACCACGGCCTACCACCCCCAAGCCAATGGCTTGTGCGAGCGGTTCCACCGCTCGATGAAGGCCACTCTCAGGGCCAGCCTCCAGGACGACGGTTGGGCTGACAGGCTCCCGTGGGTCCTATTGGGCCTCCGAACGGACCCTAAAGAGGACCTCCAGGCTTCCACCGCCGAGCTGGTCTACGGCCAGCCACTGCGCGTGCCGGGTGAATTCATCCCTGACGCCACCGGCCCCTGGTCCGTGGCTCGCCAACGCTCGGTCCTCCAGGAGGCCGCCAGGAGATTTGCCCCCGTGCCCACGTCCCACCACGACTGCCCCCAACCCCACGTCCCCCCAGCTCTTCACACTGCGGAGTACGTTTTTATCCGGCATGACGCACACCGTGGACCACTCCGGCCGCCGTACGATGGACCTTTCCGGGTCCTGAAGAGGGACGACAAGTCGTTCACCATCGACATCAGCGGCAAGGCGGACCGCATCTCCGTGGACCGCCTCAAGCCGGCCCATTTGGACCTCGACCAACCTCCACGGTTGGCCCTTCCTCCACGTCGGGGCCGTCCCCCATCAACCAGGCCCCCCGCCCGACCATACACCGCCCCGCCACCTACCACCCCCACACGAATCGTCAGGGGTCGTTTCGGCAGGGTCATCAAGCCCCCCCTCAAACTGACTCTCCCGGTGCATGTTAATTCTGGGGGGGCGCGTGTAGCGGTTACCGGTAGCATGACACAATTACCCTGCACCGGCCGATGACGCAACCGGCGAGCAGTCACGTGTCCGGACTCGCCCGGGCGTGTTGAGACTTGCCTTTACCGGGCGAACGCTTGCCTTGCATACCACGCCCCGTTGAGAGGCGTGGCTTATCTATTTGCATACCACGCCCCGCCTGAGAGGCGTGACTTTTGTGTGTTGAGTTTCTGATATATATTGCCGCCCGTTCGATGGGCTGATTCATTGCTTTGGAGTTCGTTTGAGTGAGCTGGGAATAAATAGCTCAGAGAAACCTAATTCCTGGCGTCGTCCATTTTGTCCGATTTTATCGTGCGAGCACAGCTCCCACAATATAATCACCCCACATGGCCATATGTACGTCTTTATCAAATGTTCATGCCGAGCACATCAGGCTCAGATAAAAACACTTTCGTCAGGAAATTTGGGCTCAAAAGGGTTGCGACATCCGCAGGTGTCTTCCCAGACAATGTCGGTCAATAAAACGGAAGTGTCTGGTGGACATTGAAAAACTGAAGTCATTATGGAGCAGCCCTCGCGCTGCGCTCATCGGTCACGTGACGTATTGGCTACGGTAATGTTGTGCACCTGCCATGCTGTGAATAACGCTGCCCCAGCCCCATCAAACATGGATCGATTGACGACCCATTAGCCAAAAACCTTACACCAGGGAGGCTGCTAAATCGGCAGCCATACCATGGAGCACATGGTAAACATCTCAATGGAGCATGAACCATATACGCAGAGCCAGCGGAGGGATGCACGGATCCTGTCCGTGCTGGTCCTACCATCGTCTTTCACGTGGGTCCGTGCTCACCTGCATTGTTGAGAGCACCCCAGAGCACGAGGCCAAGTTGTAAATGTGAAATGGCCTCGATCGCCCTTCGGATGCGAGTTTTATATTAAAACTGGTGCTCTGTATTATTTATGGAACCAATTCCAATTCCGCCTGGGATGAATGTTTTACGACAAACACAAGCAGTTCAGATTTACCAGGTATGTATGGAAACTCGACAAGCTTTACCTTTTTTGGTGCAAGAACAAGGATCATATAAACAGTGCACTTGTTGAAGATCTATGGATGCACGATTGTTTGAGCCAGAATTTGGGAGGCCAGGGGGGCAGAGGAGGGTTCGGGGGTGAGGAGGTAAAGACAAGCACCACGTGATATCAGTCTGTATCGGGCACTGTGATTGGTTCTAAGGTTTTTAAGTGACATGTTGAGTGCTTGGAATCAGCTGTTATACCTTGGATCAAGAGGCAGCATCATTGACAATGTGCCTGTCATACCTGGAATCCACAAGGTGGGAATAATTGGGGCCGTTAAAGCAGTAGGAGCACCTGTGCATTAACACGGAAATTTTAATCAGACAATAGATACCAATTACCAACCCCATCACAGACTCTTGCAAAGGGTATCAAGGGATGTTTAGTATCCACTTGGCAGACCTCGAACTTATGTCATCCAACCGATGCAGCCCTACAGGTACATCAGTATATTTAAATTACGCTTCAATCCGTTCAGCGGTTTCAGAAAAGTTTTTGAAGTTTTTCGATAAATCCGAGATGGCGGCCAAATCATGTGACCAACGAAGTCACAAAAGTGATATGCGCTAAGTCACATAAGGGTCTATCAGCTTCCAACGTTTCAAGTCGATCGGGTTTCGCGTTTTTGAGAAACTCCGGGCACAAAAATTGACAGAGCTAGAAGAATAATAATGTTAACAAGAACAATAGGCTTCCAGCAGGCCACTTGGCTCGAGAAGCCTAATTATAATATTGTTAAGTACAGACTTGGCATTTAACATGGAATATTTTTTTTTCCTTGACTTGGGTTTACTTTCTGAACTCAGTATATCAATCTGGTGAGTTTATTTTACCCTTCGGTGATGTCTTTGTTGAAAGAACCATGTCACTGATTGTCTTTCGCAGCAAGAAGTCAATAACAGGATTATATCACAGGTGGCATGACAAAATGTAAGGATAGGTACATTTGACGATTGGCTTCACAATCGGGTATATAAGGGTTGTTGCGTTCTGTATTAGTGGAAAACAACTGCTGCACGTCTACAAAAGTTATTGCCGCTTCCTCTGGAGATGGTCCGTCAACTTGACAATGCCGTTTGTCATGGAGTGGTGGCTTTACGAAATTCTGGCATGAAACAGCGTGCTATTGCTCGGCAGTATGGCATTACTCAAGGTCAGATGTCAAAGATCCTGAAACGAAATGCTCAGAGGGGTGTCCCTACTCCAATACCGAGGCCAGGACGTCCACGCAGAACCACAAGGAGAGATGATCGCCATCTGCACAGGTTAGTCTGCAATGGCCGTACCAAGTCAGCTAATCGGCTTAGGGCTGAGTGGCAGCAACTGACAAATGTGCCTGTATCCAGAAGGCTAGTCAACCAACGACTGGTTCAAGTAGGCTATCGTGCCAGGCATCCCCTGAGAAAGCCACACCTGACCAGACAACACAGCCAGCGCCGATTACAGTGGGCCAGAGAGCACCGTCAATGGCAGCCAGGACACTGGAATCACGTGACCTTCAGTGACGAGTCTAGATTTCTGGTCTATCGTCAAGATGGCCGCATCCGAGTGTGCAGACAAGTGCATGAAGCCCACAACAAAGATTGTATCGTGCCAAGAGTCCAAGCTGGAGGTGGTGGGGTGACCGTTTGGGCTGCTTTTCATGCAGGGGGCAAAACTGACCTGGTTGTTCTGAATGGAAACCTGAACCAGTTCAAGTACAAGGTCATTCTGGAAGAAATATTGCTTCCATTTGCTCGTGCAGCCTTTCGAGGAAACTTTGTCTTCCAAGATGACAATGCACGGCCTCATCGTGCTCACATGATCCAACACTTTCTTGCTGACCGTGGTGTAGAGCATATGGAGGGGCCTGCCATGTCCCCGGATATGAATCCGATAGAGAACTTGTGGGCAGAATTAATGCGTCAAATCGACAACTTAGACCAGCAGCCTGCCTCTGTGCGTGAATTGCAGCAGGCTATTGTAACTGCATGGCAAGCGATTCCTGTCCAAACCTTGGCAAACCTCGTGAACAGCATGCCTCGACATGTACCTGCTCTCCTGAATGCTCGTGGGGGTTACATGAAGTACTGAACTGTAACTTTACTGTCCGTAATCCCAGTCATAATTTAGCTTTTGTTTTTGTTGAAATTTTTTTTGGCTAATGTGCAAAATAAAGAGATACTTCTGGAAAATGCACAGAAGTTTAACACAGTACTGTCCGTGAATTGAGTTCGATATCAGTTTACATCACTTTCAAGGATCAATTTATTTGCTTCAAAATATCAAATGTGGTTTTTGTTTCTTTTAAAGGTCACATGAACAAAATCTAGAATAATTTCAACATAATTCCAATGAACTTTTGCTTCTAAGTCATCTTGAAAAGTAAGTTCACCCCCACAAAAAAAATATTCCATATTAAATGCCAAGTCTGTATATGGGGTTAAAAGTCAGTAGTTGGAATTCAAGGCTATATCACTGCTCGTGTTGAAGTAGTCAAAAAGACTTTTGGGTTCACCTATTTCAAGGACATTCATCAAGGACACGTTAGGGATAATTGACTGATGCACGGCCCATATAAGAGACCTGTAGAGGTTAAGGATGTCTTCACATTTCTCTCGTGTTGAACTGAACAGCAACTGAGTGAGAGAGAGGTGATCCGGGCATCCCCCACATCCACCCCACCAACCTGCAGCTCACAGCATGCGCGGTGACTTGTCTCTCCCCTTCGCACAACATCGGGGTGGAGGAAGAAGCGTCACCCCTCGGACATCTCTCTGGTGGGGATTAATCCTTCAGCATGCCTGCCCCCCTTTTTAGTCCTTGAGCCAACCGGCCATTTTTTGAAGTGAATGCTCCGGGGGGGGGGGGGGGGGGGGGAGTAATTCTCATTATGATTTTCCATTAGACCAATGTCTCAAGTGTCAGAAAAGGTGTGATGGACATCTGAGAACGGTAGCTTAGTGCCCGGATGGACGCCATCTTTGAAACCACCCAGCTCGAAAATGCCCATTTGGTGGGGTACATTGTTGCACGTGTATCTGGACTTCTATACTAGCTATCGATGTGCGGTTGACGACTAAATATACGTCCGATGTGTACCGTCTAAATAAAAAATAATATGAAGCATTTTGTTTTAGATTAATTATTATAAAAATCAATTATCGAAAAAAAATCATATATTTTTCAATATTTTATTATTAGACTTGTACTTTTTTTAGTGAAACAACACTGGTATGATTTTCCAAATTATGCATTGTGCTACACCGTTTATCTGTCTATAAAAATAACTCAAAAACTAAAACATATCATCCACCACGAGTGTACACAAAAAATATATGAAAAGGCATGCACTTTCCACAAACCGAAACTATGTCAGTTGGAATTTCCCGCCGATAATCAACCCACAGAACCCAGTGCCGAAAGTGACGTCAGTCTATTCTATATCTATATTCTATATTCTATATCTCAGTCTGAGATTTGTTGCGGTGACCTGATTAATTTCTGAGGGGGGGGGGGGGGGGGTGGGTGGCTTAAGAACTAAAAGTGAACATGTTAGATGGCGCCACATACAACTCTATTATAGAGTTGTATTGTGGCGCCATCTAACATGTTCACTGACTTGGATGAGTATGTCTATGTAAGCTGGCGAGCTTTTCGGATATCGGAGTAATCTAACGTCAGTCTTTTTGTTCTTTCAGCTGAGATGGCCGGTGTCGAGGCGAAACGGGCGAAGATTGAACCTGAGTCCGGAACGTGCATCCTGTGCAGCAAGAAGTCGCCACTCTCTGAACTAAGCAAGGCAGCGGGCAACAGTTCTTGGAAGACATTGTGTGACGCAGCCGCAGTTAGAAACTTTTATCCAATTCTAAAGCTAGTCCAAGAAGGCGCAGTTGAACTTCCTAATATTCCAATATTATACCATAGGGCTTGTAGATCAGACTTCACTCACAAAAACCACCTAGCTACTTTGACCAATGCAGCTAGAAGTTCTTCAGTTGATACTGGCGATGCGGTGCGACGGCGATCATCACGGGAAGAGACAGGATCAACTTCAACGGTCTACGATGATAAATGCATTTTTTGCCAGCGTGCTTCAAAATTCATAAAAGGCAGTCGTACCCGTGAAACAGTTGTCTTGGCTGTTGAACTTCGAGCAGATAAGACAATAAGAGATGCTGCGACAGCTCGCAATGATGAGAGAGTTTTGGCATTGACTACACGAGATATGGTTGCAGCTGAGGCTCACTACCACTTCTCCTGCTATAGAAACTACACACGGCCCCAAAAACCTCAAGTAGAAACTGACATTGAAGATAATATCGAGAAAAAAGAAATGATACGATGTATATTCAATTTCATTCGCACTGACTTGTTCTTGAACCCGAGGATTGTTCCAATAGTTGATGTTGCAACAGATATCCTATCTTCAGATACATTTTCAGTTGATGTTCGTGACTCCATCAAGAAGAATCTGCAGCGCACATTACAAAGAGAGTTTGGAGAATCGCTCATCTTCTTCAATGTGAAACACCGTGTATACTTGATGCCCGATAATCTGACAAAGCGAGAGATTGCTGCAGAGTGCGTAAACCTGAAAGCAGAAGTGAAAGCATTTGAACGAACGGACGGTGAAAGTAACATTGTGCGTGCAGCTACTTCACTGCGACACCAGATCAAAGATGCTCATTACAATGAACGTTGGCCGCCTCAGCCAGCAGAACTCACTTCAGATTACGTGAAGATACCAGATTCTCTTCGTGTATTTCTGCATACTTTGATTTGCGGGAGTGGGGGTAGCTCTGCGCGTGCCGACACACTGGTATGGTCGATGGCTCAAGATATCATCAATGCTGTACACCGGGGTACCATCAGAACATCGAAGCATGTCCTACTTCCGTGGGTCATGAAAACGCTCACCGGTAATACAGAGGTCATCAGAATATTGAATCGACTCGGGCACGGATGTTCGTACACAGTTCTGGAAGAAATCGAGACAGCGCTATGCATAGACAAATTAGCAAGTGTGGAGAAAGATACAGTACCACTTCCGTCACATGTGCACCCTTCGGTCCCGACTGTATTAGCATTCGATAACATCGACAGGCTAGAGGAATCGCTGAGTGGTGGCGGAACATCGCATCGCGTCAACGGTATCATCGTCCAACCGAAGTCGCAGTCGTGTTTGCCGCCCCAACCTCCATCGGCAGTATCCAAAGCAGATAAGAAGCGATCTATCCCGTCATCCAGCGATTTAGTTCCAATATACAGCGGTGGGAAACGAGAGGGCCCACCTGCAATCAAGCCTGCAGATCTTTCTGACACTCTTGCAGGCGCAACATCCCTTGCGCAGCGCCGAAATCACGTATGGATTATGACTCGCATGCTGGAACCATGCGACCAGACAATCAGTTCGTGGACTGGTTTCAACATCATGACTAGAGATCGTGTTCAGGTGACGGAAGATGTAGTTGGCTACCTGCCGACTATAAACGCGCCTGCCACAGATATGGCAACAGTGCAAGAAATCCTCAGAGAAGCTCTGAACATCATGTCATCACTTCAGCTTGAGCGTATACCGGTGGTGCTAGACCAGGCACTATTTGCTAAGGCGACCGAAATAGCATGGAAAGATGTCGATCGATATGGAAGAATCGTGCTCATGATGGGGAACTTCCATACCATCTGTAACTTCATGTCGAGCATTGGGAAAATGTTTGGAGATGCAGGCCTTCGGGATGTAGCTGTTGAGTCAGGAGTAATCGCTGAAGGTTCCATCAACAGGGTTCTGGAAGGCAAGCAATACAACTGTGCTGTGCGACTCCACAAGTTGATGTACGAGGCACTAATGCGCATCATTTGGAAGGGCTTCCAGGTGGGGATAGAAAGCAATCATCCTGACAAGGAACCCCAGATTCGAAGCACTGACCTCAAAATTCGCAGCATCAAGGAGGATGTTTGCCACGAGACTCTCGCTGCTGCTCTCGATGATGATTCATGTGTACAGAGCTTTGACATGTTCGCGAAATACCTACATTTTCTGCGAACCAAACATGGAGACCTGGCTCGCTTCTGGATGATGTATATTGATATGGTAGAGACCCTGCTGGGGTTGATTCGTGCGGATAGAGAAGGCGACTGGATGCTTCACTTGGCTTGTGTCAGAAGAGTGATCCCTTGGTGTTTCGCAATGAACAAGGTGAACTATGCTAGATATCTACCAGTGTACTATGCACAGATGACGCAACTCCACGAAACATGCCCCGAGTTGTACAGGCATTTCAATCAAGGCTACTTCTCCGTACAGCTTAGACCAGGGAATCCATTTGCCAGAATCGCTGTTGATCAGACAACAGAAGAAACAGTAAACAAAGATACGCAAACAGCTGGAGGAACACGAGGTTTTAGTCTTCGACAAGGGGCTGTGTCACGATACTATCTAACTGCAGAAAATCGGGCTACTGCACTGAGGCAACTACGAGAAACTATCCTTGTGAATGGCAGCGACACATCTCACGCCAAGCACCCTGACTTGTCTACTTCTCGCATCAAACGTGATGAGTCTGGCGTCACAGCTATCTGTGATCTACTGGAAAATGACTGGACCAATCCATTCGCCGATGATCCGTCATGTCTTCTCAGTATATCTACCGGAGCGGTTGCGAGGGAGGACGTTTCTAATGACCTACTCAACACCCTGCAAAAGGGGGAAGCGGCGTATCAAAGCTTCCAGAAACGTCTTGAAGAGGGAACAGGCTTTCATGACACATTGAACAAGCTAAACTTGAAGACCTTTGGTAAGATCAAGCAGAAAGTTGTGAAGGGCACAAACAAGGAGATCGTCCTGAGAGCTGACAGACAACTGTTTGCCACCATGATACTCATCGCCAAGACAAGGAACCTCGACATGCAACTTGTCCTTTGTCACCCACTAGGGCCGTTACCATGGTCTTTGGCAAACGTTGATGGGTCAATGAAAAAAACGAACAAAGCTGCACTTGCGAAACACATGGAAGGTCTTGTGGAACCAGCCGAGAACGTTGACAAGTGAAGTGCAACAATAATTGATGCGATGGCTCTCATACAAAAGATGCATGGCGAGAACGACACGTTCGAAGAACTATCTGACCGCATCCTTGCTGCAGCGCTTCACGCTGGTCAAGGCAGTGAGCGCATCGATGTTGTCTTTGACACATACACAGAAGAATCCATCAAAGCAGCTGAGCGTGTGAACCGCGGTTCAAATGAAGGCATCAGTTTCAGCGAGATCAGACCCGCACACAAAATCATGAACTGGCGGCGTCTCCTTGCTTGCAGCCAGACAAAGGAGAAACTGGTTGTGTTTCTGGCGGAGTCGTGGAAACATGAAACAAATCGCGAAAAGCTAGGCAACAGAACACTGTATGTCACCTGTGGTGAAAAATGTCTGGTACTGACCCGCGATAGGTGGAAGTTGGTGCAAGCACTCGAATGTAGCCACGAGGAAGCAGACACGCGTATGTTTCTCCACGCAAAGCACGCCGCTACCCACTACAAGACGATCATCTTAGTGGCAGATGACACCGACGTTCTGATCATCAGTCTTCATCTCAGCAGAACCATCGATAGTCAGCTCTTCATCAGACGAGGAACAAAGGTTCGAGTCAGAATGATCGACGTTGGAAAGTTGGCTGCGGTATTGGGGTCTGGAGTTTGCAGTGCATTGCCAGGGCTTCATGCATGGAGCGGGTGTGACACTGTGAGTGCTCTGGCTAGCCAAGGAAAGATAAAGGCTTTGAAGCTTGTGCAAGCGAATGAGCTGTATCTTCAAGCATTCACAGATCTGGGATCTTCGTGGAATGTACCAACAGACGTCTTCAATAGCATTCAGGCCTTCACGTGTCAGCTGTACGCCAAGAACACGAAGATCGTCGGTGTTAATTCGCTCCGTTATCACATGTTCTGTGCAAAGAAGGGCCAGATCGAATCTGGACAATTGCCGCCTTGTGAAGACTCCTTGATGCAGCATACGCTTAGGGCCAACTATCAGGCGGCTATCTGGCGACGCAGCCTTGAAAACCTACCAGACGTCCCAACACCATCAGCAGGACATGGTTGGGAACTCGATGATGGCGGTTCGCTCACAATCCGATGGATGGCGGGTCTACCAGCTCCAGATGTCGTCTTGAATCTCATCTCATGCACATGCAGAAGGACGTGTCGACCGTCAGATTGCTCCTGCATACTGAATGGGTTGAAGTGCACTGTTGTGTGTAAGCTGCAGGGATGCTCCAACATGGTGCAGGATGATGCTATCGTGGCTCAGGATGCCAATGACTCTGATGGCGACTCTGATGATTAACTTTGTGTGCACTGTATATTGTATAGCATATGTTGTTCTCTATTATAATGCAGGCCAAATTGCCTGAAAATCTTTATAGACAGATAAACGGTTTAGCAAAATGTATAATTTGGAAGATCATACCAGTGTTATTTGACTAAAACATGACATGTTCAATGATACCTCCGCTTGCTTATTAGGAATATACATCGTATGGTGTTAAAATCAGCTCCATACGTCTTTCCAAACTCTAGTAATGAATAATTAATATAATTGGCGGCCATTTTGAAATCCAAGATGGCCACCAAAGTGCAGATTTCCTATGTAACAATTTCCGCCTGCTTATTAGATATCGTATGGTGTTAAAATCCTCTCCGTACGACATTCCTAACTTGCGTTATCGTCAGAATAGATAATGCCAGCGGCGGCCTAAGTCATTTTATGCCTCTTTACATTTATTTGTTGTAAACTCGTGGTGGATGATATGTTTTAGTTTTTGAGTTATTTTTATAGACAGATAAACGGTGTAGCACAATGCATAATTTGGAAAATCATACCAGTGTTGTTTCACTAAAAAAAGTACAAGTCTAATAATAAAATATTGAAAAATATATGATTTTTTTTCGATAATTGATTTTTATAATAATTAATCTAAAACAAAATGCTTCATATTATTTTTTATTTAGACGGTACACATCGGACGTATATTTAGTCGTCAACCGCACATCGATAGCTAGTATAGAAGTCCAGATACACGTGCAACAATGTACCCCACCAAATGGGCATTTTCGAGCTGGGTGGTTTCAAAGATGGCGTCCATCCGGGCACTAAGCTACCGTTCTCAGATGTCCATCACACCTTTTCTGACACTTGAGACATTGGTCTAATGGAAAATCATAATGAGAATTACTCCCCCCGCCGGAGCATTACTTTTGGTCTGGCTCAAGGACTATTTGGCATTGAGCAAAGCGGTTCGTGAATAGCTGCGATGCTTTCCGGCATTGGCATCATCCATTGGCTGAGGCTGTTGACCTGTGCAGCAGCATCACGCCATTGGCCAGCACCTTGCAACCACTGACGTCGATGACTGGAGAAAAATGGATGAGGTTAGTCAATACAGGCGGTGACACAGGGACTCTAGTCTCTCCCTCTTTCACTCTCTCCCTCTTTCTCTCTCTCCCTCTCACTCTCTCTCCCTCTCACTCTCTCTCCCTCTCACTCTCTCCCTCTGTCTCTCTCTCCCTCTTTCTCTCTCTCCCTCTTTCTCTCTCTCTCCCTCTTTCTCTCTCTCCCTCTTTCTCTCTCCCTCTTTCTCTCTCCCTCTTTCTCTATCTCCCTCTTTCTCTCTCTCTCCCTCTTTCTCTCTCTCCCTCTTTCTCTCTCCCTCTTTCTCTATCTCCCTCTTTCTCTCTCTCCCTCTTTCACTCTCTCCCTCTTTCTCTCTCTCCCTCTCACTCTCTCTCCCTCTCACTCTCTCTCCCTCTCACTCTCTCCCTCTTTCTCTCTCTCCCTCTTTCTCTCTCTCTCCCTCTTTCTCTCTCTCCCTCTTTCTCTCTCCCTCTTTCTCTCTCCCTCTTTCTCTCTCCCTCTTTCTCTATCTCCCTCTTTCTCTCTCTCTCCCTCTTTCTCTCTCTCCCTCTTTCTCTCTCCCTCTTTCTCTATCTCCCTCTTTCTCTCTCTCTCCCTCTTTCTCTCTCTCCCTCTTTCTCTCTCCCTCTTTCTCTCTCCCTCTTTCTCTATCTCCCTCTTTCTCTCTCTCCCTCTTTCTCTATCTCCCTCTTTCTCTCTCTCTGGCTGTTCTTGCATGACCTTGCTGTTGCACGAGCCTAAACCTTGTATAAAAAGGTAGGACATACGATTTAACACGGAAAATTGGACGAAAACACAAACAGCAGCAAATACACCAAAACATAACAGAAAAACACTACAAATCCGGTTCGGAAACCCTTGGTTCAGATTCAGCAGCTCCAGATTCAACCAACTCGTGGAAAAATCCCTGAACCGGAAGAGAAAATTCCCCAAATCTTGCCCAGTTCTGTGTGCATCGTTGTATGCACATCTGTGGTTGACGCCCTTAGGGGTTAGTTTCTTTGCTGTCTTGTGCATTCATAATTGTGTTTATTGTGTCGTGTCTTTCATCCGCGATTAATGTTGGGTCTTGTGCCTTCATTAAATTATTTATATTTTTTAAGCCTGTTCCTGTGTCTGTTTTGCGCCCGTTTCCCACTTTCTTTCCCACATTGACAGACTCCATATATTGCAAACCTTGGAGGGAACTAAGTTAATTAGGGTAATCCCTTTACCTGGTTATTCACTCATGTTAGACACACGACAAGTGGAACGCTGCAGTTACCGCTTGGGTGATGCGCTATATAAACTGACCTTAAGCCGACTATCCACGGGAAGGAATCCAATTCCCAGCTGTACAGTTCCTGCCTTTATTCACTTGCAGTTGTGGGTGGGGGCCGTCCATACAACAATATTAATCATACAGCATTAAGTTTATAGCTGACGAAGCCGGTGTTGTGAATGAACGTGTACGTATTATGATGAAAAGCGAGATTTTTCTGGATCCTTTGAGAATTTCGAAGCTTTGACGCACCAAATCGCTCCATGGAGGCCGCCATCTTGCGGATGCGGAAGTATGCATAAACAATTTCGAAAAAGTTCAATAGAGGCTTTGGCTTTGCTGGCTCATTGTGGCTTTGCAGTAGGGTCATATTAGTTATTTGTAACACTATATAGCCATTCATCAATGCTTGTTTTAATAGCCATTCTGCAGCACCACCCACAACATACATCAACGTATCTTACTATAATTCACCAAATGTCCTTCCGTCTGTCTGTCTGTCCGTCCGTCCGTCCCCAGGTACCGCAAAAACGGATGAACCGATCGCAACGAAATTTTGGGTGGTTAATCCTGGGATCCCCTGGAGTAAAATAAGCTATATTGTTTTTCCAATTTCAGCTTTGGTCTCAGCATTTTCAGGTTTGGACTCCCGCCTAACGTTATTGTCCCGGGTATCGCAAAAATGGCTGCACCGATCGCAACGATACACCTCCATGCCCGTGGGATTCCCACGGGTGACCCCACAGTAATAATAATTCAATTGATGGCAGAGAATGTTGTACACTTCCTTCATTTTATAATTTGGAAGACATTATTTTATCAGATAAACCGAAGAGACCTTCAGGGACCTGCAAGGATGATGACTCGAGGTAATTACAAACTAAAATGGATGATTTAGACAAGGACAAACAGTTGAGATGAACCAGAAATTTAAATAGAGCGCACACCTCTGCGAGGCTGAACAGTTTATGTTTTGTTTCCACTGATAGGATCTGGACCTGAACCAAAATCTAATCGGCTTGTTCTTGTCATCTAATCAACTCATCTACCAAGTTTTGTCATAAATCCTCCATAAGTTTTTGAAATATCATGCGACATATCGTTTTTGACCCCATCAATGGTGAAGAACTACTTTAGAAATTAAATAATTTTAATATCTGGATCTGGATTCGGATCTTCATCAAAATCGAATCGGTTCATCCATGTCACACACCCAACCTGTCCACCAAATTCTATCCGAATCCGTCCACGATATTTTGAGAAATCCTGTTCACAAACAGACAAGGAGACAGACACACAGGGGTGAAAACATAACCTCCATCCACATTGGTAGCAGAGGTAATGAATGAAGATTGAGTATTCTGAATTTTCAGAGGCTCACAAGGAGCTTGCACAGATACACATCACATGCAGGACAAAGACATTAGAATGAACACATCAGTGTGTGAGGACTTTATCTTGGTTTACAAATTATGTGGGATTTGGTTAAAATGAATAAAACAACAGTTGGTGTAATTTGAATCCGGGGTCCAAAAACAAGGTGGGAACATTCAACAGAGCGATCCACATTTTGATGAACAGACCTGAGTTATCAGGAGACATGTTTTTGAAGAGGATGATAAAAACATTTTTTCTGCAGACCCGGTTGTCAAAGTCACCGGTTGAAGTCACAATCAACACGTGCGTCTGCACATGGTTGTCATGGGACTTTCAGAGACCGCGAAGCCCTCTTTGGTGTCCAGGCCAAGACGTGCCCTGCTGGGAGAACGGTTGGTGACATGCTGAATTATACATCGCTTCCTGCTCATTAAGACACATCGTGCTTGTGACATTACTGGAGATAAGGAATACTTTCCGAGGGTGATGTTTGATATGTAACGCCTTCATGGCGCACTACTGCTATTCTAGCGTGTTAATACCAATGAGAGCAACCAAGATGAACTACTAGCACTGATGCTATGGCTATTTATTTTCACTGTTTGCAGTACTTTCAGAAAGTATTCACACCCCTTCACTTTTTCCACATTTTGTTGCGTTACAGTCTGAATTTAAAATGGATTAAATTGAGATTTATTTGTCACTGATCTACACAAAATACACCATGTCCGTTGAATCTTTTCTTTAGGATTTTTTAAACAAGATAATTAAAAATGAAATACAGAAATATCTAATTGACATAAGTATTCAACCTCCCGAGTCAATACTTCGTAGAAGCGCCTTTGAAAGCGATTACAGCTTCAAGTCTTCTTGGGTGTGTCTGTATCAGCTTTGCACATCTGGATTTGGGGAGTTTCTCCCATTCTTCCTTGCAGATTTTCTCCAGCTCTGTCAAGTTGGATGGAGAGTGTTGGTGAGCAGCAATCTGCAAGTCTTTCCACAGATTCTCAATGGGATTCAAGTCTTGGCTTTGGCTGGGCCACTCAAGGACTTTCACGTTCTTGTTCTGAAGCCATACCGGTGTTGCTTTGGCTGTATGCTTGGGGTCATTGTCATGTTGCAACATAAATCTTTGCCACAGTCTAAGGTTGTCTGCACCCTGAAGCAGGTTCTCTTCAAGGATTTGTCCATGTCGCTCACGCTCACATTCTAATTGTACAAGTCTCCCAGTCTGTGCCACTGAAAAACAATCTCCATAGGATGATGCTCCCACCACCATGCTTCACTTGCTTCATGGTAGTGATGGTGCTAGATGGGCGATGAGCTGCGCTCGGTTTCCACCAGACGTCGTGCTTTCCATTCAGGCCAAAGAGTTCATATTTCATCTCATTAGACCACATAATATTTTGCCTCATGCTCTCAGTCTTTCATGTGCCTTTTTACAAACTCAAGGTGTGCTGTCACGTGCCTTTTCTCAGATGTTGCTTCCGTATGACCAATCTCCCTCTCCCTCTTTCACTCTCTCCCTCTTTCACTCTCTCCCTCTTTCACTCTCTCCCTCTTTCACTTTCTCCCTCTTTCACTCTCTCCCTCTTTCACTCTCTCCCTTTTTCTCTCTCTCCCTCTTTCACTCTCTCCCTCTTTCACTCTCTCCCTCTTTCTCTCTCTCCCTCTTTCACTCTCTCCCTCTTTCACTCTCTCCCTTTTTCTCTCTCTCCCTCTTTCACTCTCTCCCTCTTTCACTCTCTCCCTTTTTCTCTCTCTCCCTTTTTCTCTCTCTCCCTCTTTCACTCTCTCCCTCTTTCTCTCTCTCCCTCTTTCACTCTCTCCCTCTTTCACTCTCTCCCTTTTTCTCTCTCTCCCTCTTTCACTCTCTCCCTTTTTCTCTCTCTCCCTCTTTCTCTCTCTCCCTTTTTCTCTCTCTCCCTTTTTCTCTCTCTCCCTCTTTCACTCTCTCCCTCTTTCTCTCTCTCCCGCTTTCACTCTCTCCCTCTTTCACTCTCTCCCTTTTTCTCTCTCTCCCTCTTTCACTCTCTCCCTCTTTCTCTTTCTCCCTTTTTCTCTCTCTCCCTTTTTCTCTCTCTCCCTTTTTCTCTCTCTCCCTTTTTCTCTCTCTCCCTTTTTCTCTCTCTCCCTTTTTCTCTCTCTCCCTCTTTCTCTCTCTCCCTCTTTCTCTCTCTCCCTCTCTCTCCCTCTCTCTCTCTCCCTCTTTCACTCTCTCCCTCTTTCTCTCTCTCCCTCTTTCTCTCTCTCCCTTTTTCTCTCTCTCCCTTTTTCTCTCTCTCCCTTTTTCTCTCTCTCCCTTTTTCTCTCTCTCCCTCTTTCTCTCTCTCCCTCTTTCACTCTCTCCCTCTTTCCCTCTCTCCCTCTTTCTCTCTCTCCCTTTTTCTCTCTCTCCCTTTTTCTCTCTCTCCCTCTTTCACTCTCTCCCTCTTTCTCTCTCTCCCTCTTTCTCTCTCTCCCTCTTTCTCTCTCTCCCTCTTTCTCTCTCTCCCTTTTTCTCTCTCTCCCTCTTTCTCTCTCTCCCTCTTTCTCTCTCTCCCTCTTTCACTCTCTCCCTCTTTCACTCTCTCCCTCTTTCACTCTCTCCCTCTTTCTCTCTCTCCCTCTTTCACTCTCTCCCTCTTTCACTCTCTCCCTCTTTCTCTCTCTCACTTTTTCTCTCTCTCCCTTTTTCTCTCTCTCCCTCTTTCACTCTCTCCCTCTTTCTCTCTCTCCCTTTTTCTCTCTCTCCCTCTTTCACTCTCTCCCTCTTTCACTCTCTCCCTCTTTCTCTCTCTCCCTCTTTCACTCTCTCCCTCTTTCACTCTCTTCCTCTTTCTCTCTCTCTCCCTCTTTCTCTCTCTCGCTCTTTCTCTCTCTCCCTCTTTCACTCTCTCTCTCTCTCTCCCTCTTATCACCGATGGGATGCTGGAAGCCTTTCTTGTCTTTCCTGCAGTCTTCTTGTACCTGACGGCAGTCACATTGGATTGAGTTAATGGTAGACTGGGTGCCTTGCTTTGCAGGCATCTGCTTGCCTGCTTTTCCCACTCATTCATTTTTTGTAAACAAAGTCAAGGCTCGGGGAAGAGCTGGAGCACTGAACGGATCAGGACTGTGGATGCACCTTCCACACTCTCTTTCTTTTCGCCAGGTCTTCAAGACAGCTTTTCACTCCATCTCAAATCATCCCCCATCTAAAACCACGATCTTTTCTACACCCGTTAAACTACCCCCAACCACTACCAAAACTTTGCTTACGTATCCACCTTGTTCACCCCTTGCTTTCTTCCCTACGCCTGATCACTCATTTCCTGTATTCTCTGGTTGTCCATCTTCGTCGACTTTCTCCCTCTGCTCCCTTTGTTTTGTTGTGTCTTGATCTATTCTGTGACCTTGCTGTTGCACGAGCCTAAACCTTGTATAAAAAGGTAGGACATACGATTTAACATTTTATACCCTTCCCTGGATCGATGACTCCACATAATTTTATCTCGGAGTTATACTGACAGTTCCTTAGACTTCATGTTAGAGTTTCTGCTCTGACATGCACTGTCAACTGTTGGACCTTATATAAAAAGGTGTGTTTCTTTCTAAATCATGTCCAATCAATTAAATTGGCCACAGTTGGACTCCAATCAAGTTGTAGAGACATCTCAAGGATTATATCAATGAAAATTGGATGCATCTGATATCAATTTGGAGTGTCATAGCAAAGGGGTTGAATACTTATTGACTCTAGACATTTCAGCTTTTCATTTAAAATTATTTTGTCAAACTTTCTAAAAATAAAAATTGTTGTGGAAATCATTCAAGACCACAACTTTAGTCCATCTGTTGGTTTAATTCCATTAAGACCTTTGACATCATTCTGCAAATACAGGGATGCAATAGAAATAAGGTTTGGCATCACATAGGTCAATCCATAATATAGTTCAATGAAAGCAAGCGTAATATTCTATGCGGTACGTACCGTTAGCGAGTCTACTAGTCAATGTAACATGTCACAGGAGAAGTCGCCAAGAGCAGCGGCTGCATCGGGTCTTATAGCCGCGCCCCCCTAGCGGTGTCAGCGAGCAGCGAGCATCACCTGGGTTCAGCTTTAATACGATTTCACTACATTCTCCCCACCGTTAGAATTACACTGCCGTGCGGCTAGAATCGAGCGAGGCGTCAGCATTAACAGGGTGCGGAATTATGGTATCAGTCGGCCCAACCATATCGGTCCGGACGGCGAATTTCCCTGCCAGCACGTGTCCGAAATTCCCCGGGTACAGCATCACGTAACCCAGAGACCCCGGCGTCGGAGTAGCTGCCGGAGTCAGGTGACGAAGGGGGTACCGCCAAGCCTTCAGGCAAGGGTGGCTGTGGCGAAGGGAGGGCCGGCAGACGTTCAGTGACGGAAGTGTCGGAAGAGTCCATAGTCTCATAGATTGGCTCGTCCGATTCCTTATAAGGGTCGGTGACCCCGCATGGGGCAAGATGGCGTACGGAGACAGTGGACTCACGCCCATCTGCCGTCATCACACGTGCATGCTCGGGATTAGCCTGGAGTACCTGCACTTTGTCCACTAAGGGGTCGTACTTGCTCGTGCGGACCGCCCGTTTGAGATAGGCCGGCCTGGGCTCAGCGAGCCAACTGGGTAATGACCGGATACACCCCGAGCTCCTCGGGTGGTGGAAAAGTCTCTCGTGGGGAGTCTGGTTGGTGGCCGTACATAGGAGAGCCCTAATCGAGTTCAGCGCCGCAGGTAGCGACCAAGCCCATTTATCGAGGCCCCGGCCGAGGGTCCGGAGGTTGAGCACGACGGCCCTCCATATAATCCAGTTGAAGCGTTCGATCTGCCCATTCGCTTGGGGTCTGTACGGCGTGGTATAACTAGAAGCGACGTTATTTTGGAGCAAGTAGCCTCGCACGTCCTGAGACAAAAAGACCGCACCCCGATCAGTATGCACGTAGGCCGGGTACCCAAACATGGAGAACAAATTCTGCAGGCATCGCATTACCGTGGCAGCCGTCATATCCACACACGTATAAGCAAAAGGAAATCGCGAGTACTCATCGACGATAGTGAGCAGATAGCGAGAGTTACTCGACACCGGCAACGGGCCCTTGAAATCCATCGCCAATCTTTCCCACGGCCTCGTAGCCCTAACCAGCGTCCCCATGGGAGGGTTATAGAAACGTGGTTTGATTTCTGCGCAGATAGCGCAGTCGCGACAGATACGGCGGATATCGTCAATCGAGTACGGTAGATTGCCACGTCGCACAAAATGAGCGAAACGCGTCACGCCCGGATGCCCTGCAGTTTCGTGCAAACGCATAGGCCCTCCAGAGTGACGATACCCGCGCACGTAACCAGTCTCGATAAGGCGTCGGTGACCTGGTTATCCTTCCCCGGGCGGTATTTGATAGTGTAGCAGAAGTCGGCAAGCTCTATACGCCAGCGAGTGATTTTCTCATTCTTAATGCGCTGGGCGTGTAAGGTGTCGTACATGAACGCAACACTTTGCTGGTCCGTGATGATTTGAAAGCATCGTCCGAGTAAGTACAGGCGCCTTCGCCGAATCGACTCGACGATCGCGTACGCTTCCTTTTCGATGGACGAATGTCTCCGCTCAGCGGAGGTAAGAGTCCATGAAAAGAAAGCCACCGGACGCCCACCTTGGGAGAGGGTCGCCGCTATAGCATGATCCGAGGCATCACTTTCTAGGACGAAAGATCTGCTCTCGTCGATCGTCGCTTCAGCGGCACTGGCGATGTCGGCCTCAAGGCCTCCAAAGGCCGCCAAAGCGGCCGGACGCAGAGGGAATGTGTCGCAGGCCACAAGGGGGCGAAGTTTCGCGGAGAAATTTTGGACCCACTTAGAGTAATGGGCAAATAGCCCGAGAGCGCGCTTCAGGGACGCCCGATCGCTGGGAGGGGCCATGGCGAGCAGAGGTCGCAGACGCTCCTTAACCGGAGCGACTGAGCCATGGGTCACGGTGTACCCCAGAAGATCTATCTTGCGTAGGGAGTATTGACACTTAGCCTCGTTCATGGTTAAGCGATACCTCTGCGCGACCTCGAGGAAGCGCTTCAGATTAGCATCGTGGTGCCCTTGGTCATACCCACAAACCGTAAGATTGTCTAGATAGATGAAAACATCGGTCAAGTTCTCCCTCGCAATGAGGTCATCCATGGCCCTCTGGAAACAGGGGACCCCGTTCGTCACCCCAAAAGGCAATTGAGTAAACTGGTACAACCGTTGCCCCGACTCAAAAGCGGTATAGATACGATCTGAGCTAGAGATAGGGATCTGATGATACGCACTACGGAGATCGAGAGTGCTGTAGACCGAGTATTGGGCCACCTGTCGCACCAGCGCGTCCATCCCCGGAAGGGGGTAGGCATCCAGCTGTGTAAAACGGTTAATCGTTTGGGAATAGTCGATTACCATGCATCTGCGGTGTGCGTCACTTCGCACCACTAAGACCTGGGCCCGCCACGGCAACCGGCTGGGTTCTATGATGCCGTCTTTCAAGAGCTGAGCCGTCTCTCCCGCAATGAATTGCATGTCTGCTCGAGAGTAGCGCCGTGATTTTACCGCTACAGGTGTACAGTCGGAGGTTAAATTGGGGAACAGCGAAAGTGGCTGGATTTCCATTTTCGCTAGGGCACACACAGCAAGCGTGTCAGTCCCACCAACAGCAAGCGTGTCTGGCCCACCAAACTCCATTTCCAGTCGTCCATGTCGCTTAAGGAAATCGTGTCCTAACAGAATGTCAGCACATAAAGCAGGTAAGACCATGAGGTGTACATCTGGGAAAACCCGTCCCTTTATCACGAGTTTCAATCGACATTCCCCCTTCGTGCTGAGCCGAAGTCCCTGGGAAGCCATGAAGATCCGTCTCGTAGTCCCCATGACCCGCCAACCATGCCTGTGCACTAGTCGCTGATCGATAAAACTATCCGTAGACCCTGTATCCACCAAAGCCTGCACACAATGGCCCTCGACCATGAGGGGAATAACGGCTTGAGCCAGGCCGGTCGAGCCTGCTTGGAGTGGGACCGAACCTCCCGAGTGAGTCGGTCGCACCTCGCGGGTGGGTCCTATGCCAGCCGCAGTTTTCCGGGCGTCAGAGGGTGCCCGGGGAGTTTCGTATAAGTTGTCAGGGAGCGTTCCCATGCAATCAGCAGTGTTGCGGTCGTTGCCGGAGTATTCGTTGTGCATGGGGCATCCGTTAAAGCTGTCAGAGAGCCTTCCCATGCATTCCGCCATCTTGCCATTCAAAATCGCCATTTAACGAGTATGGGCCTCCGACCTCCGTAGTCTTGCCATTCAAAATCGCCGTTTGACGAGTATGGGCCTCTGTAGTTTGTAGCAAATGCGTGTCGCCCCCAGAGGATGCTGTACGCTCTTGAGAGACGTAGCGTGTACGTACCGCTGGGGTTTGGCGAGGCCCCAAAGTCCCTCGCATTGCCCGGAGTCTAGTCAAGGACGCACGTTCTGTGTCCGATTGAGGATGAGACTGTTGTGGCTGTCCGGTGTCTCTTGCCAAGGTCGATTGGGCGACCAGGAGCCCACAAGGAGGGGCACTGCCCATCAAAGCCGGGTAAGGCACCGTGTTCCGTGCTCGGCCCATAGGCTCCGCAATAAGCCCATTCAAGGTCGCGCGCGGCCGCGAACCGCGTGCGGTTTTCCGGCACACTTTTGCATAGTGCCGCTTTTGCGAGCACATATGGCATATTGCGTCCCGAGCCGGACACACTGGCCGGGGATGTCGTTGACCCCCACAGAAGTAGCATGCGGCTCCGCGTAAGGCCTTGGGTCTGACCATAGCGGCAGCCGTCAGGATCCCCAGATCCTCCGCCGGGGCTACCTGGAGTTCCGCGAGCGGGTCCGCTCCCGGTTCGTCGGCGGTAGCACTCTCCTGCCATGCGTGTAGCGAGGTCCCCGCCAAGAGGCGCGTGCGATCATTGTCGTTCGACTGCAGCCGCGCTTCGGTGTATACTTTTCCTTGTTCTAGAGCCGCCGTGAAGGTCAGGTCGGTCTTCTCCAAGAGCTTGAGCCTGAGGTCCTGAGGGGAGACTCCGGAGACGAAAGCGTCTAGGAGAAGGTCATCTTGAACCTGCTCGTGAGTCCGTGGCTCTTGGGTGCTGTCTAGCAGGAGTTGCCGGAGCTCCTGGGCATAGTGATCCATCGACTCGTTTGGTTGCTGGCGTCGTGATGATAGCAAATGCCGAGCATATATCACGCTCTTTTGCTTTATGTACAATCGCTTGAGCTCCGCAACAGCGAGGTCGTACGTCGCACATCGCACAATACTGTTGTACACCTTGTAGTCGACTCTGCACTGGAGCGCTGCTAGCTTCGCGGCACTGTCGGCTCGGTGTCCTGGTCAGCGAACTGATTCTCCAAAGTTTTCAACCAGTGAGTCAGTTGCAAACCAGCATCCGGGGCTTGCGGGTCGGCACAGAATTGCGAAACCGCCAGCATCTTGCTTCCCGCCATGTCCGTAGATTTTAATGGAATTAAGTGTTGTGGAAATCATTCAAGACCACAACTTTAGTCCATCTGTTGGTTTAATTCCATTAAGACCTTTGACATCATTCTGCAAATACAGGGATGCAATAGAAATAAGGTTTGGCATCACATAGGTCAATCCATAATATAGTTCAATGAAAGCAAGCGTAATATTCTATGCGGTACGTACCGTTAGCGAGTCTACTAGTCAATGTAACATGTCACAGGAGAAGTCGCCAAGAGCAGCGGCTGCATCGGGTCTTATAGCCGCGCCCCCCCTAGCGGTGTCAGCGAGCAGCGAGCATCACCTGGGTTCAGCATTAATACGATTTCACTACAAAAATTTCATTTGACAATTATTTTTTTTCTTATTTTTATTTTAATCCGATAAAG
This sequence comes from Myxine glutinosa, assembly GCF_964187855.1. Classification (NCBI taxonomy): domain Eukaryota; kingdom Metazoa; phylum Chordata; class Myxini; order Myxiniformes; family Myxinidae; genus Myxine; species Myxine glutinosa. Next base: position 108,226,747 of record NC_136272.1, read on the forward strand.
CCCACCACAAAGCCTACAGAGCCACTCGAGGTGGGGGCTACACAAATAAAACAAGAAAGAGCAGAGATTGCAAACCCTCGCAAGAATGTGTTTTCAGTGGTTTTTAAGGCTTTTGTGTTAAAACAAATATGGCGGCCTAACCACGTGACCCATGACGTCATCATTTTTTTTTTTTCTCCACCAATTTATTCCTAGATTATGTTCAAGATATTTCATCTTGATCGGATGAAGTTTTGTACTTGTCGAATTATGACGTCATAATGGAGGCACCTATGACATCATCATTAACATATTTTATTCCCCATGGAGAGTTCTTTACAATGAGTCATGTCTCGGTTTTTTCTATTCAGCACTTTCGGAGATACAGAGGTGCAAAGTTTTTCGGTTTTTCCAAGATGGCGGCCGAACCACGTGATCTACGACGTCATAATTATCATTTAAAAAATTATACAGGTGGCGTTGCACCTATGGTGAAAATTTCCTGTCAATCGGCCCAACGGTTGCAGATAAAATCATATTTATTCTGTGCGGACAAAAAACAGACAAACAGATGAAAAATCGGTCAGAGACCGAGGACTTGCCGGAATGTACTTTTTTATCGGCCATTTTGGATCAAAATGGTGGAGAATCTATACATGTATATACGCTAAGCAATGGAAGGTAACTGAGTAAATGTATGCATATCTCTTGTACTTTTAGAGTTATAGTGGCTTGAAATATATTTTAAATGAAAACTTGACCCCCCCTGATTTCACGTTTTGGGTGACCTTGAGCTTGACCTTGGGCCTAGAGAGTTAAAAATTGGGCACACTCTACTCCAGGGCAAGGCAAATATGTGTGTAAAGTATGGCGATGCTATGTGCAACGATGTAGACGTAGTACTGCACACAAACAGACAGACAGACTAGAAATCGGTCAGAGACCGAGGACTTGTCGGAATAAAAAATATGGCGGCCGAACCATGTAACCAATGACGTCATCATTATTTGTTTTCAAAACTAATTTATTCCTAGATTATGTTCAAGAAATTTCATCTTGATCCGATGAAGTTTTGAACTTGTCGAATTATGACGTCATAATGGCGGCACCTATGACATCATCATTAACATATTTTATTCCCCATGGAGAGTTCTTTACAATGAGCCATGTCTCAATTCTTTCTAATCAGCACTTTCGGAGATATAGAGGTGCAAAGTTTTTTGGTTTTTCCAAGATGCCGGCCGAACCACGTGACCGATGGTCATCATTATTTGTTTTCTAAATTAATTTATTCCTATTATGCTCCAGAAATTTCGTCTTGATCGGATGAAGTTTTGTACTTGTCGAATTATGACGTCATAATGGAGGCACCTATGACATCATCATTAACATATTTTATTCCCCATGGAGAGGTCTTTACAATGAGCTATGTCTCAATTTTTTCTATTCAGCACCTTGATGGCGGCCGAACCACGTGACCGATGAAGTCATCATCATTTTTTTTCTTCACCAGTTTATGCCGACATGGCGCTCAAGAAATTGCCTCTTGATCGGATGGAGTTTTGTACTTGTCCAATTATCGAATTATGACGTCATAATGGAGGCCTTGGGCTGAGAGAGTTAAAAATTGGGCACATTCTATTCCAGGGCAAGACAAATACGCCAATCTTTTCCGGCAAGTAACAAACAGACAGACAGACAAACCAACCAACCAACATACTTTCCAGAATCTATTCCGGAATCTATTCCGGTATTCTATTCCGGAATCTAACCGGAATCTATTCCGGCAAGTAACAAACAGACAGACAGACAAACCAACCAACCAACATACTTTCCAGAATCTATTCCGGAATCTATTCCGGTATTCTATTCCGGAATCTAACCGGAATCTATTCCGGCAAGTAACAAACGGACTCAAACGCAATACCCTCTCCTCAGACGAGGGTAACAAAAGCAGAACAACCAGCTCCTTGGACTGAAACGAGACAAATACAAAAAGTTGTCTCTTCACAGAAGAAAAAGGGCTGGGAGGGGTAAACTAGTCTGCTTCGAGACAACAGTGCCTCTACCGCCATCCTAATTGTACATACTTTATAGACAGGCTCACATTGTAATTGTCACATTATTATGGTGTATTATGTGTAGATCAGTGGAAAAAAAATCTCAATTCAATCCATTTTTAATTCAGGCTGTAACACAACAAAATGTGAAAAAAGTCAAGGGGTGTGAATACTTTCTGAAGGCCCTGTATAATATAATATTTCACCAAAGACTACAGAGCAGGTCACTGTCCTTCCAGGATAAGCTCTATTTCTACAGATTTCTCTTTGATAAGAGGAAATACATGCAGGCTCTCACTTTAAGGCTTTAATTCTAATTGTGCATTTAAATCGATACTTCAACGTATCATGTGTAATATGCTTCCGATGAAGGTTTTGGTCTTCATTTATTGCTGTTCATTCCATGGCAACCTTGTCCAATTAGCCATGAAACAGGATTGAAATTCTGTCGGCCGACCAATATGGCATCATATCAAAAACAAACTAAAGACTTGAACAAGAACAGAGTCAAAATATGCAAATGAGCGAATTTAATTGTTTAAACATTCATGCAATTTACGCATCAAACACCACTTGGCCTGAAAGGCACTTAATGGTGATTTGCTCGTGAGACTAGCAGTATTCATTCTGATAAATGTCGCTGAAGATTGCATTTTGTGTAATGCAGCCGTTTGCATAATTTAAGGTGGAAAACATGTTCATACCCTCGATCTTGGTCACATTAACTAGTCCTCAAATGACAAAGAACGAGCAGAGTATATATACACAAAGAATTAAGTTAAGCACCCCCCCCCCCCCCGTTTTTTTACAACCTCGCACATTACAAGTTTGTTGTCGTCAAAACAGTGTAATATACCCATGATATTGCTATATTTTCTGGAGAAGTGATATTATGGTCACATAAAAACATAACAATCATGCCGTTTTCAATATTTTATTCTGAATAATTTAAGGTGAAATTTTTTGGGAATTTTAGGCATATTTTCACCTCAATTTAAGTATGGAGCTATAGGTCCATCATGGACAGTGTGGATGACGTTTATGTTTTCTAACGTACAGTCATTGTTCTGAGAAGACCTCTAGCGATCTTTGCGTCAATAACGTGTGTAGGACCCACGTGATCGGATCACTGACTCAACCCTACGTCTCATAGACCCTGTAAGCCGTCGTATGCGTTGCTGTGGCAGGTTGTTCCATTCCCGATGTAATGCACGTTCCAATTCATCCAGATTGGCTATTGGAGGGACCATCTTCGCAATTTGTCGTCCCAACATGTCCCAAACGTGCTCGAGGGGGTTCAGGTCAGGACTGTACGCAGGCCAGGGGATGGTTGTCACAGCACCTTGCTCCAGCAAGGCTCGGACGCGTCTCGCACGGTGAGGCCTGGCGTTGTCATCCATGAAGATGGGTCTGGGTGGGTCCTCAACGGAGAGCGATATGCCGAGGAAATCCTGAATACCACCGTAATCCCGCACTTCGATGACCACACCCTCGCCAGCAGACCCATCTTCATGGATGACAACGCCAGGCCTCACCGTGCGAGACGCGTCCGAGCCTTGCTGGAGCAAGGTGCTGTGACAACCATCCCCTGGCCTGCGTACAGTCCTGACCTGAACCCCCTCGAGCACGTTTGGGACATGTTGGGACGACAAATTGCGAAGATGGTCCCTCCAATAGCCAATCTGGATGAATTGGAACGTGCATTACATCGGGAATGGAACAACCTGCCACAGCAACGCATACGACGGCTTACAGGGTCTATGAGACGTAGGGTTGAGTCAGTGATCCGATCACGTGGGTCCTACACACGTTATTGACGCAAAGATCGCTAGAGGTCTTCTCAGAACAATGACTGTACGTTAGAAAACATAAACGTCATCCACACTGTCCGTGATGGACCTATAGCTCCATACTTAAATTGAGGTGAAAATATGCCTAAAATTCCCAAAAAATTTCACCTTAAATTATTCAGAATAAAATATTGAAAACGGCATGATTGTTATGTTTTTATGTGACCATAATATCACTTCTCCAGAAAATATAGCAATATCATGGGTATATTACACTGTTTTGACGACAACAAACTTGTAATGTGCGAGGTTGTAAAAACACGGGGGGGGTGCTTAACTTAATTCTTTGTGTATACATACAGGCAAATAAATTAGAACAGAGCTCGGTCGAGAACATACCTCCACCAGGTATATATATATATTTTTTGCATACAAGATCGAGGCTCGTGTAAGAGCTAACATTAATGACAACAAAACAAATGGACACATAAGATGAAATAAAGGGAGTGGGAGACAGGATGGGGAGAGAGAGGGAAGCACACAAGTACAACATTTGAGAGCAGGGACATCGGGAGATCTGTGGGAGGGAGAGGGCTTGGGGGAAGAAGGCGTGGGAAGGGGTGGGGGGGGGGGGGGTGGGGGAGGTAAAAAAAAAAACACAAGGACACTGCCAAGAATTCCAGGAAGGAAGTCGGTATTTCAGAAAAGTGGATCTGGGGTGAATTGACGGGGGTAGAAAAGACCAAGGTTTTGGATGGGGGAAGATGAGAGATGGTGAGGAACAGCTGTTTAAAAGACCTGGAGAGAGGGGTGGGATTGATGAGATTGAGGGAGTTTGTTCCAGAAGCGGGTGGTATGAACAGTTTATGCTTTGTATCGCACTAGTAGGCCGAATCTGGATTCGGACCTGAACCAAAATCAAATCAGCTTGTTATTGTCACCTTTGTAAGGGAGACAGCTCACCTCATCCACCAAGTTTTGTCAAAATCCGTCCACAGCTTTTTGAGATTTAATGCTATACATCGTTTTTAGCCCTATCATTAAATGGTGAAGAATTACTTAAAAATTAAAATATTCTTGTATCCGGATCCATATTCGGGTTTTCATAAAAATCAAATTAATTATTTCTGGTCATCCACCCAACCTGTCCACCAAGTGTCAACTGAATCCGTCCATAACTTTTTGAGATATCGTGCTCACAGACAAACAGACACAAATAGAGAGACAGACAAACAGACAGACATGGTTGAAAACATAACGTCTCCTGGAAAGTCCTCTTTCCTGGAAAGCAAATCCAACGGAAAGAAATCTCATTTCCTTTCACAAAGCCCGAAACAAGTGTGTGTCCACCCTCAGGAGAGCCAGGAAACAATATCTCTCCATTCTCCAGACCGAACTCTCTTATCTTTCTCCCTCTTCCAAATCCTGGTGGCGTCTGGTCAAATCTGTTTCTGGTGTTTATTCCCCCTCCATCCCCTCCCTTACCTCAAATGGCTACACAGCTGACTCCGCACGTGAAAAAGCTGAATGCCTCAACTCTGTGTTTGCCTCTAAATCTTGTGTCCCAAACCCATCCCTCTCTGTACCCACCGTACCCAGTCGTACCCAGCTGCTCACGGACTCTGTGTCCTTTCCTCCTGACAAGGTGGAAAAGTTTCTGTCAACCCTCGACTCTGATTCTGCAACTGGACCTGACGGCATCAGCCCACGGGTCCTAAAATCCTGTTCTTCCACTCTTTCACTCCCTCTCTCTGTTCTCTTCACCCTCTCTTTTGCTCAAGGTCAACTGCCATCTGCTTGGAAATCAGCCAACATCACCGCTTTACACAAAAACGGTGCAAAAACAGATCCTAGTAACTACAGACCAATCAGCCTTCTCCCAATTTATCAGCAAAGTCATGGAATCCATCATTGCTTCGGATATGAAATCTTTCCTCTTCTCCAATGGCTTGATCTCTGATCATCAATTTGGTTTCAGACCAGGTCACTCTACTCTGGATATGCTGCTTCTGCTGTCTCAACAATGGATGGAGGTCCTCAATGCCAAACAGGAAATTTGAGCTGTCTCCCTCTATATAATCACGTGCCTTCGATACGGTCTGGCACCCCGCTCTGCTCACCAAACTCTCCTCCTTTGGTATCCATGGAAATCTCCACGCATGGCTGGCGGACTTCCTCTCTAGCCGTAGTCAATGTGTGGCCCTGAATGGGTTTCTCTCATCTCCTCTTCCTGTTCAGGCTGGAGTTCCCCAAGGCAGTGTTCTGGGCCCTGTGCTTTTTCTGGTCTTCATCAATCATCTCTCCGACTCTCTTGAAAATCCTCTCTATCTCTTTGCTGATGACTCCACTCTCTGCCGCTCCATTCCTCATCCCTCAGATCGGCAGTCTGCAGCCTCCTCACTCTCTGCAGACCTGGACAAAATCACGAACTGGGCAAACAAGTGGAACATGTCTTTCAATCCTGACAAATCTCACTCTCTTACGATGTCTCTCCGAAAAGACCGACTGGACAACCCTCGCATCCACTTTCTGAATAATCCTCTCCAAGAGGTTCTGTCACTCAAGCTTTTGGGTCTCACTATCTGCCATGATCTTTCCTGGGAAAACCACATTTCAAATCTGGCCTCCAAAGCCAGTCGCCGACTGGGCATCCTCCGTCGTGCGAAGTCCTTCCTTGGCACACCTGAGCTCCTCACCACATACAAGGCTTTCATCCGCAGCTCAATGGAATACTGCTCTCCCCTCCGGGCTGGTGCTCCTGCCTCACACCTAGCTCGTCTTCACGCTGTTGAAACCAAAGCGTTCAGAATCATTGGAATCTCCTGTGATGAAGCTACCTCCGAGGGCCTTTCACTTACTCACCGCAGGCAGGTTGGTGGTCATTCTGTCTTCTACCGACTCCTCTCCGGCCTTGCTCCTCCAGCTCTCTCTGGGCTCTGTCCCCCAAATATTCCTAAACGTCGCACAAGATCTGCCTGCAACCCTCTTATGGTTAAACTGCCAAAATCAAGACTCTCTGCTCACCTTCACTCTTTCATTCCTCTTTTCTCCCGCCTATGGAACAAACTCCCCCACTCCCTTCAATCCCACTCCTCCCTCCAGGTCTTTAAAACAGCTGTTCACCACCATCTCTTATCTTCCCCCATCCAAAACCTTGATCTGTTCTACCCCTGCTAATTTCACCCCAAATTCTCTTTTTTGAAATACCAACTCCTTTCCTGGAAGTCCTTGCCCCCCCCCCCCCTTCCCACTCCGCCTCCCCTCAAGCCCTCTCCCTCCCACACATTCCCGATGTCCCTCACAAATGTTGTGTTTATGTGCTTCCCCTTCTCTCCCCATCTTGTCTACCGCTCCCCTTTTTATACACTTTGTTTGTTTGTCTGTTTGATTTGTTTGTGTGATAAATGTTAGCTCTTTCACGGGCCTCGATTATGTATACAAAAAAAACCAAAAAAAAAACCTCCATCCAGCTTCGGTGGCGGGTGGTAATGAAGGTGAGCAGCTGGCTATTTTAAACAGGTAATCAATCCCATGCGGTCAGAAAAGTAAAAGGAAAGAAAATTCACAAAATATTAATGGACTGTCGTTTTCAAAGCTGGAGAGAATAGTTGGACCATGCAGGCAGTTAATTTCACAGACAGAAGAACAGAAAGAGAAAGGAAGTGGTATGGTAACAAATGATGAACGAACGAACAAGAACCCAGTGTTATTATTTAAAGGGGTTTTTACATACCCAGGCTCATGGAGTAGCAGTATGACAAACGAGAACGAGCAATCAAGATTGCATACCCTCACCCGGGCTTGTTTTGGGTGGTTTTAGCGTACGTATTTTATAGACGTATTCCTATTGTATCCATACTTTATAGAGGTACAGTACTGAAATTCTAATTATACATACTTTATAGACGTGCTCACATTATAATTGTAATACTTTATAGATATACTCACGTTATAATTGTACATACTTTATAGACGTGCTCCCATTCTAATTGTACCTACTTTATAGACGTGCTCACATTCTAATTGTACATACTTTATAGACGTTCTCCCATTCAGATTGTACATAATTTATAGACGTACTCATATTCTAATTGTACATACATTATAGATGTACTCACATTCTAATTGTACAAACTTTATAGACATACTCACATTCTAATTGTACATACTTTGTCGATGTGCTCACATTCTAATTGTACATACTTTGTAGATGTGCTCACATTCTAATTGTACATACTTTATAGATGTACTCACATTCTAATTGTACATACTTTATAGAGATACTTGGTTGAAAAAAGATAACGTGTAAAAATTGTGGTCTACGTTGGCAAGTGTGCGGACAAACATGCAGACAAACAGACAGACAGACAAACAGACAAACAGACAGGCACCAGTAATCAAATATTTCCCACTCCATCTATCCTCAAACCCACCTCTTTCTTTTGTCCAAGTATGACTAATGATGATGATGATGTCCACTCGCATGCGCCTCATCAGATGCAAATGGCTGCCAAAGCAGTTTCTTGACTATTGGGCATAATCCTGGTCGGGGCGTCAATCCTACGCAGGATACTCAAATGGCTCATTCATCCCAGTAACCTGGTACTCATTTTGCCGACTTCGGAAGGATGACAGGTTGACCACCTGGTGTTAATTCAACGACCGACCGGGATTTGAACTCAGGACCCTAGAAGTTTATTGCCATTGCTGCAGTGTCTTTTACACCCCATTATTTAACACATTACATTAGTTCTTCGTTCCTGTTGTTTGTTTCCTTTATGACATCTTTAAAACAATGTTTCCTGTTTTGAATGATTTGCAATTTTGTTTGATTATAATTATCAGACAGGAGAACAGTAAAAAAAAAAAAAAATCGCACCTGTGTCCAAAGGAAGTGGTTCAGTTTGGCATTTTTTATATTAAATAGGCAAAAGCCTAGAAACGAATGAAACCCATTAGAATTACCCTTTAGAACCCAATAAAATTATCCTTTTGAACCTTTTAGAAATAAACACGGTGGGTTAGAAAGTCTCTTCTTCATTTCGACGGATGGACATAGCCAAATATTGAAGCGGAAATTTACTGGTTCACAATGACCTCACTCCTCTAGGCGCATGCGCGATTGGGCCAAATTCAGAGCCAAAGTACTACTAAAATGCAGGTGTGTTTTCTGATTTGCTTTCCGATTCGTTGTCAAAATATAACATTCAATTGAAATCAAGTTGTTCCTCGATCATAAACTGATGTTTGTAGACAGACAGACAGACAGACATATAGAAGTGACCAATTTTTACCTTCGCAAAAGCGGAAGGTTATGTTTTGATCGCTGTGTATTTATTTGTATGTCTGTGTGTGTGTGTGTATGTTATTCGCATAACTCAAAAAGTATTCAACCGAATTGCATGAAATTTGGTGGGATGATTGGTTATTATACGGGACACATTTGATTAGATTTTGGGAGCAATCGGGTCAAAGGTCAAGGTCAAGGTCACGAAAAGGTCAAAATCGTATTTTTACCATAGCTGCGGCGAAGGTATGCGCTCTACCGAGTGCCCGTTCTAGTTTAACACTGTTTTCTGCATGTGGGGTAACTATCAAATGATATATATATCTTTATAATGGGATACAAGTATCCTTCTTAATATAACCATCTTTTTCTGACCAAAAGGAACCTGAAGGTTGTTGTGTTGAACGTCACGGTGTTCAAGACGAATTGGAATTGTTGGAAAGAAAAAAGGAGAAAAGAAGAAAGAAGAGAAAATAAACATTTTTTTTTTTTTTTTTTGTTTTTTTGCATACATAATCGAGGCTCATGAAAGAGCTATAGTGTAGCAGCATAGCAAACCTGTTGTGCATTTTGTGATACAAGCACCAAATTTGGCACAAATGTACATTAATATGTTGCGAACATTTTCAGATATTGGGCCACTTGAAATTCCGTAATTTTTTTTTTCAAATTTTTTCAAATTTCGTAATTTCAAATTTTTCGGGTGACACCGTCACAATTTCGGTCTTCGAGGCCGGCCGATATAGTGGGGCGGCTTAGCCCAAATATTCAAAAGAATTGTGCATTTTGTGATACAAGCACCAAATTTGGCACAAATGTACATTAATATGTTGCGAACATTGTGTGGTCAGCAATGAAGACGAGAGTCTGAATTACATGTATGCAAAAGACCTTGTGAACCAGTGAAGCAAATACACGGGTAAGCATGAATTAAATCTAGGGCATGATATAATTTCCATGATGTTTACCTCTACACTCAATGGTGGAAGGAGGTAATGTTTTGATCCCAGCTTGTCTGTATGTCTGTTTGTCTGTTAGTCCACAAAATTCCAGACAAAGCTTGTAGTAGTGGTAGTTGTAGTGGTAGTGGTGATAACAGAAATTGTTATATAGAACTGAACTTATATTATTATTATATAAAGAAAATTACTTCATTTCTATATGCCCTGCAGTGGACAGGTTAATTGGTTTATGCACTGAAGGGGTCACCCTGGTGTGCACTGCTGTGTTCTGCCTCACTGAGTTGTTCAGGTATGATGTACTCAGCACAAGCTTCCGGTCGGCCCGGAGGTGGGGGCCTGTCACGGAACGTCAAAACAAACGGCCTGCCGGGGCCGCCCAAAAGTCGGGCGTGAGGGGCGCGTCCACTAATGGAACGCCTCTCGCTTCCCAGATCGAGGGCCACGTGGTCAGGAGAACCTCGTCCCTTCCGGTCACACTTTGCCTATCGGCCGGCCTCGAAGACCGAAATTGTGACGGTGTCACCCGAAAAATTTGAAATTACGAAATTTGAAAAAATTTGAAAAAAAAAATTACGGAATTTCAAGTGGCCCAATATCTGAAAATGTTCGCAACATATTAATGTACATTTGTGCTAAATTTGGTGCTTGTATCAGAAAATGCACAATTCTTTTGAATATTTGGGCTAAGCCGCCCCACTACTAACATTTATCACAAAAACAAATCAAACAGACAAACAAACAAAGTGTATAAAAAGGGGAGCGGTAGACAAGATGGGGAGAGAAGGGGAAGCACATAAACACAACATTTGTGAGGGACATCGGGAATGTGTGGGAGGGAGAGGGCTTGGGGGGAGGCGGCGTGGGAAGGGGGGGGGGGGTGGGAGAAGTATAAACACAAGGACACCAAGGACTTCCAGGAAAGAAGTTGGTATTTCAAAAAAGAGAATTTGGGGTGAAATTAGCTGGGGTAGAACAGATCAAGGTTTTGGATGGGGGAAGATAAGAGATGGTGGTGAACAGCTGTTTTAAAGACCTGAAGGGAGGAGTGGGATTGAAGGGAGTGGGGGAGGTTGTTCCAGAGGCGGGAGAAAAGAGGAATGAAAGAGTGAAGGTGAGCAGAGAGTCTTGATTTTGGCAGTTTAACCATAAGAGGGTTGCAGGCAGATCTTGTGCGACCTTTAGGAATATTTGGGGGACAGAGCACACAGAGAGCTGGAGGAGCAAGCCCGGAGAGGAGTCGGTAGAAGACAGAAAGACCACCAACCTGCCTGCGGTGAGTAAGTGAAAGGCCCTCAGAGATAGCTTCATCGCGGGAGATTCCAATGATTCTGAACGCTTTGGTTTCAACAGCGTGAAGACGAGCTAGGTGTGAGGCAGGAGCACCAACCCAGAGGGGAGAGCAGGAACTACAGATACATTACAGACACTACAGATACTACAGATACAACTACAGATACATTCAGAGTACAACGCTACCATGCCAAATAAATAAATAACATCCTCCAGCGCGGCATTGCTGAGGAGCCTACGGCGCCCGGCGATACCGCCGTGCAGCACATAGAGACGGTATTGAGAGGGAGACATGTACAATAATCAATTGATTAATTGGTTACTTAAAATCAATAAATAATAATCGTAAAATAATTTCTTAATCAATTGGCTAATAGCATAACTCAACCAATAGTGTTTCAACTGAAGCTGTTTCTTTTTAAAAATTAATCAAACAAGTCATTAATCAATTTTTAAAATTAATTAATTGACTAGTCAATAAATAATTAATCGATTAATTGATTAATCAATCGATCAAAAATATCCTTTATAGCCACATCACTTGGTCACTGTCGTGTCCACATATTACCTTCCTAGCTCAAAAGGTGGCTGAGATATTGCCCAGATGAGAAATAAAATAAATAAGTGATTGAATGAACGATCGTTTTAAGGCCATTTTCCCCACTAGAGTAGGGGTTAGCCTTGCGGGCCCCATGACAATCATGGTTCCCTGTTTGAGGCAATGTTTTTATGGCCGGATGCCCTTCCTGACGCCAACCCTTAGTCGCCTCTTATGATGCGCAGGGATACAGTGTACCTATTCTAAGCCAGGGTACACACCGGGATCATTCATCCCAGCAAGCTAGTACTCAATTTGCCGACCTCGGAAGGATAACAGGCTGAGTCAACGCCCCTGGTGTTAATTCAGCGATCCGACCAGGATTCGAACCCAGGATCCTAGGATCCCAAGCCGGCACCCTAACCGCTCAGCCAACACCAGGCTAAAATAAATAAGTTATTAATAACTAAAATAAATAAATAATAATCCTAAAATAATAAATTTATTAATCAATTGGCTAATAGAATACCTAAACCACCACCATTTCTTCCGAATCTGTAAACTTAATTTTTTTTATGAAGTCATTAATCGAATAATTAAATAATTAATCGATTAATTGATTAATCAATAAATCAAAAAAAATCCTTTACAGCCAAATCACTTGGTCATTGTGTCCAAATATCAGCTTTCTAGCTCAAAAGGTGCCTGAGATATTGCCCAGATGAGAAAGGAAATAAATACGTACTTAATTAATCGATAACACTGGTCAACAGCCAAAATGGTTCTGACTTATTTTCAATTGTTTCTAACCAACTTGGTGCCCACGAATCCGAATCTGACCTTAAAATTTCGCTATCACGTAACCTTGACGTAGTACATCATAAGTGTGGAAAAAATCTTTAGAGCATGCAAATTTCTTGATTAAGTCTCAATAAGTCCCTGGGAATTATTCCAAAGTAAATTGCTCTCTCTCATGCACAGATTTATCCCATCTCGTCTTCAGTTGTCATACCCTTTAGTCCGTGGGCTGAGTTGGGTTTACATGCACCCCCCCCACAACTTAACTTCCCGGGTATGTCCATGTACCCCCCACCCTAGGGGTGAGGAAAAACCATGTTAACAGAAAAAAAACTCATTCCCAAGGTACCTCCCACGCATATTTTGATGTTACCCCCCCTGTGTCAGTGATTTCCGAAAATTAGGGGTAGGCGAAATTCAAATGGCCATAACTTTTTACCTAGTCATCCTATGGTTGCATATGACCCCTCAAAATGTTTGTCCTGGGACACTCTTTACAATGATATGTGTTATATGCAAATTAGGTCACTAATGAGGTCACCAGAGGTCAAACTATGAGGGAATGAGTTTTTTTTCTGTTAACATGGTTTTTCCTAACCCCTAGGGTGGGGGGTACATGGACATACCCGGGAAGTTAAGTTGTGGAGAGGGGGTGCATGTAAACCCTACTCAGCCCACGGACTACTTCCTCCCATCCATGGTACACGGAATCTTGTGGTGAGGCTGTTGCCCAGAAACAACTTGCTTTCGTCTCCTGGAAAGCAAATCCAATGGAAGGAAATCTCATTTCCTTTCACAAAGCCCGAAACAAGTGTGTGTCCACCCTCAGGAGAGCCAGGAAACAATATCTCTCCGTTCTCAAGACCGAACTCTCTTATCTGTCTCCCTCTTCCAAATCCTGGTGGCGTCTGGTCAAATCTGTTTCTGGTGTTTGTTCCCCCTCCCTCCCCGCCCTCACCTCAAACGGCTACACGGCTGACTCCGCACGTGAAAAAGCTGAATGCCTCAACTCGCTCGGTGTTTGCCTCTAAATCTTGTGTCCCAACCCATCCCTCTCTGTACCCACCGTACCCAGTCGTACCCAGCTGCTCCTGGACTCTGTGTCCTTTCCTCCTGACAAGGTGGAAAAGTTTCTGTTAACCCTCGACTCTGATTCTGCAACTGGACCTGACGGCATCAGCCCACGGGTCCTAAAATCCTGTTCTGCCGCTCTTTCACTCCCTCTCTCTGTTCTCTTCACCCTCTCTTTAGCTCAAGGTCATATTCCATCTGCTTGGAAATTAGCCAACATCACCGCTTTGCACAAAAAAGGTGCAAAAACAGATCCTAGCAACGACAGACCAATCAGCCTTCTCCCAATTATCAGCAAAGTCATGGAATCCATCATTGCTTCAGATATGAAATCTTTCCTCTTCTCCAATGGCTTGATCTCTGATCATCAATTTGGTTTCAGACCTGGTCACTCTACTCTGGACATGCTGCTTCTGCTTTCTCAACAATGGAGGGAGGTCCTCAATGCCAAACAGGAAATTAGAGCCGTCTCCCTTGACATATCACGTGCCTTCGATACGGTCTGGCACCCCGCTCTGCTCACCAAACCCTCCTCCTTTGGTATACATGGAAATCTCCACGCGATGGCTGGCGGACTTCCTCTCTGGTCGCAGTCAACGTGTGGCCCTGAATGGGTTTCTCTCATCTCCTCTTCCTGTTCAGGCTGGAGTTCCCCAAGGCAGTGTTCTGGGCCCTGTGCTTTTTCTGGTCTTCATCAATGATCTCTCTGACTCTCTTGAAAATCTTCTCTATCTCTTTGCTGATGACTCTACTCTCTGTCGCTCCATTCCTCATCCCTCAGACCGGCAGTCTGCAGCCTCCTCACTCTCTGCAGACCTGGACAAAATCACAGACTGGGCAAAAAAGTGGAACATGTCTTTCAATCCTGACAAATCTCACACTCTTACGATGTCTCTCCGAAAAGACCGACTGGACAACCCTCCCATCCACTTTCTGAATAATCCTCTCCAAGAAGTTCTGTCACTCAAGCTTTTGGGTCTCACTATCTGCCATGATCTTTCCTGGGAAAACCACATTTCAAATCTGGCCTCCAAAGCCAGTCGCCGACTGGGCATCCTCCGTCGTGCGAAGTCCTTCCTTGGCACACCTGAGCTCCTCACCACATACAAGGCTTTCATCCGCAGCTCAATGGAATACTGCTCTCCCCTCTGGGCTGGTGCTCCTGCCTCACACCTAGCTCGTCTTCACGCTGTTGAAACCAAAGCGTTCAGAATCATTGGAATCTCCCGCGATGAAGCTAACTCCAAGGGCCTTTCACTCACTCACCGCAGGCAGGTTGGTGGTCTTTCCATCTTCTACCGACTCCTCTCTGGCCTTGCCCCCCCTGCTCTCTCTGGGCTCTGTCCCCCAAATATTCCTACAGGTCGCACAAGATCAACCTGCAACCCTCTTATGGTTAAAACTGCCAAAATCAAGACTCTCTGCTCACCTTCACTCCTTCATGCCTCTTTTGTCCCGCCTCTGGAACAAACTCCCTCACTCTCTTCAATCCCACTCCACCCTCCAGGTCTTTAAAACAGCTGTTCACCACCATCTTTTATCTTCCCCCATCCAAAACCTTGATCTTTTCTACCCCCGCTAATTTCACCCCAAATCCACTTTTTTGAAATATCAACTTCTGTCCTGGAAGTCCTTGGTGTCCATGTGTTTTATACTTCTACCATCCCCCCCTTCCCACGCCTCCCCCCCCCCCCCCCAAGCCCTCTCCCTCCCACACATCTCCCTGCCCTCAAATGTTATGTTTGTGTGCTTCCCCTTCTCTCCCCATCTTGTCTTCCGCTCCCTCTTTTTATATATCTTGTTTGTCTGGTTGATTTGTTTGTGAAATAAATGTTAGCTCTTTCACGAGCCTCGATTCAGTATACAAAAAAGTCTACTTATTGTCACAAAAAAGAATATGAACTTTAAGTTTTTATTTACATCACAAAAAAATGTAAATCTCCAAAAATAATATGAACTTTATAAAATATCACAGAGAATAATAGGAACTTTAAGTTTTTATTTACATCACATTAAAAGTGCTTCTGAACTTTACTTTTGCGTTTGTAGGAGCAATCACTTTCACGCTGTAAAGTCCAAAAGTAGTCACCCATCATGTTTGGATTGAATCGGCCTTGATATCGAGTCTCCATGATGACAATTTCTTGGTAAAACCTTTCTCCATGTTCATCACTGACATCGCCAAGATTTTGTGGAAAGAAGTCCAGATGAGAATTTAAGAAATGTATCTTGAGTGACATTCAAGTACCAAGCACCTGGTAACTCTTCAACATCTTGTCCACAACCTCTTCATAATTTGGTGCTCGAAAATTTCCAAGGTAATTGTTAGCAAGAGCCACAAAGCTATCCCAAGCAACGCTTTCCAGCTCAGATAGTCTCGTTACAAAGTCCTGATTAGTGAGTCCAAGACGAATTTGAGGACCATTGAAAACACCCACCTTTACTTTGGCCACAGATGCAATGCTTTGGAACGTCATTAGCAAGTAGGGGAAGCCAGCATTATCTGGATCCATGACCTTCACAAAGTTCTTCATCAAACCAAGTTTCAAATGAAGTGGTGGTAAGAATACCTTATCAGGGTCAACAAGAGGTTTGTGAATTTCAACAGCCACTTTATAGAGGTTCATGTTGCTTAGAATCACCTCAAAATATACTAGAACCATAAAACTTTTAAAATTTTGTTGACCAGCATAATAATTAAGTAATTCATCAATTAAATGATTAATCATAAAAAATACAGTTTTTTCCAAAGCACTTTCTCACTATTGTATCGAAATCTCAGCTTCCTAGCTCGAAGGATGGCTGAGATATCACCAGGACAAACAAGAAAACAAACAAACAAACAAGAAAGAAACAAAGCAAGAAACCGGAGTGAAAACTGAGCACTCCCTTTCAGCGTGCGTAATCGCCGGGGCCCCTTTGGTGCCCAGCGATGACGTCATGCAGCGCCTGGAGATGGAATAGTAAAGGAGTGGAGTACAAAAAGAGAAAGAAAAGGGGAAGATAAATAAAAATAAAGAGGGAAAAGAAAATAAGGAATCACAGGAAAGGCAATATGTCTCTCCTTCTTTTCCTGCAGGAAGGGAGACATAAATGCAGTCCAGGAGAAGAATAAGACCACTCCTTTTGCATCTTCTGATACATAGGGCTGCGGACATAGTTTCTAGGGTATTGGGCACAATACTGGATGGGTCGCCACCCCAATGCAGTATACATGAATGGCTAATTCATCCCAGCCATCTGGTACTCACTTTGCCGACCTCGGAAGGATGACAGGCTGAGTCAACCCACCTGGTGTTAATTCAACTGATTGACAGGGCTTGAATTCAGGACCTTGTGGTCCTCGGCCAGCCACGTGAACCGTTAAGCCAACACCAGGCTTAGCCAAGGAGGAGACAACGGCTCAAGTGAGTAAACCGAGCAGATCCTGAAAAACGGGTGTGAAGGCAGATGGTGTTTAATGCAAATGGTATCATCCAGGGAGATAAACCTCGACCTTCAATTAAACAGTTAAGAACAATCATAACCTGCCTGCTGCATTAGTAGCAACATCAGTGTGCAAAGCAGTTGGCGATGCACAAACCAAGCTGGCGATCAATAATTGAAGAGTTCAGGAAGAGGATTGCATTGGATCGACTTCAATTAGAGGTTCAATCAGTTTGCTGGTGATGGGTAGAAGGCTCACCTTTTTAGCAATTCACATTAAGTCTCACAGACCTTTTTATAATAAATTGTGGTGACAATGGGAAGTTTGCACATACGTGAAAGGAAAACGATCCCCTTAAGTTCATGGGTAGAAAGGATGATGAGTCAAAGAGAAGATTTTTTGAACCAGAGAAAGAAAAAAAAGACAATGCGCAACATAGCCAGGAACTTCATCCTGATTCTGATGATGAAGTCGCGTGGTTCAGTGAAGCATGAATGCAAAAAAGGAAAAAGCAATACAAGGGAGGAGACCGGCAGGAGTGTTTATGGATAAAAACTAAGTAGAGAGCCATGGGGACAAATGAGAGCAAACACAGGACTTGCAGTTTGCGGCTGTGTCCATCTTGCTACGTGTGTGGCAAGTAACAAGATGGATACAGCCGCAAACTCCTAATCACAGAAGTTGAAGGAAGAGCTGGAAGTGGTATTGGGAAGGGTTAATGGGGGTAGAAAAGATGATGATTGTGTATGGTGGGTGACCCGAGATTATGGGTGAACAGCTGTCTTGAAGTCCTGGAGGGAAGGGTGAGATTGAAGAGAATGTGGAAGTTGCTTCCATAGGTGGGGAGAAAGAGGAACGAATGAGGAAATGAGCAGCGATTCTAGATTTTGTAAGTTTTTTTTTTTTTTTGTATACAAGATGGAGGCTCGTGTAAGAGCTAACATTAATCACAAAAAAAACAAACGGACACACAAAACATAAGATAAAGGGAGCAGGAGACAAGATGGGGGGAGAGAGGGAAGCACATAAGTACAACAGTAGAGAGCAGGGACATCGGAAGATCTGTGGGAGGGAGAGCGCTTGGGGGAGGAGGCATGGGAAGGAGGGGGGTGGGAGAGGTATAAAACACATGGACACTGCAAGGACTTCAAGGAAAGAAGTCGGTATTTCAAAAAAGTGAAAACTGAGGTTAATTAGCGGGGGTAGAAAAGATCAAGGTTTTGAAGGCGGGAAGATAAGAGATGGGGGAACAGCTGTTTTAAAGACCTGGAAGGAGGAGTTGGATTGAAGAGAGAGAGGGAGTTTGTTCCAGAGGCGGGAGTAAAGAGGAATGAAAGAGTGAAGGTGAATAGAGGGTCATTCATCATAAGAGAGTAAGAGGGTCATAACTCATTGGAGGATGGGTTGCTGGCAGACCAGGTACACCCTGCAGAAACCTATGGGGTGCGGACAGAGCGCAGAAAGGACAGAGGGTGCAGGACCAGAAAGAAGGCGGTAAAATACAGAGACCACTGACCTGTCTGCGATATGAAAGTGATCGTCCTGGAGACTCCGCTTCTTAGCGGGAGATACCAATGATTCTGAATGCCTTGGTTTCCGTGGCATAGAGCTGAGCAAGTTGCGAGGCAAGGGCACCAGCCAAGAGCTATAGGAGAGATCACCACTTCATCAAGCTGCGGGTGAAGGCCTTTTAGGTAGATAAAAGTTCAGACACGCCAAGGAAAGACTTTGCACGATGGAGGATGTCCAGTCGACAACTGGCTCTGGAGGCCAACGAAGATATGCAATTTGCCCAAGAAAGATCCTGGCTGAGAGTGAGGCCCAGAAGTTTGAGGAACTGTACTTTAAGGGGATTGAGGATGTACAGACTTGGCATTTAATATGGATTTTTTTTCTTTTCTTGATTGGGTTTACTTTCTTAACTCAGTATATCAATCTGGTGAGTTTCTTTTACACTTTGGTGATTTATTTGTTAAAAGAACCATGTCACTGATTGTCTGTCGCAGCAAGAAGTCAACAACAGGTTTATATCTCAGGTGGCGTGGCAAAATGTACGGACAGGTGCATTTGATGATTGGCTTCACAGTCGAGTATACAAGGGTTGTTGCGTTCTGTATTAGTGGAAAACAACTGCTGCACGTCTCCAAAGGTTATTTCCGCTTCCTCTAGAGATGGTCCGTCAACTCGACAATGCTGTTTGTCATGGAGTGGTGGCTTTACGAAATTACGGCATTAAACAGCGTGCTATTGCTCGGCAGTATGGCATCACTCAAGGTTAGGTGTCAAAGATCCTGAAACGAAATGCTCAGAGGGGTGTCCCTACTCCAATACCGAGGCCAGGACGTCCCCGCAGAACCACAAGGAGGGATGATCGCCAGCTGCACCGGTTAGTCCGCAATGGCCGTACCAAGTCAGCTAATCGGCTTAGGGCTGAGTGGCAGCAACTGACAAATGTGCCTGTATCCAGAAGGCTAGTCAACCAACGACTGGTTCAAGCATGCTATCGTGCCAGGCGTCCCCTGAGAAAGCCAAGCCTGACCAGACAACACCGCCAGCGCCGATTGCAGTGGGCCAGAGAGCACCGTCAATGGCAGCCAGGACACTGGAATCACGTGACCTTCAGTGACGAGTCTAGATTTCTGGTCTATCGTCAAGATGGCCGCGTCCGAGTGTGCAGACAAATGCATGAAGCCTACAACAAAGATTGTATAGTGCCAAGAGTCCAAGCTGGAGGTGGTGGGGTGACCGTTTGGGCTGCTTTTCATGCAGGGGGCAAAACTGACCTGGTTGTTCTGAATGGAAACCTGAACCAGTTCAAGTACAGGGCCTTTCTGGAAGAAACATTGCTTCCATTTTCTCGTGCAGCCTTTCGAGGAAACTTTGTCTTCCAAGATGACAATGCACGGCCTCATCGTGCTCGCATGATCCAGCACTTTCTTGCTGACCGTGGTGTAGAGCATATGGAGTGGCCTGCCATGTCCCCGGATATGAATCCGATAGAGAACTTGTGGGCAGAATTAACGCGTCAAATCGACCACTTGGACCAGCAGCCGACCTCTGTGCGTGAATTGCAGCAGGCTATTGTCACTGCATGGCAAGCGATTCCTGTCCAAACCTTGGCAAATCTCGTGAACAGCATGTCTCAACGTGTACGTGCTCTCCTGAATGCTCGTGGGGGTTACACGAAGTACTGAACTGTAATTTTACTGTCCGTAATCCCAGTCGTAATTTAACTTTTGTTTTTGTTCAAATTTTTTTTGGCTAATGTGCAAAATAAAGAGATACTTCTGGAAAACGTACAGAAGTTTAACACAGTACTGTCCATGAATTGAGTTCGATATCAGTTTACATCACTTTCAAGGATCAATTTATTTGTTTCGAAATGTCAAATGTGGTTTTTGTTTCTTTTAAAGGTCACATTAACAAAATCTTGAATAATTTCAACATAATTCCAATGAACTTTTGGTTCTAAGACATCTTGAAAAGTAAGTCCACCCCCACAAAAAAATATTCCATATTAAATGCCAAGTCTGTAGATAGGAGGGTTTTCCAGGCATTCATTTTCGACAGACATAGTGAGAATGTGATATTCGTCAGGATTGAGTGACATATTCCAAGTATCTGTGACATATTTGGAATCTCCGGCGATGAAGCTAACTCCGAGGGCCTTTCACTCACTCACCGCAGGCAGGTTGGTGGTCTTTCTGTCTTCTACCGACTCCTCTCCGGCCTTGCGCCCCCAGCTCTCTCTGCGCTGTCCCCCAAATATTCCTGCAGGTCGCACAAGATCTGCCAGCAACCCTCTTATGGTTAAACTGCCAAAATCAAGACTCTCTATTCACCTTCACTCTTTCATTCCTCTTTTCTCCCGCCTCTGGAACAAACTCCCTCACTCTCTTCAATCCCACTCCTCCCCCCCCCCCAGGTCTTTAAAACAGCTGTTCACCACCATCTCTTATCTTCCCCCATCCAAAACCATGATCTTTTCTACCCCCGTTAATTCACCCCAGATCCACTTTTCTGAAATACCGACTTCTTTTCTGGAAGTCGTAGCTGTGTCCATTTGTTGTTGTTGTTTTTTTTACCTCTCCCACCCATGTGTTCATGTTTACCTTTTTTTTTTACCTGGGACCCCCACCCCCCTTTTCCATGCCTCCTCCCCCCAAGCCCTATCCCTCCTACAGATCTCCCGATGTCCCTGCTCTCAAATGTTCTACTTGTGTGCTTCCCCCTCTCTCCCCATCTTGTCTCCCGCTCCCTTTATTTCGTCTTGTGTGTCCGTTTGTTTTTTTGTGATTAATGTTATCTCTTACACGAGCCTCGACCTTGTATCCCAAAAAATAATAATAATAATCTGTCCAGCCCCTGGCGCTATCAAGTTCTGCAGAGAGGAAAGAGGCTGCTACCTACCTATCTGAAGGCTGAGGGATGTGACAGCAGAGGATGGAGTCATCAGCATAGAGATAGAAATTATTTTCCAGGGAGTAAAAAAACTGTCGACGAATATTATGAATAGGACAGGACCCAGGGCACTACCTCGGGGCACTCCAGCCATGACAAGGAGAGATGTTGGGATGCTATTGAGAGCCACACAATGGCTACAAGAATGGAGAAAGCCATGGGAGCAGGTAGCCTTGTATGCTGTCGGGAGAGTTCTTGGTGAGCAATGTAGAGTGGCATACCGTATCAAATGCTCGAGTTATATAGGGAGAGACATATCTCTATGTATGTACAGAAAGACAGATAAACAAACAGATTACACTTTGTTCAACTCTCGATTGCTTGCTCATGACAGTGGAGCAAATTAGAGGGAAATAATAATGTTTGGAAACCGTTCATTAAAGGGGATGTGTGACCTTTCAAGATAATTAATTCTAACCTTCAGACTTGTCAGCACATCATCAATAACAAAACAGCAATAACTTTTCAACAAGTAATTAAAGATACATTTATCCAACTATAATTATAGCTTATGTGATATGCAATCCTGTTTTGCAAAAGAATAATACCAAACATCTCCTGGTGGTGGTTCGTGTGTAGCCTGTGGTTGCATCATTTTCTGGGGGCACAGCGGTGCTGCTGATGGTCAGCGGGTAATCATTTTGCTGACCTGGGGAGGGAATGACAGGCAGGGTCAATCCACCTGGTGTTAATTCATCGGATGACGGGAGCTCTAACTCAGGAACCTAACATCTCAATGCAAGCAACTTTAACTGTTAAGCTAAGGCCAGGCTTGAACAGCTCCTGCTTTGTCGTAGTTTATACTTGTGAGCACAGACTACATTATACATTTCAACTCTCTGCGAGGAATGTTTGAAAGGTTTCGCTTGGGGCTATCATTTATTTACCTTCAAGCTTCACGGAAATGCGTCAAAACTGAAACATCGCGCATACAAAGTCTTTGGAAAACTTTGAGACATTTTCGACTGTCTGTGTAGATGTTGAGGATTGCGAGATACGAGACAGGAGAGTTGGTTTTGGGTGTTAAACCCACACACAGAGTCATAAACAATGAATGTGCTTTCGGAAATGAAGCATTTACAATGTTATTTCATTGATCAACTGATCAGCAAAAAGCTTCACCTGGAGGTCCCGACCCAACTATAAAACATCACCCTGGCGCTTCGCGGATACCGGGCTGCATCATTGATCTTGCCAGAGGAGAGGGTTTTTGCATTCGAGTCTGTTTGTTTATTTGTCTGTCTGTCCGCATTATATGCCAACAGAAGCCACAACGCCACCTGGTGGGAGCCAGTATTACACGTTATCTTATTTCAACCAAGTTATATTCTAAAGTGCAGTGCTGTATTACAATTAGAATGTGAGTACGTCTATAAAGTACGTACTATTACAATGTGAGCACGTCTATAAAGTACATATTATTACTAGAAAAGCACTTCTATAAAATACGTACTTTTACAATACAAGCACGTCTATAAAATATGTATTACAATATCAGCACGTCTATAAAGTAAGTACTATTACAATACGAACACGTCTATAAAATACGTACTTTTACAATACAAACACGTCTATAAAATACGTACTATTAAAATACGAACACGTCTATAAAATACGTACTATTACAATATGAGCACGTCTATAAAATACGTACTATTACAATACGAACACGTCTATAAAATACGTACCATTAGAAGACAAGCACGTCCATAAAATATGTACTATTACAATATGAGCACGTCTATAAAATACGTACTTTTACAATACAAACACGTCTATAAAATACGTACTTTTACAATACAAACACGTCTATAAAGTACGTACTATTACAATATGAACACGTCTATAAAATATGTATTATTACAATACGAGCACGTCTATAAAGTACATACTATTACAATACGAGCCAGTCTATAAAGTACGTACTATTACAATACGAGCACGTCTATAAAGTATGTACTATCACAATACAAGCACGTCTATAAAGTACATATTGTCATGTCCGCGGGTTTAGCCCCCAAGAGGAGGAATGACCGGGACGAGCTTTAACTCTGAGGCATATTTCAAACTTGGCGGGATTATTTCTGGCGCTCGCGGAAAGGCTCAAAGTCTTACCTGGGACGGACGGCCGGCATTGGGTTAATCCGAACCCACAAACAAAGAAACAAACCAGGACAAGAAAAGTAAAATTCAACAAATACTGGATTTATAAAAAGTAATTGTAACCCCAAAAAAAGAATGTGAGGTAAAAATGATTTCCTAATTTGAGACGTCTCCACTCAGACTCATATACAAACAAGCGGGAAACGGAAGTAAAAGAAAATAAATAATGTTTTGGTAATCGGCTGGCACTCAGGTTTGCATCCCAAATGGCTGGTAATTCGCTTGCTGGTCGTTCGTCACCTCCAAACCACCGCGTAGGAAGCGTACAAAATGGTGCGGAGTCGCGCTCCTCGACATCCCAACGTGAGGTCTTTCTCGTGCTGCCGACTGCCCCGAACCTCTCTTGTTCAGTCTCTTTCCACAAGCACACACGAGCCAAAGATGCACCACCGCCCGTGACCAAGCCAGAACAAAGAGGGAATGCGACTGCCTCCAACAACCCCAGCACCAAGAGAAATGAGACCGCCTTCGACGAATGTCAGGACAAAAGAGACCAAAAATGGCGTGATCGCATCTTTTTCCTCCAGCTCTCGAATGTTCGACCACTGACGTCACATTCTGTCCAAACATCGAGCACTACTCAATCATCCCATTACACCTCCACCAATCACGAAGGTCAGGGCGTGACCTCCCCGTTACGAGTCGTCGGGGGGCGGAAGGGGTGGTGACTGGTGGGGGAAATTGTAGGTGACGTTTGGGACTCGAGAAGACGGTCGGCCATGTTCTTGCGAGTGGTAAATGGACTCGCATTGAAAAACATGATGGAGTATAAAGTTGTATGGTGTCGTGTTTGATTGAGGGAATGTTGCACATAATGGCCGGATGGTTTCGGATCTGGCGGCTGATCACATGTTGTATGATGTTCCAGGGGGATATTCTCGGACGAGATCAGTGCTGGTTGTGACGAGGGACAGCACGGGGTTTTTTGTGAGTAAATCCAAAGTTTTCTCCTCCTGTGACAAATTGTGTGCCGGAAAACAGTTTGATGTGCGGGTCTTGACTCGGGGGACTTGTGCCCCTCCTTTCTCTTTGTTTCAGGCCATTCGCCATTTTTTTCCATAGCCAGAGGAGGTGGTATTGCATTTGAGTCCGTTTGTTTGTCTGTTTGTTTGTCCACACAGAATAAATATGATTTTCTCTGCAACCGTTGGTCCGATTGGCAGAAAATTTTCACCATAGGTGCAACTCCACCTGTATAATTTTTTATGATAATTATGACGTCATAGGTCACGTGGTTCGGCCGCCATCTTGGAAAAACCGAAAAACTTTGCACCTCCATATCTCCGAAAACGCTGAATAGAAAATTTTTTAGACATGGCTCATTGTAAAGAACTCTCCATGGGGAATAAAATATGTTAATGATGTTGTCATCGGTGCCTCCATTATGACATCATAATTCGACAAGTACAAAACTTCATCGATCAAGATGAAATTTCTTGAGCGTCATGTTGGCATAAATTTGGTGGAAAAATAAATAAATGATGACGTCATCGGTCACGTGGTTCGGCCGCCACCTTGGAAAAACCGAAAAAATTTGCACCTCTGTATCTCTGAAAGCGCTGCATCGAAAAATTTGAGATATGGCTCATTGTAAAGAACTCTCCATGTGGAATAACATCTGTTAATGATGTTGTCATCGGTGCCTCCATTATGACATCATAATTCGACAAGTACAAAACTTCATCCGATCAAGATGAAATTTATTGAACATAATCTAGGGATAAATTGGTGGAGAAAAAAAATTAATAATGATGACGTCATCGGTCACGTGGTTCGGCCGCCATATTTGTTTTCACACAAAAGCCTTTTAAACCACTGAAAACACATCCTGGCGAGGGTCTGCAATCTCTGATTGCTCTTTCTTGTTGACTTTTGTCTTTTGCTATTCTTGTACATTTCTCAACTATTTTGCTTTGTAAAGTTACCACAGTGTGACGGTGACTTTGTTTTGCAAAGTGTTGATTAAAATTCTAAAAACCTATTTTTGCGACTCGACAGCAAAATTATTCCAGTGAGAACCCCGAGTAATTTGTACGTCCGAGTGTACCGTGCAACACATACTATTACAATATGAGCACGTCAATAAAGTACGTACTATAAGAAAGTGAGTACTGCAGCCTGTATGTACTACTAAGAATGTGAGTCTGTCTATAAAGTACGTGTATTAACAATATGTTAAGAAGATAAGTGCATCTATAAAGCACATACTATAAAAATATGTCTGCGTCAGTAAAATACCTGCATGCATAAAATACGTACGTGAATAAAATACGTACGATTGTAACGTGAATCTATACAATAAAACAGAAAAGGTTTGTTTGTCTGCAGTCTGAAACTAGAACGGCATTTCGTAGAGAGCATACAAACCTCGACCTGGTTGGCCATATCACTCAACGGTGAAAAATCATCTTAAAAAATTCTACTAGCTGGATCCGGTTCCGGATCTTCACCAAAATCGAATCGAATCGTTCTTGTCAGACACCCAACCGGTCCACCAGGGTTCGTCCAGATCTGTCCACAACTTTTTGAGATAACCTGCTATGTATCGTTTTTGGCTCTATCTCCCAATGGTGAACAATCACTTAAAAAATTATAGTAGCCGGATCCGAATCCGGATCTTCACCAAAATCTAATCATTTCGTCCTTGTGACATACGATACATCTCTGCCAGATTTCGTCCGAATCCGTCCACAACTTTTTGAGATATTTTGTTCACAGACAAACGCACAGACAAACAGACAGGGGTGAAAACATAACCTCCATCCACCTTTGGTGGCGGAGGTAATAATTATAAACCTCGGTCATCATGATCAATGAATGTAACGTCATCGTCATCACACCACAAAAACAAAAATACACCAACACACAAAACAAGTCCTGCCAAGGGTCTGTAACCTCTGATTGCTCTCACTAGGTGAGTCGGCCGCATGACAGACCAGGTAGGTGTACGGTATGTTAATATTGGACGGTTGACGTTAAAATCCCAGGTGTCCTTTGCAAGAGTAGGATATTTTGTGTGCCGGTATGTACCTTACAATACAAGCCTCCGGCCGTGACTACTGCTCACCTGGGATAAACAATGACACAAAAACAATGTAATCCTTTTGCCAGAGACTGACGATTAGCAGCAGAGTTGCTGGAAATCCTCTTCTTCTTCGTTCATATAAAGCATGGGCTTTATCATTGGGTATCATCATTGGCTGAGGACACACCTGTGTCGCTGATACTATGTGTCCTCTGCAGGTTCGGACTGGAATTTTTTCAAGGTGCCGGCGATATTTCACCTACTCTTCGAGAAGGACACTGTTGGGATTTTCTTTTCTTTCTCCATCCTATTCCCTATTTTTACTTAGTCTCTGTATATCCTGTTCTAATGCCCTAAACCTAAATAATACTCAAACTCCACGAGTCTTTTTAACGTGGAAAAGAAAAATCGTCTGTCCGCCTTCTTCTTCTTCTTAATTACAAGCAAAGGTACCCGGCGTTGCCGGGTAACAATGAGTCGCTTCCTGATGGAAATATGAAGAGAAGGAGAGAGGAGGGAGGAGAGGTGGGAGGGAGAGGGAGGGAGCGAGAGGAAGGGAGGAGGAGTGGGAGGAAGCGAGAGGAAGGGAGCAGGAGTGGGAGGGAGAGGGAGGGAGGAGAGGGGGAGGGGGAGCAGGGAGGAGAGGCTGGAGGAGGAGGGGAGGAGAAGGGAAGGGGAGGGGGAGGAGAGAGAGAGAGAGCGAGGGAATGGGGAGGTTCCTCCAGGACTTGTAGTCTCCCTGCTCTCGGCTCAATTATAGCTCATCAGAATTACAGAGGCTCATCAGAACTCCGAACTCGAACATACAGCCCTTGCCAACGTTCGACTAGCATTGTTCAACTCGATTTACAGAAATATCATACCCTTTCATACCACTCGTCAATGCCCATCTCACATATATCACTTTCATGCCACTCGTCAAGGCCCATCTCACACATATCACTTTCATGCCACTCATCAATGCCATCTCACATATATCACTTTCATGCCACTCGTCAAGGCCCATCTCACATATATCACTTTCATGCCACTCGTCAAGGCCCATCTCACATATATCACTTTTATGCCACTCATCAATGCCCATCTCACATATATCACTTTCATACCACTCGTCAAGGCCCATCTCACACATATCACTTTCATGCCACTCATCAATGCCATCTCACATATATCACTTTCATGCCACTCGTCAAGGCCCATCTCACATATATCACTTTTATGCCACTCATCAATGCCCATCTCACATATATCACTTTCATGCCACTCGTCAAAGCCCATCTCACATATATCACTTTCATGCCACTCATCAAGGCCCATCTCACACATATCACTTTCATGCCACTCATCAATGCCCATCTCACATATATCACTTTCATGCCACTCATCAATGCCCATCTCACATCTATCACTTTCATGCCACTCGTCAAAGCCCATCTCACATATATCACTTTCATGCCACTCATCAAGGCCCATCTCACACATATCACTTTCATGCCACTCATCAATGCCCATCTCACATATATCACTTTCATGCCACTCATCAATGCCCATCTCACATATATCACTTTCATGCCACTCGTCAAAGCCCATCTCACATATATCACTTTCATGCCACTCATCAAGGCCCATCTCACACATATCACTTTCATGCCACTCATCAATGCCCATCTCACATATATCACTTTCATGCCACTCATCAATGCCCATCTCACATCTATCACTTTCATGCCACTCGTCAATGCCCATCTCACATATATCACTTTCATGCCACTCATCAATGCCCATCTCACATCTATCACTTTCATACCACTCGTCAATGCCCATCTCACATATATCACTTTTTGTATACTGAATCGAGGCTCGTGAAAGAGCTGACATTTACTTCACAAACAAATCAACCAGACAAACAAAATATATAAAAAGAGGGAGCGGAAGACAAGAGAATGGGAAGCACACAAACACTTGAGAGCACACAACATTTGAGAGCAGGGAGATGTGTGGGAGGGAGAGGGCTCGGGGGGAGGAGGCGTGGGAAGGGGTGGGGGGTGGGAGAAGTATAAAACACAAGGACACCAAGGACTTCCAGGTCAGAAGTTGGTATTTCAAAAAGTGGAATTGGGGTGAAATTATCGGGGATAGAAAAGATCAAGGTTTTGGATGGGGGAAGATAAGAGATGGTGGTGAACAGCTGTTTTAAAGACCTGGAGGGTGGAGTGGGATTGAAGAGAGTGAGGGAGTTTGTTCCAGAGGCAGGAGAAAAGAGGAATGAAGGAGCGAAGGTGAGCAGAGAGTCTTGATTTTGGCAGTTTAACCATAAGAGGGTGCAGGCAGATCTTGTGCGACCTGTAGGAATATTTGCGGGACAGAGCCCAGAGAGAGCAGGGGGGGCAAGGCCAGAGAGGAGTCGGTAGAAGATGGAAAGACCACCAACCTGCCTGCGGTGAGTGAGTGAAAGGCCCTTGGAGATAGCGTCATCGCGGGAGATTCCAATGATTCTGAATGCTTTGCTTTCAACAGCGTGAAGACGAGCTAGGTGTGAGGCAGGAGCACCAGCCCAGAGGGGAGAGCAGTATTCCATTGAGCTGCGGATGAAAGCCTTGTACGTGGTGAGGAGCTCAGGTGTGCCAAGGAAGGACTTCGCACGACGGAGGATGCCCAGTCGGCGACTGGCTTTGGAGGCCAGATTTGAAATGTGGTTTTCCCAGGAAAGATCATGGCAGATAGTGAGACCCAAAAGTTTGAGTGACAGAACTTCTTGGAGAGGATTATTCAGAAAGTAGATGGGAGGGTTGTCCAGTCGGTCTTTTCGGAGAGACATCGTAAGAGTGTGAGATTTCTCAGGATTGAAAGACATGTTCCACTTGTTTGCCCAGACTGTGATTTTGTCCAGGTCTGCAGAGAGTGAGGAGGCTGCAGACTGTCGATCTGAGGGATGAAGAATGGAGCGACAGAGAGTAGAGTCATCAGCAAAGAGATAGAGAGGATTTTCAAGAGAGTCGGGGAGATCATTGATGAAGACCAGAAAAAGCACATATCAAAGCCAGAAAAAGCACTTTCATGCCACTCATCAATGTCCATCTCACATCTATCACTTTCTTACCACTCGTCAATGCCCATCTCTCACATATATCACTTTCATGCCACTCGTCAATGCCCATCTCACATCTATCACTTTCTTACCACTCGTCAATGCCCATCTCTCACATTTATCACTTTCATGCCACTCGTCAATGCCCATCTCACATCTATCACTTTCATGCCACTCGTCAAGCACATATATCACTTTCATGCCACTCGTCAATGCCCATCTCACATCTATCACTTTCATGCCACTCGTCAATGCCCATCTCACATCTATCACTTTCAAGCCACTCATTAATGCCCATCTCACATCTATCACTTTCAAACCACTCGTCAAGGCCCATCTCACATATATCACCTTCATGCCACTCGTCAATGCCCATCTCACATCTATCACTTTCAAACCACTCGTGAATTCCCATGAGGATGACACAATGCCGACTGCCATTCAAACATGTACCAAGGTTTCAGAGGAAATATGTCGTGGACAAGTTCTAATACTAACCCTACATCAGCAGTTGTACTGCTCAGCGAAAGAGTGGAAATGGGCAAATGAAGGACTGATAAAGAATCTGATAATCAATCTTAGTGGTTTCCACATATCTCACAACTTCATGAGAATCTTTAGACACCATATGAATGACGATGGTTTCGCTGGTGCTAGCCGAGTGTGGAGAGTAATGTCTTTGGTGAAGCTGATGTGGAAAACATAATGACAGACAAATTGTACAACCGGTCGATTGAAGACCACAAGCTGATGTATGAGGCACTCTTCAGAATTCTATGGCCGAAAGTAGAGCAATCGACTATTGATAATCACAAAGCAATCTCAGAAGAGATCACCAAAGCTATCGACAAAGTGGTGGGAGGAAAAGACAAAGATATTCTGTAGAAGTCAGTGATTGGATATTCAACCAACTTCTTCAATGTTTGCAGCACAGGTTTGGTGAAATGTTTTGACTTAGATATCAACAACATTTACGTACTGGAGGCAATACATGGACAATAATGAGGCAATAATGAGGCAATGAGGCAATGAGGCAAGGCAATAATGAGGACAATAATGATTCTCAACAATCCTCTCCAAGAAGTTCTGTCGCTCACGCTTTTGGGTCTCACTATCTGCCATGATCTTTCTTGGGAAAATCACATTTCCAAGCTGGCCTCCAAAGTCAGTCGCCGACTGGGCATCCTCCGTCGTGCGAAGTCCTTTCATGGCACACCTGAGCTCCTCACCACATACAAGGCTTTCATCCGCAGCTCAATGGAATACTGTTCTCCCCTATGGGCTGGTGCTCCTGCCTCACACCTGGCTCGGCTTCACGCTGTTGAATCCAAAGCTTTCAGAATCATTGGAATCTCCCGCGATGAAGCTATCTCTGAGGGCCTTTCGCTCACTCACCGCAGGCAGGTAGGTGGTCTTTCTGTCTTCTACCGACTCCTCTCCGGCCTTGCTCCCCCAGCTCTCTCTGTGCTCTGTCCCCCAAATATTCCTACAGGTCGCACAAGATCTGCCAGCAACCCTCTGATGGTTAAACTGCCGAAATCTCGGCTCTCTGCTCACCTTCACTCTTTCATTCCTCTTTTCTCCCGCCTCTGGAACAAACTCCCTCACTCCCTTCAATCCCACTCCTCCCTCCAGGTCTTTAAAACAGCTGTTCACCACCATCTCTTATCTTCCCCCATCCAAAACCTTGATCTTTTCTACCCCCGCTAATTCACCCCAGATCCACCTTGTTTGAAATTCCAACTTCTTTCCTGGAAGTCCTGGCAGCGTCCATATGTTTTATACCTCTCCCACCCCCCCCCCCCCCCCTTCCCATGCCTCCCCCCAAAGCCCTCTCCCTCCCACAGATCTCTCGATGTCTCCATGTCTCTCGGTCCCTGCTCTCAAATGTTGTGTTTGTGTCCTTCCCCCTCTCTCCCCATCTTGTCTACCGCTCCCGATCTTATTTGTTTTATGTGTCTGTTTGTCTTTCTGTGTGATTAATGTTCGCTCTTTCACGAGCCTCGATCTTGTATACAAAAAAAATAAAAATAAAATACTGATCCTTTGGCTGGCTTCGAAAACTGGGATTCATATTCACCATCCTCTGATTCCATGGTTTACAAAATTCGCAGAATTACACTTCTGAAATATGAACAAAATATGGAAAGATTAAGCACCACAACCGTCGCATGGTAACCATGTAATCACAGGTATGAAATATTAGCAAAACTAGAAGGGCACTTGGTAGAGCGCATACCTCTGCCACGCTGAACAGTTTATGTTTTGCATCCCACTGATAGGCTGGATCTGGATCCGGATATTCATCCAAATCAAATCAATTCGTCCTTGTCACATACCCAACCTGTCCACCAAATTTGAATTGAATTGAATTGTTTATTGTTCCACATTACACAACAATTTCACAACCAAAACATGTTTCGTAGAAATTTCAGTCGAATTCAAAATCATACTAAAATACGCCATTTCTGTCTGCCCGTCTGATGAATTTTTGACGCCAATACATTCTGTCGTTACTTATCCAACCTCAACCAAACTTGACAGGATGACCAAGGGTTACATAATGAAGGTTATAGCACATTCATTTGCCCCCCTCCCCATGGGGGTTTTCTCCCCCGAGCGGGGTTTCCATTGCCGTCAATGGGTTGCGTGTTGAGTTGTATATCCATATTAAGTTAGCTTTATTGCGGCGTTTTCCCAAGGCCGCTTCAAATAACAAAACTAATGATAATAGCGTAATATTAATGTTATTACAAAACAATATTAATACCAATAATATCCCACCTCCCCAAGGGGTTTTTCCGGCGAGTCAACGTATATAAATAGCTTATCATGGCGTTTTTGTGGGAGCAACGGCCTCTACCAGAAGTAATGAACA
The DNA here is from genome assembly GCF_964187855.1 of Myxine glutinosa. NCBI lineage: Eukaryota > Metazoa > Chordata > Myxini > Myxiniformes > Myxinidae > Myxine > Myxine glutinosa. The sequence goes on from NC_136272.1 coordinate 108,259,564, forward strand.
TTAATGAATATTATAAACCGCAAACACATATGATTAGCTTTTTAAACAGTCGCTAATGCTGTTTATAACCCAAAATGAAGAAATTTGGAGGAATCCCGACATGCGTGAGGTAAGTTTCATTTCCAGAACTGAGCGAAGATCTATTGTACTCTAGGTACCCCATACGTGTTGGGTTAATAACATGACTCTTCCTGGCGCTAACGTGGCGTTTTTCGTAGTGAACTTTTGAAACTCGCTCCTTCTGTTTAACACGAAACTGAAAGGGAGGAAGCCCGGGGTGTGCTCATTTACTGAGCAGCTAGCTATTGCTTGCCAAGCCAGCCATTCCTTAACGGTTTTGAATGGAATGCTTCCTCGAATGCTTAAACCACTTGGCGATCTCTCCACAAGAAACTTGGTAAATGAACACAAACCCAATGTTCTTGAGACCCGTCCATAGATCGACTGTAAAAAATGTACCCCAAAGAGGAATGACCCTTTCTGCCCCTCCCGTAGTTAGCGGTGTACTCGTAATATAAAGGTATAGACTGAACCAAATACAATGCACAGTGAAATAAATAAAACCATCAAGTGAGATAAATAAGACATGGATACTCAGTGTGAAATGTGAGGAACCCAAATAAAAGGAACATTGTGTGAGGAACCTATTTGTCTGAGCATAACAATAGTTTGGGAGTAGACGTAAAGTACATAAATAATGTGTGCCAGGACATTGAAACCATGAAGGAAGGACGTGATACGAGAAAAGCCATGTGGTCTCACAAAGAGAACATTTTAGTATAATAAAAAAGAGAATTTGTCACTCTTAGTTATCACCTGTACATCCGGTAACGGTAGGACATTGAAATTCTACGCATACATTTTTATAAGGTAACACCTGAGCTTTTGTTTAAAACTATTGGTTGAGGAGGTTTCAGTTAATTCAACATTTGGGATATTCCAGAATTTAGGTCCAGTAAACATAATTGTTTTGTTTGCAAAAACCGTCTGAGTTCGTGGAAGATGAAAACAATCATTTGGTCTCCCAGGGCAACAATGTATCGCATTATGACGTTGAAACGGAGGAATTAAAGCGTCTGGTAAATTACCTTCTGTTAGTTAATACATGAAACTTGGTTGGTGCAGGTGTTGGGCTAGTGGTGTTGTTGGGTGGTTTTTCAACACTAACACAAGTGCGAAAAGTGGTTTTTCAACACAAACACAAGTGCGAAAAGTGGTTTTTCCACACTAATACAAGTGCAAAAGTGGTTTCCTGCACCAACACAAGTGCACCCTGGTGTTGGGCTAGTGGCTAGGGTGCCAGCTTAGGATCCTAGGATCCTTGGTTCGAATCCCGGTCAATCGCTGAATTAACGCCAGGGGGGTTGACTCAGCCTGTCATCCCTCCGAGGTCGGCTAATTGAGTACCAGTTCACCGGTAATTCCCTGTTTGTCGTTAAAGGCGGCAAAAAGGGCTGGCGTCAGGAAGGGCATCCGGCCGTAAAACATTGCTTCAAAAAGGGGACCAAAAAAACAACAACAACCACGGTGCCCGAAAAAGGCCAACCCCTGCTTTGCGGGGAAAAATGGCCTCTAAAGGTGGTTTTTTAGTTAATACATGAAGATTCCAAGACAATATGAAACTAAGTCAGGTATTTTAAGGATATTGCAATCATAGAATACCTTACTTATGTGTGAATAAAATCCAAATTTATTTATTATTCTCACAGTGTTTCTGAACGATACTAATTTTGTCAATATGGCCTATTGGAGCTGTTTCCACAAGCAGGTATACCATAATTCATATGAGGCCAGATTAATACAGAGTAGAGTATAGGCAAAACATGTATGGGTACATAAGCTTTTAGTTTGTTTATAACACCTGTATCCCCAGACAATAATTTACAGAAGAAATCAATTTGTACTTTCCAAGGCAGCTTACTCATTACTGTCGACAGAAACACCAATAAATTTTGTTGAGTCAACTTTATTACACTCCTACTATTTATGAGTACTTGATCGGTTAAAGACAATACAGAATTACGAAATAATGTGAAATTAGTTTTGTTTATATTAAGCAACAATTTGTTGGCCTGGATCCAATCAGAACCAAATCACAATTCAGTACAGGCAGTCCCCGGGTTACGAACACCCGACTTACGAACGCCCGTACTTACGTACCAACCTCCGTAAAGCCTATTATTAAAAAAAAAAATCGAGTTACATACAATGGTTCGTACGAACGAACAGGCAGACTACTTTGCGCGATGCTCAAAACACTGCGCATTGTTGCAGGATTGGGGTGAGAGGAAAATAGATTAGAGTCGTCCGCAAAACGGATAAATGACAGGACTGATGATGAGTTATGAAAATCATTGATGTATAAAGTAAACAAAAGTGTGCCGAAAAGGGAGCCTTGCAGGACCCCACAGGACACAGGAAATTGACTAAAGAGTAGACCCAAAACAATTGCTTATATATATACATACACTACATGATCAAGAGTATGCGGACACCCCTTACAATTAGTAGATTCGGCTGTTTCAACCACACCCATTGCTGACAGGTATATATAATCAAGCACACAGCCATGCAATCTCCATCGACAAACATTGGCAGTAGAATGGGCTGTACTGAAGAGCTCAGTGACTTTCAATGTGGCACCGTCATAGGATGCCACCTTTCCAACAAGTTAGTTCCTCAAATTTCTGCCCTGCTAGAGCTGCCCCGGCCAACTGTAAGTGTTGTTATTGTGAAGTGGAAACGTCTAGGGCCAACACAAGCTCACAGAACAGGACCGCCGAGTGCTGAAGCATGTAGCGCATAAAAATCGTCTGTCCTCGGTTGCAACACTCATTACCATGTTCCAAACTGCCTCTGCAAGCAGCGTCAGCACAACAACTATTCGTCGGGAGCTTCATGAAATGTGTTTCCATGGCCGAGCAGCCGCACACAAGCCTAAGATCACCATGCGCAATGCCAAGCATCGGCTGGAGTGGTATAAAGCTCGCCACCATTGGACTCTGGAGCAGTGGAAACACGTTCTCTGGAGTGATGAATCACGTTTCACCATCTGGCAGTCCGACGGACGAATCTTGGTTTGGCGGATGCCAGGACAACACTACCTACCCAAATTCATAGTGCCAACTGTAATGTTTGGTGGAGGAGGAATAATGGTCTGGGGCTGCTTTTCATGGTTCAGGCTAGGCCCCTTAGTTCCAGTGAAGGGAAATCTTAATGCTACAGTACACAATGACATTCTAGAGTCTAGACGATTGTGTGCTTACAACTTTGTGGCAACAGTTTTGGGAAGGCCCTTTCCTGTTTCAGCATGACAATTTTTTATTTTGTTTATTTTTGTATACAAAATCGAGGCTCGTGTAAGAGCTAACACATTGAACATGAAAACATGCACAGACACATAAAACATGCAATGAAGGGAGCAGGAGACAAGAGGGGGAGAGAGGGAAGCGCACAAGCACTACAACAGAAGAGAACAGGGACGTCTGTAGATCTGTGGAAGGGGGAGGGCTGGGGGAGGAGGGAGGGGTACATGGTATAAAGCAAACTAACACTTCTAGGAATTTCAAGAAAGAAGTTGGGGATTTAAAGAGGCGGATTTGGGGTGTTTTAACGGGGGTAGAAAAGATCAACGTTTTGGATGGGGGAAGATAAGAGATGGTGGTGAACAGCTGTTTTAAAGACCTGGAGGGAGGAGTGGGATTGAAGAGAGTGGGGGAGTTTGTTCCAGAGGCGGGAGAAAAGAGGAATGAAGGAGTGAAGGTGAGCAGAGAGTCTTGATTTTCGCAGTTTCACCAGAAGAGGGTTGCTGGCAGATCTTGTGCGTCCTGCAGGAATATTTGGGGGGACAGAGCACAGACAGAACAGTGGGAGCAAACCTGGAGAGGAGTCGGCAGAAGACAGAAAGACCACCTACCTGCCTGTGGTGAGAGAGCGAAAGGCACTCAGAATCAGCTTCATCGCGGGAGATGCCAATGATTCTGAATGCTTTGGTTTCAACCGCGTGAAGCCGAGCTAGGTGTGAGGCAGGAGCACCAGCCCAGAGGGGAGAGCAGTATTCCATTGAGCTGCAGATGAAAGCTTTGCATGTGGTGAGGAGCTCAGAAGTTCCCAGAAAGGACTTCTCACAACGAAGGATGCCCAGTTGGCGACTGGCTTTGGAGGCCAGCTTGGAAATGTGGTTTTCCCAGGAAAGATCATGGCAGATAGTGAGACCCAAAAGCTTGAGTGACAGAACTTCTTCAAGGGGATTGTTCAGAAAGTAGATGGGAGGGTTGTCCAGACAATATTTTCGTGTGCACAAAGTGAGAGTGTGCGATGTGTCAGGATTGAAAGACATGTTCCACTTGTTTGACCAGTTTGTGATATTGTCCAGGTCTGCAGAGAGTGAAGAGGCTGCTGCCTGCCTATTTGAAGGTTGAGATATGCAGCGGCAGAGAGTGGAGTCATCAGCAAAGAGATAGAGAGGCTTTTCCAGAGATGGATTCCAGAGATTTCCAGAGATTTTCCAGAGATTTTTCCAGAGAATTTTCCAGAGATTTTCCAGAGAGTCGGAGAGATCATTAATGAAGACCAGAAAAAGATGTAAAGATGTAAAAAGATGTAAAAGATGAAAAAGATGAATGAAGACCAGACCAGAAAAAGAATGCCCCCATGCACAAAGCAAGGTCCATACCAAGATGGTTTGTGGAGATCAGTGTGGAAGAACTTGACTGGCCTGCACAGAGCCCTAACTTCAACCCAATCGAACACCTTTGGGATGAATTGGAATGCCGACTGCGAGCCTGGCTTAATCACCCAACATCAGTGCCTGACCTGACTAATGCTCTTGTGACTGAATGGAAGCAAATCCCCGCAGCAATGTTCCAACATCTAGTGGAAAGCCTTCCCAGAAGAGTGGAGGCTGTTGCAGCAGCAAAGGGAGGACCAACTCCATGTTAATGCCCATGATTTTGGAATGAGATGTTCGATGTTCGAGTGTCCACATACTTTTGGTCATCTAGTGCATATATATATATATATATATATATATATATATATATATATATATATATATATACACACACCTGCACCAAACCTGCATTCATTTTCCCCTTATTCTCTCGATTATAGAATTGTGTCCATTGTCTCGTCCTCCTCACTTCAGCCTCTCAAATGCGCTGCTCATCCGTACCTCATGGACTCACCATGCGCATCCATATCTTTGACATACACTCATTCTTTCCCATTCCTTTGCTTTCAATTCCTCACGTTCATTGTATTCCTCCCAATGTATGTGCACCCGTCCATTTCCCCCTTCCCCAATACCCATTGGTAGTGTATAAATCTGCTGCCATGTGTTGTTTACCCTCCTCCCTCTATGACCCTGGCCCTAGACCCAAGTATAAAAATAATATCAAGCGAGGTGCGTGAAATGTACCAGACAAGTAGGATTTTTGAGCCTTCACACTTCAAGCACATGGCAGGACCATTGCAGAAGGAGGCATAAATATAAGAGCATGGTGCAGGTGCGCAGCGGGCACCCAGCACAAATGCCCTTTTGAAAATAGTACACATCTGCCCTTGTTTCGACTTCCCGCCGAGCTTTCAGCCAACAGCACATTCGCATCTCCACAAATTGGACACGGAACACTCATAATGCAATGCAATCGGTTAATCATCGGATTTTATAAATCGCATTTCTTTCCAATCTGATGGAAACCGTGAAATGTAGAGTTATCGCTCCGCAGGCGATTCCACCACTGTGGTCACCTTGGGGCGACCTCCACAAGCGCTTCGAGCAATCCACATTTTGCTCCTGTAGATTTGGTTTGTAATATATGTGAATTTTTTACAATCCGGTCATTAACGAAGATTTACTGTATTTTGCTCTGATGGGTCTGTTCAATATCTCCCTTCACTTCAATTAGACTTAACAGAAGGAAAGCAGATTATGGGGCACATTTGAAATGTATGTAATTTCTTTAGGGTTTTTAGGGCTCAAAACGATATAAATCGGGTTAGCTTGGGCACATTATTCTGTGGCTCAATCTGTAAGCCCTGTAATACTCAGGTCCTAAAACACACATCCAATGGAGGGATTGCTTGGCCATCCATGCCATTTCAACCAAACAAATTAACAAAATTTAATCTTAATCTCTAGACCTTTCAATCCTGAGAAATCCCAGTCTCTCACTCTCTCTCTGAAAGTAGCATTCCGCAAACCCTCCCACATACTTTTTCAATAACCCTCTTGAAGAGGTTCAGTCACTCCAGCAATATGGTATCACTATCAGCCATGATCTCTCTTGGTTGAGAAAGTCACATTTCAAAGTTGGCCTCCATTGCCAGACGTTGACTGGGCATCCTCCGTTGTGTGAAGTCCTTCGTTGGCAAACCTGAGTTCCTAATCACCTACAAGGCTTTCATCCACAGCTTGATGGAGTACTGCTCTCCCCTCTGGGCTGGTGCTCCTACCTCAAACCTTGCTCAGCTTGACGCCGTGGAAAACAAGGCTTCGAAAATCATTGGAATCTCTCGCGATGAAGCTGAGTCTATTGGCCTATCACTTCACCATTGCCGACAGGTTGGTGGTCTTTCTGTCTTCTTCCACCTCATTTTTGGTCTTGCACCCTCTTCCCTCTCCGTGCTCTATCCCTCTAAGGTATCTGCAGGATGTAAGCGGTCCACCACCAATCCCCTCCGAGTGAACCATGACTCACCTTCACTCATTTATTCCTCTATTTTCCCACCTGTGGAACCACCTGCCACAGTCTCTTCGATCTCAATCTTCTCTCCCGATCTTCAAGACAGCTGTTCACCACCTTCCCAGGTCATCCCCTATCCCAAGCCATTTTTTTACATCCGTTAAACCACTTCTCCTTCCTCCACTTCTCCTTCCCCCTTCCCTTGTGTATCCATCTTATCCAACCCTTGCGTTCTACCCAACAACTCATCGTTACCTGCATCCCTTGTTTGTCCGTCTCGGTCTACCTTCTCCCTCTGCCCTGTTATTGGTGTTTCTCCTTTCTCCTGCTGTTCCCTTTGTCATGTCGTGTCCTGTTATATTCTGTGTCCTACCTCTACCACGAGCCTCGACCATGAAAAACAACAAAAAAACTATAACGGTACTCAGTAGAGAGCATACCTCCACCTGTTGGCCATATCACTCAATGGTGAAGAATCACTTTAAAAATTCTACGAGCAGGATCCGGATCCAGATCTTCACCAAAATTGAATCGATTCTTCCTTGTCACACACCCAACCTGTCCACCAAGTTTCGTACAAATCCATCAATAACTTTTTGAGATATCCTGCTATGTATCGTTTTTGGCCCAATCTCCCAATGGTGAAGAATCACTTCAAAATTAAATAATTCTCATATCCGAATCCATATTCAGATCTTCACCAAAATTGAATCGATTCTTCCTTGTGACACACCCAACCGGTCCACCAAGTTTCGTACAAATCCGTCCACAACCTTTTGAGATATCCTGCTGTGTATCGTTTTTGGCCCAATCTCCCAATGGTGAAGAATCACTTTAAAAATTCTAGTAGCCGGATCCGAATACGAATCTTCACCAAAATCTAATCATTTCGTCCTTGTGACATACGATACATCTCTGCCAAATTTCGTCCAAATCCATCAACAACGTTTTGAGATATTTTATTCACAAACGGACAGACAAACAGATAGACAGGTGTGAAAACATAACCTCCATCCACCTTTGGTGGCGTAGGTAACAATGGACCAGCTCATTGACTGGAAACAGTTACAATGTAAGATGGATTCATTGGAAAAGGGGACAAAAAAAACCATGGAAACCCTGAAGATTATATCCTCTCCCCACATCATTGTTTTTAAAGGACATAAACAACTGTGATGGATTAACACAGAATATTCAATGTACACATGGATTTTTGGGTTATTCTATAAGAACTGACAATTCTCTGAACAGGAGATGCAAATTTGGTAAGTCATGTGACAAGACATGTCATCCCATGTCAACTGTGCAGGAAATGGTTTCAGGAACATAGAGTTGAGATAATCTTCCATTTCCCTTTAAAATCCTCAAAGCGCAATCTGATAGAACAATCTTAGGAGGAAAATGAAAATCGTCACAATCCTTTCAAATGTTAACACACAAATAGATTTGAATTATTCACTGCACCATCCAGCACCTTGTGGAGTCTTTCACTTGCCAAGGGATTTCAAGGCCGATTTGGGAAAATGAAGACAACCCAGAAAATGTATTGTGTGTATGTATTGGATTTCCAAATAAAAATGGTTGTGCAATGCATCACTTATAACACAGGTATCACTTATCATTTTGAAATTGGTGTGCTCCATGCATTTGTTAACTCCGCTATCAAATGTGGGCGGAGGTCATGATTTTACCTTTGTCTGTCTGTGAGCAGGATATCTCAAACGTTAAGGGTGGATTCGGATGAAACTTGGTCTACAGGTTTGGTTTGTGACATGGACGAAAGGATTCGATTTTGGTGAAGATGTGAATCCCACTACGAGAATTTTTTAATTTTCAAGTGATTCATCACCATTGAATGATAGGGACAAAACCATATAAAGCATGATACTTCAAAAAGTTATGGACGACGTTTGACAAAACTAGGTGGATGAGTTGGTTAGGCCACAAGAACAAGCGATTGGAGTTTGGTTCAGTTCCGGGTCCAGATCTGACTGGTCAGTGACATACAAAATGTAAAATGTTCAGCCTGGCGGAGGTATGCTCTTTACCGAGTGCAATTCGAGTTACCCCACGCTCGCAAAGCTAAAAGCGGGGTTAAGCAATCCGTCGCGTACGTACGCATCTATATTTTGTTTGGAGCGTATAATATATTCTTGGGTAAAATGCCAGGGGTATAGAAAAGGCCCCTTTATAAAGGGTATGTGGCAAAGTATAGAAAAGAAGAGACATTCCATAGCTTGTAGAAAATGCCAAACAATACAAAATAAGGGGCATTCAAAAATCTCATGTGCATGCTGGACTATCCTTGTGTTTCAAGGAGGAACCAAGTAATGCTCTAGAAAAGTTTATATAAAGGGGCGCCAATTTGATTCATACACCTGCATGAAGATGTAAATGTATTTTATCTGTCAGATGTAGAGTGCCCCTTTATATAAACTTTTCATGCACACATTCAAGGCACCCAGTGCCAGAGGCAGCACATCAACCCCAAAACATCAATGAATATCCTCCATGTTTGACTGTAAGCTTAGGGAAGGTGTACTTTTCTTTGAAGGCTTCATTTTGTTTTCTGTAAACATAGAGATGATGTGCTTTACAAAAAGCTCTAATTTGGTCTCATCTGTCCACATAACATTCTCCCAGAAGGATTTTGGCTTGTTCAGGTGTGTTTTGGTAAACTCCAGTCGGGCTTTCTTATCTCTCTCTCTCAGAAGTGGACTCCTCTTAGGTCTTCTACCAGAGAATCCCCTCTCATTGAGTTGGTGACAGATGGTGCGAGTTGAAACTGTCGTACCTTGTGTCTGAAGGTCAGCTTGAATCTGTTTGGCAGTTGATTGAGGTGCTTTCTCCACCATTTGAACAATCCTTCGCTGCAATCTTCCATCAAGTTTTCTCTTGTGGCCACGTCCAGGGAAGGTGGCTGCAGTGCCATGGGCCTTAAACTTCCTGAAAACATTGCGTGTGGTGGACACAGGAACATCAAGGTCTCCGCAGATGGACCTGTAGCCTTAAGATTGTCCATGCTTGGCTTCAATCTTGTGTCTGACCTCCTCAGACAATTCTCTGGTTTTCTTTATTTTCTCCATGCTCATTGCGGTACACACAGTGACACAAAACAGCAGAATGACTCCTTTTCTCGATTCAAACTGGTTGAATGAGTGATGTTTTTTACATTGCAGGCACTGCAACTCACCATAGGTGAGTTGAATTCCAAACTAAAGAATAATCACCTGCTTGAAATCTAATTATTTCTAACAACTTCTAAAAGGTGCCAATAATATTGTCCAGGCCATTTTAGGATTTCTGTGTGGAATAAGCTAAGATTTAGAATTTTTTCGGCTTTTTTGTTTTACTGCACTGCATAGCAAAAAAATACACATGTGGATACCAAAAGATTTTTTAATTTCAACAATTTTCTGGAAGAAATGGTGCATTATTTGAAAAAAGTGGAAGGGTGCCAATATTTTTGGCCATGACTGTCTATATATATATATATATATATATATATATATATATATATATATATATATATATATATATATATATATATATATATATATATATATTTATATATATTTATTTATATATATATATACAGACTTGGCATTTAATATGGAATTTTTTTTTTTTTCTTGACTTGGGTTTACTTTCTGAACTCAGTATATCAATCTGGTGAGTTTATTTTACCCTTCGGTGATGTCTTTGTTGAAAGAACCATGTCACTGATTGTCTTTCGCAGCAAGAAGTCAATAACAGGATTATATCACAGGTGTCGTGACAAAATGTAAGGACAGGTACATTTGACGATTGGCTTCACAATCGGGTATATAAGGGTTGTTGCGTTCTGTATTAGTGGAAAACAACTGCTGCACGTCTACAAAAGTTATTGCCGCTTCCTCTGGAGATGGTCCGTCAACTTGACAATGCTGTTTGTCATGGAGTGGTGGCTTTACGAAATTCTGGCATGAAACAGCGTGCTATTGCTCGGCAGTATGGCATCACTCAAGGTCAGCTGTCAAAGATCCTGAAACGAAATGCTCAGAGGGGTGTCCCTACTCCAATACCGAGGCCAGGACGTCCACGCAGAACCACAAGGAGAGATGATCGCCAGCTGCACCGGTTAGTCTGCAATGGCCGTACCAAGTCAGCTAATCAGCTTCGGGCTGAGTGGCAGCAACTGACAAATGTGCCTGTATCCAGAAGGCAAGTCAACCAACAACTGGTTCAAGCAGGCTATCGTGCCAGGCATCCCCTGAGAAAGCCACGCCTGACCAGACAACACAGCCAGCGCTGATTGCAGTGGGCCAGAGAGCACTGTCAATGGCAGCCAGGACACTGGAATCACGTGACCTTCAGTGACGAGTCTAGATTTCTGGTCTATCGTCAAGATGGCCGCATCCCAGGGCGCAGACAGTGCATGAAGCCCACAACGAAGATTGTATAGTGCCAAGAGTCCAAGCTGGAGGTGGTGGGGTGACCGTTTGGGCTGCTTTTCATGCAGAGGGCAAAACTGACCTGGTTGTTCTGAATGGAAACCTGAACCAGTTCAAGTACAGGGTCATTCTGGAAGAAACATTGCTTCCACTTTCTTGTGCAGCCTTTCGAGGAAACTTTGTCTTCCAGGATGACAATGCACGGCCTCATCGTGCTCGCATGATCCAACACTTTCTTGCTGACCGTGGTGTAGAGCATATGGAGTGGCCTGCCAAGTCCCCGGATATGAATCCGATGGAAAACTTGTGGGCAGAATTAACGCGTCAAATCGACAACTTGGACCAGCAGCCTTCCTCTGTGCGTGAATTGCAGCAGACTATTGTCACTGCATGGCAAGCGATTCCTGTCCAAACCTTGGCAAACCTCGTGAACAGCATGCCTCGACGTGTACGTGCTCTCCTGAATGCTCATGGGGGTTACACGAAGTGCTGAACTGTAATTTTACTGTCCGTAATCCCAGTCATAATTTAGCTTTTGTTTTTATTGAAATTTTTTTTGGCTAATGTGCAAAATAAAGAGATACTTCTGGAAAACGTACAGAAGTTTAACACAGTACTGTCCGTGAATTGAGTTCGATATCAGTTTACATCACTTTCAAGGATCAATTTATTTGCTTCGAAATGTCAAATGTGGTTTTTGTTTCTTTTAAAGGTCACATTAACAAAATCTAGAATAATTTCAACATAATTCCAATGAACTTTTGGTTTTAAGTCATCTTGAAAAGTAAGTTCACCCCCGCAAAAAAAATATTCCATATTAAATGCCAAGTCTGTATATATATATATATCAGTCACTATGCGACCTTCATATCATCAGTGGAGAACCGCCAGCAAGGTGTCCCATACAGCTGCTGCTGCACCTTGCTGGGAGCGATAAGCACCGCCTGCCACACGGTAACGTTATCTCTGGTATCCACTCATCATATGGAGTCGACCTGGTTGCGGTTGGGAGTTACTAATAATGGTATCTGTAATCTGGTTCTCCAACCTAATGAGCGGACAGCATGACGTCATCGCCATGCATGTCCGCATTGCCTGCAAAGCTCCAGAGGAACCATCTAGCAGTGCGTCATTACGGATTATAAATTCAGATACTGTCACAAGTGCATGCAAAACTCACAGTTACCGACCTGGTTTCGCCCTTGTTGGGGCTTCATCAGGGCAACGCAATGAGGCTTTCCATACACTTGTAACTCTGTGAACCTTTCGGTTTTTATATCAGTCACTATGCGACCTTCATATCATCAGTGGAGAATCTGAATTTGAATTTATCTGTATCTTTCGAATTTGTCGAATTTGAATACAGTATCTGAATTTATAATCCGTAATGACGCACTGCTAGATGGTTTCTCTGGAGCTTTGCAGGCAATGTGGACATGCATGGCGATGACGTCATGCTGTCCACTCATTAGGTTGGAGAACCAGATTACAGATACCATTATATATATATATATATATGTATATATATATATATATATATATATATATATATATATATATATATATATATATATATATGTATATATATATATATATATATATCTATATATATATATATATATATATATATATATATATATATATATATATATATATATCTATATATATATATATATATATATATATATATTGTTGCGGTTTTGAGAACCCACACTTGTAAATATGACATCATTAAAGGGTTAAAGGTTGCACCCCATAGGTAGGCCACAAGCAACACGTAGGTCACCATAGGACTTCAGTTATTTCATTAGTATGTGTATAGATAAGGCCATGTTTCCAATAGTTGAATCTGCGTTGTGTCAATCAAATAAGGAGTAGGCCCCATCCATTCATTTTGCCAGCCTCCCTCTCCAAGCGACGCCATTAAGCGCTAGCCATCGCCCTCGCCCTCGCCCTCGCCCTTTAGGGCCAGTGGCGTGTGCAACCTCGCTGGGCTTCTGCCCAAACCAGCAGCCTTCGCTGCCCTTGAGCTTGAGCTCGCCCAAACACCACCATAAGCCATGAGGTGAGGCCCGAGAAAGGGGGCGGAGCACCAGGAAGAAGGTGTGGCCACGTCACCCAGCCGTCAAAGGCGGAGCCGGTAAGACCTGACCAGCCAACCAGGGCTGAGGTAACATCGCCTGATAGGTGTGGCTTTTGGGCTGGCGGAGCGATCGCCGCTTGAGTTATAAAAGCGCGAACGCAAAGCCCTTTCAGGGGACTGTCCAGAACTTATGGGAGAGAGCGCATTGAGAAGGACTTGTTGGAAGGGTGGCTTGTGAAAGGACTTGGGGGACTGTCCAGAACTTATTGAGAAAGAGCGCAATTCATGAGGACTCGTGTTGGAGAGAGAGCGCAATTCACAGGACTCGTGCTGGAGAAAGGGATTGACTGCCATTGCGCATTCATTGCAAAAGGACTTGTGTGAAAGGCGCTTTGTATAACCGCCACCTTACCGACCTTTCCCTGTATAATTGTCCGCCCGCGCCAACGCCATGTGGAGAGCTGCTGCCGTTTTCCATCTGCTGCACGGTACAAGTCGGGGACCGGACGAGGTGGACGCCATCGCCGGACCCTCAACCTGTTCCACCCTACCATCAACAATCCCCGTGTGAGTGTCTGAGATGGGCCCGTTTGTCTGGGGAATAGAGTAAGACTTTAAGGCTGCCCTGTGTGCTTCTTCTTCCTCTTCCTATCCTGTACATTTCTTTCGTTTCCTCTTCTCCTTCTTGTAAATTGTTAATAAATTGCTTTGTTCTTCCTATTTTCTTGGTTTCCTCTCCATCCGATCGCATCAGTCTTTTCTCCATTGGGTAAACATGGCACGATCGGAACTGCCATAATCGGGTTTAGTCCTTGTTAACGGCCCGAATCGCGGCTCGCTTCGCTCGGTGTGTCCACTAACGCCGTGGTTCGGGCAGGAGTTATTTCCCTGCTTCGCGGTCGGTGTTGGTAATTAGGTATTAGGACTAAGTTGACCAATAACCCCACCTAATACCGACCGGAAGGAGCGTATAACTTCCATGACTCACGTCGGCCAGATAAAAGGACAAGGGGATTAACCCCCCCTTGATAAGGGGAGAGCCGACATCCGAGATCCGCAACAATATATATATATATATATATATATATATATATATAATTTTGGTTGCAGTGCCATGGGCCTTAAACATGTGTGTGTGTATATATATATATATATATATATATATATATATATATATATATATATATATATATATATATCTATATATATATATCTATATATATATATATATCTATATATATATATCTATATATATATATCTATATATATATATATATATATATATATATATATATATATATATATATATATATATATATATATATATATATATATATATATATATATATATATATATATATATATATATATATAGTGAAATAGCGCCACCCTTTGGTGGTAGCCGACATCAGAAATCATCTTTTTATCCTATTGTGATCAATAACATTTCTTTCAAAAATGCCAAAAATTATAAAGTACATTTCCAATAATGTGCCGCAGCGCATTGCCCACTGAAGGTAGGCAAACAAAGGCACTCCTGCCCGGAGGGTGTGAATTGGAAAATAATGTGCAAATCGTGTTCATGAAAAGCTTTTGTGTCAATAATGCTTATGTTAAGCTATTCTGACATGCACAACGTTCGTCCTGTAATATAATTGTTGATTTACTTAGTACAAGCTAAAGTACACACTATTTGATGAAACCGAGCTGTTAATGAAACATATTGGAATAGTGATTTTTTTTTTCTGGTACTAGCTGTTGTTAGGGTTGGGAATAGGATTTTTTTTGTATAGAAGATCGAGGCTTGTGAAAGAGCTAACATTAATCACACAAAAATTCAAACCGACACACAAAACACAAAAAACAAGGGGAGCGGCAGACAAGATGGGGAGAGAGGGGGAAGGACACAAACACAACATTCAAGAGCAGGGACATCGGGAGGACTTGGGGGGAGGTGGGAGAGGTATAAAACATATGAACACTGCAAGGACTCTGGGGTGAATTAGCGGGGGTAGAAAAGATCAAGGTTTTGTATGGGGGAAGATAAGAGATGCTGGTGAACAGCTGTTTTAAAGACCGGGAGGGAGGAGTGGGATTGAAGGGAGTGGGTGAGTTTGTTCCAGAGGTGGGGGAAAAGGGGAATGAAAGAGTGAAGGTGAGCAGAGAGCCTAGATTTTGGCAGTTTAACCATAAGAGGGTTGCAGGCAGATCTTGTGCGACCTGAAGGAATATTGGGGGGACAGAGCACACAGAGAGCTGGGGGAGCAAGGCCAGAGAGGAGTCGGTAGAAGACAGAAAGACCACCAACCTGCCTGCGGTGAGTGAGTGAAAGGCCCTCGGAGTTGACTTCATCGCAGGAGATTCCAATGATTCTGAAAGCTTTGGCCTCAACAGCGTGAAGCCGAGCTAGGTGTGAGGCAGGAGCACCAGCCCAGAGGGGGGAACAGTATTCCATTGAGCTGCGGATGAAAGCCTTGTATGTGGTGAGGAGCTCAGGTGTGCCAAGGAAGGACTTCGTACGACGGAGGATGCCCAGTCGGCGACTGCCTTTGGAGGCCAGCTTGGAAATGTGGTTTTCCCAAGAAAGATCATGGCAGATAGTGAGACCCAAAAGCTTGAGCGACAGAACTTCTTGGAGAGGATTGTTGAGAAAGTAGATGGGAGGGTTTTCCAGTCGGTCCTTTCGGAGAGACATTGTAAGAGTGTGAGATTTGTCAGGATTGAAAGACATGTTCCACTTGTTTGACCAGTCTGTGATTTTGTCCAGGTCTGCAGAGAGTGAGGAGGCTGCAGACTGCCGATCTGAGGGATGAGGAATGGAGCGGCAGAGAGTGGAGTCATCAGCAAAGAGAAAGAGAGGATTTTCCAGAGAGTCGGAGAGATCATTGATGAAGACCAGAAATAGCACAGGGCCCAGAACACTACCTTGGGGATCTCCAGCCAGAACAGCAAGGGGAGATGAGAGAAATCCATTCAGGGCCACACGTTGCCTACGACCAGAGAGGAAGTCCGCAAGTCATGAGTGGAGATTTCCATGAATACCATAGGAGGAGAGTTTGGTGAGCAGAGCTGGGTGCCAGACCGTATCGAAGGCACGTGATATGTCAAGTGAGACAGCTCTGATTTCCTGTTTGGCATTGAGGACCTCCATGCATTGTTGAGACAGCAGAAGCAACATGTCTAGAGTAGAATGACCTGGTCTGAATCCAAATTGATGATCAGAGATCAAGCCATCGGAGAAGAGGAAGGATTTGATATCCGAAGCAATGATGGATTCCATGACTTTGCTGATAATTGGAAGCAGGCTGATTGGTCTGTAGTTGCAAGGATCTGTTTTTTCACCTTTTTGTGTAAAACGGTAATGTTTGCTGATTTCCAAGATGCTGGCAGATGACCTTGAGCAAAAGAGAGGGTGAAAAGAACAGAGAGAGGGTGAGATAGAGCGGCAGAGCAGGATTTTATGACCCGTGGGCTGATGCCATCTGGTCCAGTTGCAGAATCAGAGTCGAGGTTTGATAAAAACTTCTCCACCTTGTCAGGAGAGAAGGACACAGAGTCCAGGAGCAGTTGGGTTCGACTGGGAAAGGTGGGAACAGAGAGAGATGGGTTTGGGACACAAGATTTTGAGGCAAACACAGAGTTGAGGCATTCGGCTTTGTCACGTGCGGTGTCAACTGTGTAGCCATTTGAGCTAAGGGAGGGGATGGAGGGGGAACAAACACCAGAAACGGATTTGACCAGACGCCACCAGGATTTGGAGGAAGGAGACAGGTTTGAGAGTTCAATATTGAGTGTGGAGAGATAGTGCTTCCTGGCACTCCTGAGGGTAGACATACACTTGTTTCGAGCTTGGTGGAAGGAACTGAGATTGCCTTCAGTTGGATTTGCCTTCCAAGAGGCAAAGGCAAGTTGTTTCAGGGCAACTGCCTCACCACAAGATTCAGTGTACCATGGACGGGAGGAAGGGTAAGACAACTGAAGACGAGATTGGATAAATCTGTGCATGAGAGAGAGGAGTTTGCTTTGGAAGAATTCCCAGGAAGAATTGATGTCAGAGGCATTAGAGATGGGAGACCAGTCCAGTTGATTGATGGCTGCTTGCAGACCGTGCCAGTCGGCCTGAGTGAAATGCCAGACTCGTCGGCGCTGAGGAGGCTCTCTGAGAATGGCCAGAGAGATGTCCACTTTAACAAGCACATGATCAGAAGAACCGATTGGAGCAGAAGAAGAGCAGCAGACATTTTCCGGTGAAGTTCATCATAACCAAGTCCAGAAGAGAAGATACTCCATTGACTGAGATCCGGGTCAGGAAATTGACAGATTGTGTCAGTCCCAATGAGTCGCAGAAGTCCTCTAGTGCATTGGTAGTTGAGTCAATTAGTCGATACCCCCTCTTAGGCAAAATGAGATAAGACCATACTACAATAATTACCACTGGAATATATGGAGCTTAATATATGAATATATGAATATAAGGATTAGCTTATTTGTTGTGTCAAAAACGCTTTTGGAACTGAAATGGTGATCTGGAATTGTGATTTGGATCACAATGGGATTTGGAACAAAAATGTTCTCGGAATAGCCTGCAAAAATGTGCTCAGAAAAGCAAATTTTCAACCACTCATCCCAACTCTTTTCCTCATAAGTGGCGATTTTAATTGTCCCCATGCAAATAGGTTCATCTGATAATGTGCTTGTGAGGGTCAACATATCTCTGGCTATTCTCGGAGAGCTTCCTCGGAGAGCGACGGCGAGTCTGACAGTTCACTCAAGCAGATTGTCAGGGACTGCAAGCAGCTATCTCTCTTCAGGATATCCAGGATTTCTACTCTCTTGGTCTCCCATATCTACTGCCCCTGATGTTAACTCATCCTGGGAATTCTTCCACAGAAACCTGCTCTCTCTCATGCACAGATTCATCCCAACTCACCTTCAATTATCCTGCCCTTCTTTCCACCCATGGTACACTGAATCTTGTGGTGAGGCAGTTGATCGGAAGCAACTTGCGTTCTCTTCCTGGAAGGCAATCTCAGTGCATTCAAAAAGGTCCGCAGCAAGTGTGTGTCCACTCTCAGGAGAGCCAGGAAACAACATCAGTCCAACCTCGAGAATGAACTTTCAAACTCGTCTCCCTCCTCCAAAACCTGGTGGCGCATTGTCAAGTACTTCCATTTCAGTATGCTCCCCTTCCACCCCTTCCCTCTCTTCAAATGACAACAACTGATTCCGCTCGTGAGAAGGCGGAATCACCCAATTCTGTGTTTGCTTCCAAATCTTGTATTCGCATCCCCTTGCTCTCGGTACTCATCCTTCCCTGTCATACCCAACTGCTCTTGGACTCTGTCCTTTGCACCTGAGAAGGTGGAGAAAGTTCTTTCAACCCTCGACTCTGACGCTGCTACTGAACCGGACAGCATCTGCTCACATGGCATAAAACCTACTCTGCTGCTCTTGCACATCCTCTCTCTGCCCTTTTCACCCCATCATTTCCCATACGTTATCTTCCATCTGCTTTGAAGTCCACCAACATCACTCCATTACATAAAAGGTGCAAAAGCTGACCATTACATAAAAGGTGGACGATTAGCTTACTTCAAATAATCAGCAAGGTCATGGAAACCACTTTTGCAGTTGATATGAAATCCTTCCTTTTCTCCAACAACCTCATCTCAGATCAACAACTTGGTTTCAAGCCAGGTCACTCCATCATGGACATGCTGCTTCTCCTCTCCCAACATTGGATGGAGGGACTCAATGTCAACACTCTTACTATGTCTCTCCAAAAAGACCGACTGGACAACCTTCCCATCTACTTTTTCAACAATCCTCTCCAAGAAGTTCTGTCACTCAAGCTTTTGGGTCTCACTATCTGCCATGATCTTTCCTGGGAAAACCACATTTCCAAGCTGGCCTCCAAAGCCAGTCGCCGACTGGGCATCCTCCGTCGTGCGAAGTCCTTCCTTGGCATACCTGACTGAACTTCTATCCATCCACAAGGCCTTCATCCCCAGCTTGATGGAGGACTGCTCTCCCCTCTTTGCTGGCCCCCCCGCTTCAAATATTGCTAACCTTGACGCCATGGAAACCTCATATCTCGCTCGGCTTAACGCTGCGGAAACCTCTCATCATCCTTCTCGTCTTGACACTGGTGATTATTAGAATCTCCCATGATGAAGCTGAGTATATGGGCCTATCACTTCATTTTTACACACAGGTCGGTGGTCTCTGTCTTCTACCGGCTCCTTTCTGGTCTTGCACCCTCTGCTCTTTCCATGTTTTGTGCCCCCCCCCCCCCCCAGGTTTTTTCAGAACATGCACGGTCCACTATCAACCCTCTTCTGGTAAAACTACCTAAATCCAGGATCACTGCTCACCTCCGCTCATTTCTGCCTCTTTTTTTTCTCACCTGTGGAACCAACTTCCACATTGTCTTCAATCTCATTCTTCCCTCCAGGTCTTCAAGACAGCTGTTCAGCACAATTTCAGATCATCCCCAATCCAAAACCATTATATTCTCTACCCTCGTTAACCACACCCCTCGTTCCATTTGAGGCCAGCTCACACCATCTGCCAGCCTTCCAGCTAGCCTGTCAGCTATGCCTTGCCACCTGCTTGTAGCCTTGCCATTGCCATAGCCATGCCATCTGCTGTACCACCTCCAGCCATGTTGTACATCTGTGCCACCTTTTTGGGTCATAAAGGCCTGAAGACTTCACCATTCAAGGACAAATGAGACAAACTGTCTTATTTTGCTGTGTGTCAGGGCAATTGTATTGCTGTGGGTCACATGGGCCAAAGACTCACCTGTCGTTGAGAGGCCATGTGCAATTTCTGTGGGCCCTCCAGGCCGAAAAACTCCAGTTATGGAGAAGCCCGTTGAGTGAGCACCAGGTGCTGAAGGGCTCTGCGGTCACCAGGGACGCTTGTTGCGTCAGGACAGGGCTCTGATAGACAGTGTCGGGGGTGGGGTCTGATGCCGGGTAGGAGGGGCCAGACATTCACTGACTTCATAGACTCTATCGAGAAAGAAGAAGAGGCCCTCCTGGTACATGCATCCCTTTCCCAACATGTAGTTTAGTGTTTAGTGCAAGTTATGTGTGTATTAGCGGTTTAATCTAGTATCCTTACAAGAGTGACGCATTCGATGAGGCATTGAATACTGATTTTTTTATTTTGTTGTACATGAGGGGTTTTCAGACTAGGGTGGTGTGTGTGTGTGTGTGTGTGTGTGTGTGTGTGTGTGTGTGTGTGTGTGTGTGTGTGTGTGTGTGTGTGTGTGTGTGTCTAAAAATCTACATCCCGTTTGACTCTTACTTCATGTCCTTATATTTAATACCCTCGCCAGAGGAGAGGGTATTGCATTTGAGTCCGTTTGTCTGTCTGTCTGTCTGTTTGTTTGGCTGTCTGTCTGTTTGTTTGTCTGTTTGTTTGTTTGTCTGTTTGTTTGTCCGCACAGAATAAATATGATTTTCTCTGCAACCGTTGGTCCGATTGACAGGAAATTTTCACCATAGGTGCAACTCCAGCTGTATAATTTTTTAATGATAATGATGACGTCATAGGTCACGTGGTTCGGCCGCCATCTTGGAAAAAACGAAAAAATTTGCACCTCTATATCTCAGAAAGCACTGAATAGAAAAAATTGAGACATAGCTCATTGTAAAGAACTCTCCATGGGGTATAAAACATGTTAATGATGACTTCATAGGTGCCTCCATTATGACGTCATAATTCGCCAAGTACAAAACTTCATACGATCAAGATGGAATTTTTTGAGCGTCATGTAGGCATAAATTGGTGGAGATTTTTTTAAAATAATGACGTCATCGGTCACGTGGTTTAACCGCCATATTTGTTTTAACACAAAAGCCTTAAAAACCACTGAAAACACATCCTGGCGATTGTCTGCAATCTCTGATTGCTCTTTCTTGTTATATATGTATTTATGTGCTCTATGGTGACTGTGAAGGCAGTTAGGTCCCGAGTTTAGGTGGGAGAACTTTCTAAACTTCTCTGGGGGCCTTTGTCGCTATGCATTTAGGGGTAAAATGCCAAATAAGGTGATTGCCTGCCCAACAGCTCAGTAACAGGCCAATGGTGAGAGGGTGGCAAGCAGGCCTTCACCGGTGACGTCGGTGGACAAGCTTATTTAAGGCGGGCTCAATTTGAGTTGGGGTGGAGAACCCGGTAAATACCCTGGAGAAAGGCTGTTAAAATTGGAGCTTTCAAAGAAACGGCCATACCTCATTCCGCCAATGCCACATCCACTTCACCAAGTCGTCCTCCCTCCTTCCACCCAGGTT
Organism: Myxine glutinosa; assembly: GCF_964187855.1. NCBI lineage: Eukaryota > Metazoa > Chordata > Myxini > Myxiniformes > Myxinidae > Myxine > Myxine glutinosa. The sequence goes on from NC_136272.1 coordinate 108,281,069, forward strand.
GGGGAGGTGGACTGACTGCACATTTATGTCAGGTAGTTCACACATTAACGTCAGGAGGTCCACACATTGACGTCAGCAGGTTCGCGCATTGACGTCAGCAGGTCCGCGCATTGACATCAGGAGGTCCACACATTGACATCAGGAGGTCCACACATTGACATCAGGAGGTCCACACATTGACGTCAGCAGGTATGCGCATTGACATCAGGAGGTCCACACATTGACGTCAGCAGGTTCGCGCATTGACGTCAGCAGGTCCGCGCATTGACATCAGGAGGTCCACACATTGACATCAGGAGGTCCACACATTGACATCAGGAGGTCCACACATTGACGTCAGCAGGTATGCGCATTGACATCAGGAGGTCCACATATTGACGTCAGGAGGTCCACATAGTGACGTCAGGAGGTCCGCACATTGACGTCAGGAGGTCCGCACATTGACATCAGGAGGTCCACACATTGACGTCAGGAGGGCCACGCATTGACATCAGGAGGTCCACACATTGACATCAGGAGGTCCACACATTGATGTCAGGAGGTCCGTGTATTGATGTAAGGAGGTCCACACATTGACGTCAGGATGTTTGTGCAGCGACGTCTTCGGGTTCGCGTAACTTCCACCTGACAAAACTTTTGAAAGTTTCTACTACGCCTCCTGTTGTTCTTGCTTTCCAAACCTCTACCTGCTGAATGATACTTGCTTCCTCTTGTATTGATGAGGTAGATTAATTTATACTACTTTTTCCTCTACTACCACCAGCACTTCCACTTTAAGGCTCCAATTAACCCCACTTTGATTCATCCTTCGCCTTGAGTACACACTCATCTGACCTCCTCACCCCAAACCAATATGTCACGTGACGTAACCGACTTGGCTCCACGCTAACATCCCTTACTCCAACCAACCTCCTCCTCCTCCTCCTCGTCCTTTCCAACACCGTAAAGGACCAACAAATATATGAAACACCAGGACGGCAGCTTATAGCTGACTTGTGATTTGAACTCTATTTGGATTTGCCAGCCCCAAAATAGGTTTACTGAACATATTCACATTCAGCTTTTGAAGGATGAAAGTGACTGGTTAAGAAGAGTGATGGAAATGAATGTAGAAGGAAGTAGAGGACGGGGAAGACCGAGAAAGACTTGGCTAAAGATGGTGGAGGAAGAAATGCGGGCAAGGGGGTTAACAAGGAGAGATGCAGAAAATAGGGCAAGATGGAGAAGATTGTCATCGGGACCGCAAGGCTAACCCCCGCTCTAGCAGGGAACATGGCCTTAAAATGCATGTTGTTGTTGTATTCACATTCAGCTTTTACAAACCGAGATACCTGTATTACGAAAAATAAAGTTAATACAGTACATATAGTATTCACATGTTTGTCGTGATTCCTTGAAAATGAGGGATGTAATTATTACGTACGCAAATGTGACAATTTTTATACCACTCCAAAACCCTTTCCCTGAACGTAATGGTACGTAATAAATGGATGTCACGAAAGGTCTAAATCTGATACGAATGCTTTGTAGCAGACTATCTATATATTACGTACATTAACGTGGCGGTATTTTTCACTCACACACCCCCAGTACCTCTTCCCCACATTTCCTCACATCCGCCAGCCAGACCCCACCCCCACCCCTAGTTAATAAACAGTGAAGCAGATGGTCTGGAATTGGTGTGGGATGCATTAATCTTGTCCTCCATGCAATTTAGAGCATATATTGCTACTTTGTTATGAGAGTCAGACTATGTAGAAAATAAGGGCAATACCCCTGGGTGCTCACCTGGTAGAATAAAGCAGTATGCCACACGGACTAAAGGAATTTTAAACAGTATCACGGTATGTGAAACCAATTTCAATGGTTGCAAGAAGACAGGGCAGCATGTACAATCACACTAACATAATCATGACTTTAAACAAATAAACATAAAAATACTTTCGCGTGTCTACCCTGTAGTGAAAACCACAGGGCGACACGGATGACCAAACAAGCTGTAACTCCAAGGCGTTCAATCCAATGATGATGGTATTCTTTACACACGAGGGAAAGGAGAATGACTAACTTACCTGGACGGCTACCACCCGACGGCTTCGCACCTGGATAATCAATTCCAAGCCGACACAGGATTAAAATGTACCAAAATACCAGCTTTATCTATCTATAATTCCAGCAATCTCTGTGTGTGTGTGTGTGTGTCTGTGTGTGTGTGTGTGTGTCTGTGTGTGTGTTTGTTTGTCTGTGACCGCTGTTTCTCGACAACCACGGGTCCGATATACTTGCAACTTGCCAGGTATATTGCTGGGGACCCGAGGATGTGCCTTTTCAAGGTTTGAAATTAATCGGACAAGTAGTTACCGAGCTATGTCCAAAAAACGATTCAACCAATCAGAGAGCAGCGAGCTATCACGTGTGCCGAACGTGGCGAACAGACTCTGCCTCGGACGGCACATTTGAGAGCGTATTCATTTATTTCACGTTGGCAAACTATGTTGGCGTTAAACTATGTTTTAAAACTAATTAAAACTAATTTGCGATTCATCGTAACTGCGATATGCGACCTTCCGGACAGTCAAATGAGGACGTCACTTCCGGACTTACGGATAGTCATAGTGACGCTGAACGTGGCGAGCAGACGCTGCCTCGGACGGCACATTTGAGAGCGTATTCATTTATTTGACGTTGCAATCTGTGTTGATTGTTGTAAGGTACGATCGATTGTAGTACATACATATTTATATTTTGTACATATTCATTACGGGCACGTCATGGGTACGGGTACGGTACGGGTACGGTACGGGTACGGTACGGGTACGGTTCCGGGTACGGTACGGTTACGGGTACGCCACGTACGGGCACGTCCTAGTCTATCTATAATTCCAGCAATCTCTGTGTGTGTGTGTGTGTGTGTCTGTGTGTGTGTGTGTGTGTCTGTGTGTGTGTTTGTTTGTCTGTGACCGCTGTTTCTCGACAACCACGGGTCCGATATACTTGAAACTTGGCAGGTATATTGCTGGGGACCCGAGGATGTGCCTTTTCAAGGTTTTAAATTAATCGCAGAAGTAGTTACCGAGCTATGTCCAAAAAACGATTCAACCAATCAGAGAGCAGCGAGCTATCACGTGTGCCGAACGTGGCGAACAGACTCTGCCTCGGATGGCACATTTGAGAGCGTATTCATTTATTTCACGTTGGCAAACTATGTTGGCGTTAAACTATGTTTTAAAACTAATTAAAACTACTATCTATAATTCCACGGGTCCGATAAAAAACACCGTACTCGCAAGCCGTTCGCTTTGGACCAAACCATTTCATGTAAATAGAGGGGGGGGGGGTTGTCACCGTACTCGCAAGCCGTTCGCTTTGGACCAAACCATTTCATGTAAATAGAGGGGGGGGATATAATTTTAGATATATATATAGTACGGGCATGCCCTAGTTAAAGAAAATGCCAGTAACAAAGAATGCACGATAAAAAGAAACTATGATTCCTAAATGGGACGTCCCCACTCAGACCGGAATACAGACAAAGGGAAATATAAAAGAACGAGAATAACTGTGTGTTATTTATTGTGGGCATTTAACTCTGAGCTGCTATTGAACCTAGTCAGGAATCGTCCCGGTTCATCACAGGCCTCTATGTCCTTGCACGGGAAACCGGAGGCTGCACTGCCCATGGGCGGAAACTAGGCTTCACCCCTGGCTCCGTGCGCGAAGCGAACAGGCCGCACCCGATCGGTCGCTCCAGCCGTGCTCGTCCTCACGATCTCGTTCACCAACACCGACGTGCCAAGGAAAATAAAATGCGGCCGTGCCTTCAATCCGAACCACGCGCAAACAGAGCACAACAAAATGTTCACGTGCTCGTCAATGAATTCCCCTTGTGGAGGAGCGCTATGAACTCCGACCACTCGCCATGAAATCCCAAAGCAGAGCGAGATATGAAAACGTGACCGTTCACCACCAAAGCCAGAAGATGCGAGGAAGTCAGGAGCCTCAACCGTTCTCTATCAAAGTCCGGACCCAAGAGAATGAGGGCAAGCCCAGAGAAGAGCAGCCAAGTGAAGCAAGAAGAAGTCAAGAGGACGAAAAGTCGTGAACTTCGACCGTTTGCCGTCGCATCCAGAAAATCAGAGCAAGCCAAGAGACAAAATGTCGGGGAGAGCGTTATTTTATACTCAAGACTCTGACGTCATCCATGCCTGCTCCACCAATCCCATAGTCCCATCTTAGCAGTCCTGGCGCCAATCAATCCAGACCAATCACTGCTCTTCGGGGTGTGGCTTCCCGGACCTCCTCTGCCTGTGTGCTCATCAGGTCGGTGGTATCAGCGGTAGTGCTCAATATCCTGTTTCCGGTTGGTTTTATTTAGTGTTATAAATGCGCGATTTCTTGGCTATGTGTGTGTGTGCTGCTGGTGTCATAAGGAACAGAAGAAAAATAACAGAGGCCATTACATACAGGGATTAATTACCCATAATCCCTAACTAATTAACATAACCCCACCCCTCGTAATGGGAACAAAGATACGAGCTTACACGACATACGGCCTGACTGATGTACATCAACATAGCTACACGACATTCGGAGCATACTACCTATGCAATTCTACCTGGACTAAGGTAATCACTACCTACCCCCTACAAACGTAACAATACCTATTTTGGGGGTCAAGTCAACCACCCCACCCTCCCACGCCATATACCTCCTCAGACCCCGATTTTTATAATGCCTTGAACAAACATTGGTACATCATGGGTGATTAAGGTTGTGGTGAAGCTTCATCGAATTTGCGTGTGTAGTTTCTGAGAAGAAAGCAAATACCTATTTTGGGGGGCAACCCACCCGTAGACCCCTAAAGGGGCAGATTTTTAAGGCCATGAACATACTTTGGTACAGCACGGCTGGTGAAGGTTGTGGTCAAGTTTCATCAAAACTGTGTGTGTAGTTTCGGAGAAGAAAGCAAATACCTATTTTAGGGAGTCAAACACACCACAACATCCCTATACATCCTCATTTTTTTTAATGCTGTGAACAAACGATGATGCATCACGAGTGATGAAGATTGGGGTCAAGTTTCATTGAAATCGTGCGTGTAGTTTCTGAGAACAAAGCAAATACCAAATTTGGGAGGGAAATCCCCCTTCCTCCAGTAGACCCTCAGGGCTCGATTTTTTTTTTTTTTTTTTCGTGAAAAAACATTGGTACATCACGGGTGGTAAAGGTTGTGGTCATGTTTCATCGAAATAACATGTGCAGTTTTTTGGGCTTTTTTTGAATACAAGATCGAGGCTCGTGTAAGAGCTAACATCAATCACAAAAAAAACAAACGGACACATAAAAACGTATAATAAAGGGAGCAGGAGACAAGATGGGGAGAGAGAGGGAAGTAGTGGGGCAACTTAGCATAACAATTGTGCATTTTGTGAGGAAAGCACCAAATTTGGCACACTAGTAGACTATCATATTATGAAAAGATCTGGATATTGGGCCATCTCAGATTCAGAGATTTGATTTTTGCAAGATTTCGATTCGATTGGAATCGAAGAGAACACCTTCTTCGTCTTCTGTACAGTGAAGTTGCCAGCCCTGAATTCTCTGGCTACGTCTGGATGCTTCATTGGGAGTGCAACCATGTCCCTCAGGTGAACAGGGAGTCACCTGGCATAGTGTGTGTGGTCTAAGGCATGGAACCATGGGACCAGTTCCGTCAGGGCATCAAGGTACATCGTGAATGAAGCCTGCCGCAGAGAACGCACGTAGACCAGTACCAACATCTCTAGTTCCAGCACAGTTGCCCAGTACTGAAAGTTGGGAATGTCTTCTCCTCTCTGGTGACACCAGTCTTCGAACTCAGGCAGGTCTTCTGCATCATCAGCATATGTCATACGGTGGCGTTCATACGCACGGTGTTGCAGGATGTGCAGTGCCGCTGCAGTGATTTGATGAGCTCTTCTTGTGCGGGTGACGTGGGCAGCTCGCAGGAAGGAGTCGGCCGTCCCTGGCATTGCAATCTCAGCTTGCAAATCTGCAAAATCTGCAAATCTTGCAAAAATCAAATCTCTGAATCTGAGATGGCCCAATATCCAGATCTTTTCATAATATGATAGTCTACTAGTGTGCCAAATTTGGTGCTTTCCTCACAAAATGCACAATTGTTATGCTATATTTAGCTTAGCTGCCGGACTAAAGCACACAAGTACAACAGTAGAGTGACATCCATCTGTGGGAGGGAGAGGGCTTGGGGAGAGGAGACATGGAAAGGGGGGGAGGGTGGGAGAGGTATAAAGCACATGGCCACTGCTAGGACTTCAAGGAAAGAAGTCGGTATTTCAAAAAAGTGGATTTGGGTGAAATTAATGGGGGTAGAAAAGATCAAGGTTTTGGATGGGGAAGATAAGAGATTGTGGTGAACAGCTGTTTTAAAGACCTGGAGGGAGGAGTGGGATTGAAGAGAGTGAGGGAGTTTGTTCCAGAGGTGGGAGAAAAGAGGAATGAAAGAGTGAAGGTGAGCAGAGAGTTGATTTTGGCAGTTTCACCAGAAGAGGGTTGCTGGCAGATCTTGTGCGACCTGTAGGAATATTTGGGGGACAGAGCACAGACAGCGCTGGGGGAGATAGGCCGGAGAGGAGTCGGTAGAAGACAGAAAGTCCATCAACCTGCCTGCGGTGAGTGAGTGAAATGCCCTCAGAGTTCGCTTCATCGCGGGAGATTCCAATGATTCTGAAAGCTTTGGTTTCAACAGCGTGAAGCCGAGCTAGGTGTGAGGCAGGAGCACCAGCCCAGAGGGGAGAGCAGTATTCCATTGAGCTGCGGATGAAAGCCTTGTATGTGGTGAGGAGCTCAGGTGTGCCAAGGAAGGACTTCACACGACGGAGGATGCTCAGTCGGCGACTGGCTTTGGAGGCCAGCTTGGAAATGTGGTTTTCCCAGGAAAGATCATGGCAGATAGTGAGACCCAAAAGCTTGAGTGACAGACTTATTGGAGTGGATTGTTAAAAAAGTAGATGGGAAGGTTGTCCAGTCGGTCTTTTCAGAGAGACATAGTAAGAGTATGAGATTTGTCAGGATTGAAAGACATGTTCCACTTGTTCGACCAGTCTGTGATTTTGTCCAGGTCTGCAGAGAGTGAGGAGGCTGCAGACTGCCGATCTGAGGGATGAGGTATGGAGCGGCAGAGAGTGGAGTCATCAGCAAAGAGATAGAGAGGATTTTCCAGAGAGTCGGAGAGATCATTGATGAAGACCAGAAAAAGCACACGGCCCAGAACACTGCCTTGGGGAACTCCAGCCTGAACAGGAAGGGAAGATGAGAGAAATCCATTCAGGGCCACACGTTGAATACGACCAGAGTTTCAGAAGAAAAACCAAATTCCTATTATGGGGGGTTAAGTCTGGATCCACTGGGTATGTGGGTGTCTTCTGGTACCTCAGGGAGATGGATGCCCCTGCCTTGAATAACCCCAGGTCACCTGTGGGCAAGGTGTAGTACCTGTCACCCCCCTTATCAGGGTAACAGTCTGCAGCCATGTGGTTTAAATGGCAGATGGCTCTGCACATCTGGTGGATGAGAATCCAGTTGACTCCAACAGCATGGGTGGAAGAGGGTGAAATCCCCAACAGCGACCCCTCGTCTATACCACACACTTACCCGTGTGTACCAGCCATAGAAAGGCAATGCCATCATTGCCCGAGGAAACTCTACATCATCACTTTGTCCCCCGGTAAACCCCCATAGACCCCGTTTTTTAAATGCCGTGAATAAGCTTGAGTTGCAACATATCAAAATATCAACATATCAAATACCAAAATGTGCCACGTTTGGTCATAATCCCATCAGTGGAGAAGACGTTGCAAGTGTTTGCGGACTGATGGACGTATAATGCACCATCGCATAAGCTCCCCAGGGAACTTCGTTCCAGGTGAGCTAATGAAGGCGAGCACACAGACTTGTATGTTTTAAAATGTGTTTGTAAGCTGGGTGTTCCTAAGCCAGAACAATAAACCCCTTTGGATACTTGTAATAAGTGATTAATTGGTTCCCCAACACAAATTAAACCCTGTATTTTACAGAAAATATTATTAAATGTTCTTTTCAGTCAAAAATGATTTTTAATTGATGCTAAACCGGAACAGGACGTTCGCTACAGCTTCCTGCCGGGACTGCATGGCAACCCATCCTGTGAACTGCTGGGTTTGTCCCAAAAGTTTTCAGTCTTGTCATTACCTTATCCCTTTTGTCTATCTCACGTGGTGTGCCTGCTCGGCCTTAAGTTTAATGTCTCAGATAATTTGTTGTTCTATGGGCACATACGCCTGGTAGTGGTTAAGGGGTTTGTATTGCATTTATTTATCACATATTTGCACTTGATTGCTTGTTGTACATTCCTCCCCATGTGACCATTATAATTAAATCTATCTAATCTTATGGCGATTCTGGCTGTCATGATTCGATTTGGTGATGAGGAAAGGCCCGTTGAGGAATTGATGAACTGCGGTTCTCAAGACCGCAACAGGCATCTCAGGCTCGCTCGGCCTAATTGGATCGAGATGTGTGGCACATAATTGGCATTACGCTGGACCGATTTGCGACTTTTAATCCATATGGTATCATGGCTTTTGACACACAATCCGGCAGTGAGGTCCCTCCAACGGTTCACCATTATGATTTGAGGTGACTCGCCGAATTTGAAAAAGGGAACTGGGATGACCACAACAATATTTTATATATATATAAATATATATGTATATATATATATATATATATATATATATATATATATATATATATATATATATATATATATATATATATATATATACATATACATATATATATATATATATACATATATATATACATATATATATATATATATATATATATATATATATATATATATATATATATATATATATATATATATATACATGTATATATATATATATATATATATATATATATATATATATATATATATATATATATATATATATATATATATATATATATATATATATACATATATATATACAGACTTGGCATTTAATATGGAATTTTTTTTCTTGACTTGGGTTTACTTTCTGAACTCAGTATATCAATCTGGTGAGTTTCTTTTACCCTTCGGTGATGTCTTTGTTGAAAGAACCATGTCACTGATTGTCTTTCGCAGCAAGAAGTCAATAACAGGATTATATCACTGGTGGCGTGACAAAATGTAAGGACAGGTACATTTGACGATTGGCTTCACAATCGGGTATATAAGGGTTGCTGCATTCTGTATTAGTGGAAAACAACTGCTGCATGTCTACAAAAGTTATTGCCGCTTCCTCTGGAGATGGTCCGTCAACTTGACAATGCTGTTTGTCATGGAGTGGTGGCTTTACGAAATTCTGGCATGAAACAGCGTGCTATTGTTCGGCAGTATGGCATCACTCAAGGTCAGGTGTCAAATATCCTGAAACGAAATGCTCAGAGGGGTGTCCCTACTCCAATACCGAGGCCAGGACATCCACGCAGAACCACAAGGAGAGATGATCGCCAGCTGCACCGGTTAGTCTGCAATGGCCGTACCAAGTCAGCTAATCGGCTGAGGGCTGAGTGGCAGCAACTGACAAATGTGCCTGTATCCAGAAGGCTAGTCAACCAACGACTGGTTCAAGCAGGCTATCGTGCCAGGCGTCCCCTGAGAAAGCCATGCCTGACCAGACAACACAGCCAGCGCCGATTGCAGTGGGCCAGAGAGCACCGTCAATGGCAGCCAGGACACTGGAATCACGTGACCTTCAGTGACGAGTCTACATTTCTGGTCTATCGTCAAGATGGCCGTGTCCGAGTGCGCAGACAAGTGCATGAAGCCTACAACAAAGATTGTATAGTGCCAAGAGTCCAAGCTGGAGGTGGTGGGGTGATCGTTTGGGCTGCTTTTCATGCAGGGAGCAAAACTGACCTGGTTGTTCTGAATGGAAACCTGAACCAGTTTAAGTACAGGGTCATTCTGGAAGAAACATTGCTTCCATTTGCTCGTGCAGCCTTTCGAGGAAACTTTGTCTTGCAAGATGACAATGCACAGCCTCATCGTGCTCGCATGATCCAACACTTTCTTGCTGACCGTGGTGTAGAGCATATGGAGTGGCCTGCCATGTCCCCGGATATGAATCCGATAGAGAACTTGTGGGCAGAATTAACGCATCAAATCGACAACTTGGACCAGCAGCCTACCTCTTTGCGTGAATTGCAGCAGACTATTGTCACTGCATGGCAAGCGATTCCTGTCCAAACCTTGGCAAATCTCGTGAACAGCATGCCTCGACGTGTACGTGCTCTCCTGAATGTTCGTGGGGGTTACACAAAGTACTGAATTGTAATTTTACTGTCCGTAATCCCAGTCATAATTGAGCTTTTGTTTTTGTTTAAAATTTTTTTGGCTAATGTGCAAAATAAAGAGATACTTCTGGAAAACGTACAGAAGTTTAACACAGTACTGTCCGTGAATTGAGTTCGATATCAGTTTACATCACTTTCAAGGATCAATTTATTTGCTTCGAAATGTCAAATGTAGTTTTTGTTTCTTTTAAAGGTCACATTAACAAAATCTAGAATAATTTCAACATGATTCCAAAGAACTTTTGGTTCTAAGACATCTTGAAAAGTAAGTTCACCACCACAAAAAAATATTCCATATTAAATGCCAAGTCTGTATATATATATATTGTTACTGATCGCGGTTTAGATGTTATGATGGGCGAGCGGATGGTCCAACCGCGACCGTTACAGGATCCCCGACTCACCCGATTCACCCAGAACTTTGGCCGGATCGCACCGCAGCTAGTCAATAGGGAAAAGACAAAGGCGACACGGATGTGAAGAAGAAGAAGAAGAAGACAAAAAGGTTGGAAATACTACTAAATTTATTCCTACTATTTACATGCTCAAAGTAACCAAGGAGAAGGAAAGATAATAAAATAATATACAGAAGAATCAGAGACACAGTGCAATTATTAGCTTATACAGACTTAATTAACCCAGGGACAGAACAAACAAAACAAACTCACGTACACAAGAAGGGTGGAAAGGCAGGAGGTGGATGGCTGGAGGGAGAGGGAGGTCCAAGGGGGTCCTGCAGCACAACCGGCGCGTTGAGCAGCCGCCGTTCCTTCACGGCCCTGCTCCAAACCGCCGTTCAGGCCCCCAAGCTGCTGTTGTGGCTGCTGTGGACGTCGCGTGCTTTTCCAGGCCTTGTCCGACTCGTCTGGTCCAAACCCTCAACTCTTTCTTGGTCCGCTCACTCTTTACCACCGACTTCTTACCACCGCAACCAACGCAACCCCTGACCCTCCTCTGACGACCAACTCACGACTCACTCACTTGCTTCTTGCGTGCGCGCCTTTTATAGCGCCTCCAGCGATCAAGCCGCCGGCCTTTAGGACACGCCCATCGGTGTGCTCACCTCAGCCCTGGTTGGTCATGCGACCCTCTGGCTCACTCCTCCCCTCTATGACGAGGTGGAGACACGCCTTTCTTCTCCGACCCTGCCTCGTGGTCAATGGCGGTTTTGGAGGGGAGGTAATTGGCAATCGAGGGTTGGCAATCACGAGAGGGGATGTAAACGAAATGGGGATTTTGGGGATGGGAATGAAAGGGGATCTATTCTCTTTCACTGGTGCAATGGAGTACTTCAATTAATGGGAGACACAGCCTTACTCTAAAACACAGAATAAGAGATAACTATCAAACAGGGGTATTCTATTATTTGGCTGACGTGTATGCTTGTGGACTAATTATGGGATGCCCTTTCACCTTTACACAGCTCCGGAGGTAGGGGGGCGCAGAATAAACAATAATAACAATTCACACAATCAAAAAAATATACAGTTCTCATATCCGCAACACTGCACCCTCCTCCTCTTAGGCACGTCCCGGGCCTACAACTTTTATTTTTAGTGTGACACGTAGGTGTAGTTCCCTCTACTTTTAACCTGACCCTGAGTGCGACAGTTTTAAAACATAAATAAATGTGTCCCGCTGCTCCATTGCACACTGCCTAACAGACTTACGCCCACAGTTAACCGAATTGCGGAATGGTCTTCAAACTATACACTGACGGTGGGGAGCATTATTTACAATGACGCTATTTTTATTTACAAAACTAACCCAGGACCTGTGATTGTTCTTTCTGGGGGGGAGACAGTCTGCTCTGCATCAATGCACCATGAAAGCACCCAAAAACGCACCCAAGCACCAATCGGTGCAGTCACCATTGTTCAAGAATGTTCAACAATAAAAAATAACCAAACAACCCCTAACCCTGCAGGTGATCTCTTGCTCTTCGGCTCCCTCTGCTGGTTATCATTATTTGTTCTTCCAGATGTTGTCATTCCTTTGCTTTGCTTACTGGCGGCCTATTTGTATTAAAACTTGCACCCAATGTGTCCATTTTTATTTATTTTATTTATGGCCCACAGGGCCGACTACGTGTGGTTCACCTGTGGGGCATCGGTGCCCTGTGGCCAAGGTCCGCCAGCAAGATTTCAGGCCCTCATGGCCGGTTCCAGCAGAGGGGCCATGCCCCAACCCATGGGGTCCATAAGTGGTGCTCGGCCACAGGCATGTGGTCCATAATGTGGTGCATCGATGCAGACAGCTGGTTCTGGGAATTTCGGGCGCACAAGGGCCGACCCACGCACGCTCCCCTCGGCGCCCAATGGCACACAGGTCATGTGGGAGACAAGAGGGGAAAGACAAATGAGCGAGGGGTAAGGTCACAAGGGTACACATCAATAAGGCAATGCAAGGCGAAATGCGTACGGAGAGCGAAATGAGAAAGCTCGTCCCTACCGTACGTCACCCCCCCTGTCACCTACACTACCCTTGCCCTTACCCCATATTTACAAAATCTACACATTACCAATCCGTCGCTACTGTCATGTCTCCCCATATTTCCTCTATACCAAATTCGTCACCACAATCCCTCTAACCAAAATTTGCCATCACCCAATTCATCATCAATCCTCATAAGGAGGAAGAGATGGAACATCAAGCACAATGTCACACCCACGTCATGATGCGTCTCACAATCCAAACATTTGCACAGTAAAAAATAATCAAAACATGGCATGGTGTGGAGTACCTGTCACCTCAGGTGAGTGCATGCAGATGGTGCGAGGAGATCCTTCATCCTAACTATCCTCTAAATGATTTTAACACACTTTACACTACCCGGGGTCTTTCCCTGCCAATCCATTGGCCAACTTACACTATGGGTTCTAAAAACCAATTCCCATTGACCAAACTGTGGTGCTTCTCAATTTGGGGTCTCACTCCCCCGATTCAGCTCCCTGTGCCCTCGCACAATTTCTGGGCTGCGACGTGTAGCTCTCCCAGCAGGTCTACCCACCTGCACACCTCCACCACTGCAGTTGCCACCCGAGCTTACCTAGCTCCTCACCCTAACCTACCTAACTGGGGAAGACCCCTCCTGGCTCTGTCACCCCACTTGGTGCCCTCTGGCACTGGGCTACCCGGGTCCGTCCTCCGGATCCTCGGGCCCCATCCACAACAACTACTACCGGCTCCCAGAGCCCACCTGCGGCCTCACCTGGCCGACATCCTCACAGTGGTGGAGCGCCCAACCAACTACACACACTAACAGGCTACACGCCCAGCCATTTCCACAACACTAATGCACCCATCCAAAGACCATTCTTTCACCCGCACCACAGATGCCAATATCCAACCACAATTTACCTGTACCCTCTACCTAACACTTACACTACCCGCCCCGGGTATCCATGATGGGGGTTCACTCTTCCCCCATTCACACCTTCGCATCATCCACTCCACTCCACAATTTTCACCATACTCACTCCACGACCATCCATTCCAATACTCCATACCATTTATTCCATACACCTGTCCTCCATTCACCTGTCGTTGCACACCTGTGCAATCATACCTGGTGCCACCTGCACCCTCCTCCTCTTCCTGGACCAGTTGGTCAACACAACACACATCACCATCACTCACTCATACACTGCTCCACACACCTGTTCAGTTGCACACCTGTGCAATCACACCTGTTCAATCACACCTGTTCAATCCTCACACACACGGCATCATCTCAGCTAACTACTCCCCTCTGAAACTTGCGCTTCCCAGTCGTCCCTTTAACTATTGCACTCCCTCGTCATTATCATCCATACTAATCTACCTGCGTCCCCACTACAGGTATCATTGTCACTAACTAACCTTAACGTTACCTAATGTCATCTTCTAGGGCCCTACACACCATATCCTAACCCACCCGGGCTAGTTTTCACTGCCATCAACCCCATAAGCTAGTGCATTTGCCCCACCCTGTGAGGGATGATGGATTTGCCATCCCACCACATCGGGGATGTCCTACTATCAATTTCGCTCGCCCAAATTCAACAAATCAAAAATTTGTCATTTACTGCTAATCACCGTACCAATCATCAAATTTTGCCTTTTTCTAATTTTGGGTCCAAAACACTAACCTCATCCCCGGTTTACTTATTAGATCCTCTCGGTGCGCCAATTCACGTCTACAGCCCGGCTTCGTACAGCCGAGCAATGAACGCGGGTTCTTTGGTGCCGGCGGCTGGATGCGTCCCGCATTCGTGGCAGGGACGGGGGCTTACCCGGGCCGAGATCCCACGCACCACCTCGGCGTGGAGCCATCCAATGTCCCGATCTCGACCTGCCGGCACGTCTCAATAGAAAGTGGTCGCCATGACGACCCTTCCTATCGGCCTGCCCGCTCCGCCTAGTGGAGCCCGGATGCGGCCGTTCCAAGCGAGGCACAGCGTGGATCGCGTACGGCGGTTCTTTCGAAACCGCCGTGGTTCGGATCCCCGCTGGTCCTCGCGGCACGCGAAGCTGCCCGACGCGCACCGAGGGCCCGATTCGGCTATAAGTCGTTCTAACCTCTAACCCGGTTACCGTCGATGCCTCACCTGCATGGTTACATGCATACGCTACCCCTTTCTTGCTCATACCTCCAGCTGTTCCCATGCTCCTCGTACCTTTCCTTACACACCTCGGTACACTCATTCCGCTCACAGACTTGGTCACACACCTGACCACCGAACACCTTGGCACACATTCGTCGCTCGCACACCTCACCAACACACCTCTTCGCGCCCCCTCCTCGGTCACCTCCTCTGTGACAATCACAGGTGTGCTCTTACTCGCACACCCAACCACGTGCCTCACGACCAACTCAAGTGTGCATTCCCACACACGCTCTACCATTCCAGGTGTGCATCCTTCCATTCCAGGTGTACATCCTCGCTCACCTGTCACAACCAACTCACGCTCCGTGTCACTCTCACTACTCTCACCTCCATTCTTGACAGCGCACTCACCCTTACTCTCGACAGCACACTCTTTCCTCATGCACCCGTCCGTTACACACCTTTCTCGCGCACACTCTTGCGCACACTTTTCCGTTACTTCCTCCGTAACACTCACCACACCGCGCTTCCATGTACCCCCTCGCACACGCGCTTCGACCAACCCACTCTTGACGGCACACTCACTCCTCGGCGTGCACTTTTTCCTCACACACCCCATGATCGGACATTCTCGCACACCTCGTTTTTCGCACACCAGACCTGTCGCACACTTCACCAACGGCCTCTCATGAACACCCGGATCCAAACCAATCCCCAAGCCGACTGAAGCTCCCCTCACATCATATACATTGCCACTCACCTCCGTACCTCGTCGTCGCACCTCCTCTGCCACCTGCAAACTCTTTATTTGGTTAGTGAGCAGCACATCACGATTCGAGCACAGACCTTGTACCAATTCCATTACTTCCTCCTGGATTTTTCTCTTAGTTTCTGTCCGTCTCTTCTTAATTTCACTCACCTCTTCTTCCACTTCCTCTAATTATTGTTTAACCTCTTTTATTTCTCGGTGCGTCTCCTCAAGTTCGTCCTCTAAGGCTACCGTGACCGTCTCTATGTGCATCCTCACCTGCCGGTCCTTTGTCTCCATTATCTCTGTCACCTCGTCCACCCTCATTGTCAGTTCCTCACGTACCATCTGACATTGCCTCTGTGTCGCTATTAATTCGTTTTTAATTTCTTTTTGTGTCGCCTTTAACCCTCCTAGTACCGCAGTGTTCTTTTGAACCTGCTCCACTAACTCCGTCTGTCCCTCTGTCAGCTGTTCCACCTCCTCCGTCAGATCTTCTATTCCCCCTTGTAACTTTGCCGTATTATTTCTCACCTCTTTCTCCATACGCTTCTCACCTCGCTTTACCTCCTCGCGTAGCCCCGAAACCTCCTCACTCACACCTCGTCGTATCTCCTCTTTCATCTCCTCCCTCTCTTTTGTGGATGCTACCCTCATCTGTCCCAATTCATCCCTCTGAGCATCCAGTTTACCTTCTAACCCGATTTGCACCTCCTCTATCTGGTTCCCCATTCGTTTGATTTCCCGGGCAGATTGTTCCCCTATTTCCTGCAATTTGTCCTCCATCCTATTTTCTAACCCCATTAACCCATTTTTCACCTCTTCTAACTGATTCTCCTGGGCAGCCATTCTATTTTCCACCCCCATTAACCCATGTTTTAATCCCTCACCGGTACCCCTCGCTTCGTCCCTCATTACCCTCATTTGCTCACCCTGAGCATCCATTTTTGCTTCTAGCCCCATATTTGCCATTAGTATGGTTGCATTAATCTGCGCCATGAGGTCCCGCACATCAATTCCCGCTATTTGCGCAGCGGGCGCGGCTACCCCGCGCTCGTGCGAGCCGCCACTTTGTGCGTCTGATACCACGTGCGCGAGAGCGCCATTTTGTGCACCTGATACCGCCTCAACCACATTGCCAATGTACTCCTCCTCTCTTTCATCCACATACATTTCCCCGAGGTCCTGGGTCGATTCTACCCCGTCTATCTCTCCCACCGGCATCCCGTCGCCTTGACCAGCCATGGCGCGATTTCAAAGTGCAGGTTTTGTAAAACAAAACAAATTTCGGCCGCTCCAAATTTTGACCAAATTTTTTTTTTAGATGTTTTAAAAATTTGGTTCGGGCCCCGAATCCCACTCCTGACACCAATTGTTACTGATCGCGGTTTAGATGTTATGATGGGCCGAGCGGATGGTCCAACCGCGACCGTTACAGGATCCCCGACTCACCCGATTCACCCAGAACTTTGGCCGGATCGCACCGCAGCTAGTCAATAGGGAAAAGACAAAGGCGACACGGATGTGAAGAAGAAGAAGAAGAAGACAAAAAGGTTGGAAATACTACTAAATTTATTCCTACTATTTACATGCTCAAAGTAACCAAGGAGAAGGAAAGATAATAAAATAATATACAGAAGAATCAGAGACACAGTGCAATTATTAGCTTATACAGACTTAATTAACCCAGGGACAGAACAAACAAAACAAACTCACGTACACAAGAAGGGTGGAAAGGCAGGAGGTGGATGGCTGGAGGGAGAGGGAGGTCCAAGGGGGTCCTGCAGCACAACCGGCGCGTTGAGCAGCCGCCGTTCCTTCACGGCCCTGCTCCAAACCGCCGTTCAGGCCCCCAAGCTGCTGTTGTGGCTGCTGTGGACGTCGCGTGCTTTGCCAGGCCTTGTCTGACTCGTCTGGTCCAAACCCTCAACTCTTTCTTGGTCCGCTCACTCTTTACCACCGACTTCTTACCACCGCAACCAACGCAACCCCTGACCCTCCTCTGACGACCAACTCACGACTCACTCACTTGCTTCTTGCGTGCGCGCCTTTTATAGCGCCTCCAGCGATCAAGCCGCCGGCCTTTAGGACACGCCCATCGGTGTGCTCACCTCGGCCCTGGTTGGTCATGCGACCCTCTGGCTCACTCCTCCCCTCTATGACGAGGTGGAGACACGCCTTTCTTCTCCGACCCTGCCTCGTGGTCAATGGCGGTTTTGGAGGGGAGGTAATTGGCAATCGAGGGTTGGCAATCACGAGAGGGGATGTAAAAGAAATGGGGATTTTGGGGATGGGAATGAAAGGGGATCTATTCTCTTTCACTGGTGCAATGGAGTACTTCAATTAATGGGAGACACAGCCTTACTCTAAAACACAGAATAAGAGATAACTATCAAACAGGGGTATTCTATTATTTGGCTGACGTGTATGCTTGTGGACTAATTATGGGATGCCCTTTCACCTTTACACAGCTCCGGAGGTAGGGGGGCGCAGAATAAACAATAATAACAATTCACACAATCAAAAAAATATACAGTTCTCATATCCGCAACAATATATATATATCGCCACTCTGTCAAAGCGCCTTTGGGCTTCTGGAAAAGCGCTATACAAAATAAATGAATTATTATTATTATTATTATATATATATATATATATATATATATATATATATATATATATATATATATATATATATATATATATATATATATATATATATATATATATATATATACTGTATATATATTTTTATATATCTATATATTTATATATACTAGGGCATGCCCGTACGTGGGTGCCCGTTCCTTGCCAAAAAAAAAAAAAAACGCTACCCGTACGCTCTACCCCGCCCGTACGCCCGTACGCCCGTACGCCCGTAAACAAAAAAAACAACGCTCTTCGCTTCCGCCCTTCGCTCTGACTGAATTGGGAGAAATAATGCGCATAAGAAATCGAGAAATTATTATTTTCTCCGGAAGAAATCGAATTACGAACCGTAATGGCGCAGGCTCTCGGGCTCGCAACAACGCGTTCTGTGATTGGCTGCCGGAAGTGAAGTCTTCACTGTCGCAAATGTGAAGCGATGAATACGATGAATCGCAAATTAGTTTTTATTAGTTTTAAAACATAGTTTAACGGCAACATAGTTTTCCAACGTGAAATAAATGAATACGCTCTCAAATGTGCCGTCCGAGGCAGAGTCTGTTCGCCACGTTCGGCACACGTGATAGCTCGCTGCTCTCTGATTGGTTGAATCGTTTTTTGGACATAGCTCGGTAACTACTTGTCCGATTAATATGAAACCTTGAAAAGGCACATCCTCGGGTCCCCAGCAATATACCTGGCAAGTTTAAAGTATATCGGACCCGTGGTTGTCGAGAAACAGCGGTCACAGACATACAAACATACAAACATACAAACATACAAACATACAAACATACACACAGAGATTACTGGAATTATAGATAGATATATATATATATATATATATATATATATATATATATATATATATATATATATATATATTGTTACTGATCGCGGTTTAGATGTTATGATGGGCCGAGCGGATGGTCCAACCGCGACCTAACAGTTCCCCCGATTCTTCCCCAACTCACCCGATTCACCCAGAACTTTGGCCGTATCGCACCGCAGCTGCCCAATCTCGGAAAAGACTAAAACGACGAAATGCAAAGAGGAAAAGGAATAAAACGAGAAGACGTACAGAAGAGTAATGGGATTTATTATTTACACACACAAGCAAAAAGGAGCAATCAAGTTTATTTACAACACATAAGACGCAGGTGACACAGTGCAAATACTAGCTTATACAGACTTAATTAACCCAGGGACAAGACACACAGAACAAACTCACGTACACAAGAATGGTGGAGGAAAGGAATGAATGCTGGAAGGAGGAATGGGAAGGTTCAGCTGGGGCAGATGGTTCGGGCTTGATCCCGCACGGGACGTCGGCTGGACCTTGACGGCCACCGATGCCACTGCTATCTGGTCCCCGCGGGGTAACGGGTTGAAGCTGCCTGGTGGAGTCAACGCTGCTTGTGGAGCCAAAGCTGCTTCTCTGGCTCACCTCAGGGCGCGTCTGCCGTCTCTGGCGCAACTGCTGGTAATTGACCTGGAACCTTCTCTCTCTTGGCCCTGGTGTCTCCTCACCATCGACAACTCAACGTCAACCAACGCAACCACTGACCACTCGACGCCACCACTTCTCACCACCGACTTCTTACCACCGCAACCAACGCAACCCCTGACCCTCCTCTGACGACCAACTCACGACTCACTCCTTCACGCCACTTGCGCGCACGCCTTTATAGCGCCTCTAGCGATCAAGCCGCCGGCCTTCAGGACACGCCCATCGGTGTGCTCACCTCGGCCCTGGTTGGTCATGCGACCCTCTGGCTCACTCCTCCCCTCTATGACGAGGTGGAGACACGCCTTTCTTCTCCGACCCTGCCTCGTGGTCAATGGCGGTTTTGGAGGGGAGGTAATTGGCAATCGAGGGTTGGCAATCACGAGAGGGGATGTAAAAGGAAATGGAGATTTTGGGGATGGGAATGAAAGGGGATCTATTCTCTTTCACTGGTGCAATGGAGTACTTCAATTAATGGGAGACACAGCCTTACCCTAAAACACAGAATAAGAGATAACTATCAAACAGGGGTATTCTATTATTTGGCTGACGTGTATGCTTGTGGACTAATTATGGGATGCCCTTTCACCTTTACACAGCTCCGGAGGTAGGGGGGCGCAGAATAAACAATAATAATAATAATACAGCACACAATCAAAAAAATATACAGTCCTCATATCCGCAACACTGCACCCTCCTCCTCTTAGGCACGTTCCGGGCCTACAACTTTTATTTAGTGTGACACGTAGGTGTAGTTCCCTCTACTTTTAACCTGACCCTGAGTGCGACAGTTTTAAAACATAAATAAATGTGTCCCGCTGCTCCATTGCACCCTGCCTAACAGACTTACGCCCACAGTTAACCGAATTGCGGAATGGTCTTCAAACTATACACTGACGGTGGGAAGCATTATTTACAATGACGCTATTTTTATTTACAAAACTAACCCAGGACCTGTGATCATTCTCTCTGGTGGGGAGACAGTCTGCTCTGCATCGACGCACCATGAAAGCACCCAAAAACGCACCAATACAAGCACCCTCAAGCACCAATCGGTGCAGACACCATAGTTCATCAGTGTTCAATGCATGTTCAATAAAAATAAAATCAACAACCCCTAACCCTGCAGGTGATCTCTTGCTCTTCGGCTCCCTCTGCTGGTTATTATTATTTGGTCTTCCAGATGTTGTCATTCTTTCATTTTCTTACTGGCGGCCTATTTGCAATAAAGTGTGCCCAATGTGTCCTTTTTATTTTCTTTATTTATGGCCCACAGGGCCGACTACGTGTGGTTCACCTGTGGGGCATCGGTGCCCTGTGGCCAAGGTCCGCCAGCAAGATTTCGGGCCCTCATGGCCGGTTCCAGCAGAGGGGCCCTGCCCCAACTCATGGGGTCCATAGGTGGTGCTCGGCCACAGGCATGTGGTCCATAATGTGGTGCATCGATGCAGACAGCTGGTTCTGGGAATTTCGGGCGCACAATGGCCGACCCACGCACGCTCCCCTCGGCGCCCAATGGCGCACAGGTCATGTGGGAGACAAGAGGGGAAAGACAAATGAGCGAGGGGTAAGGTCACAAGGGTACACATCAATAAGGCAATGCAAGGCGAAATGCGTACGGAGAGCGAAATGAGAAAGCTCGTCCCTACCGTACGTCACCCCCCTGTCACCTACACTACCCTTGCCCTTACCCCATATGTACAAAAATCTACACATTACCAATCCGTCGCTACTGTCACATCTCCCCATATTTCCTCTATACCAAATTCGTCGCCACAATCCCTCTACTTCAAAATTTGCCATCACCAAATTCATCATCAATCCTCATAAGGAGGCAGAGATGGAACATCAAAGCACAATGTCACACCCACGTCATGATGCGTCTCACAATCCAAACATTTGCATCAATGAAAAATAATAAAACATGGCATGGTGTGGAGTTCCTGTCACCTCAGGTGAGTGGATGCAGATGGTGCGAGGAGATCCTTCATCCTAACTACCCTCTAAATGATTTTAACACACTTTACACTACCCGGGGTCTTTCCCTGCCAATCCATTGGCCACTTACACTATGGGTTCTAAAAACCAAATTCCCATTGACCAAACTGTGGTGCTTCTCAATTTGGGGTCTCACTCCCCCGATTCATCTCCCGGTGCCCTCGCACAATTTCTGGGCCGCGACGTGTAGCTCTCCCAGCAGGTCTACCCACCTGCACACCTCCACCACTGCAGTTGCCACCCGAGCTTACCTAGCTCCTCACCCTAACCTAACTAACTGGGGAAAGCCCCTCCTGGCTCTGTCACCCCACTCGGTGCCCTCTGGCACTGGGCTACCCGGGTCCGTCCTCCGGATCCTCGGGCCCCATCCACAACAACTACTACCGGCTCCCAGAGCCCACCTGCGGCCTCACCTGGCCGACATCCTCACAGTGGTGGAGCGCCCAACCAACTACACACACTAACAGGCTACACGCCCAGCCATTTCGACAACACTAATGCACCCATCCAAAGACCATTCTTTCACCCGCACCACAGATGCCAATATCCAACCACAATTTACCTGTACCCTCTACCCGCCCCGGGTATCCGTGATGGGGGTCCACTCTTCCCCCATTCACACCTTCGCACCATCCACTCCACTCCACAATTTCCACCATACTCACTCCACGACCATCCATTCGAATACTCCATTTATTCCACACTACCATTCTCCATACCTGTTGTTGCACACCTGTGCCCTCACACCTGGTGCCACCTGCACCCTCCTTTCTTCCTGGACCATTTGGTCATCACAACACGCAATCACCACTACTCCCTCATACACTGCTCCACACACCTGTTCAGTTGCACACCTGTGCAATCACACCTGTTCAATCACACCTGTTCAATCCTCACACACACGGCATCATCTCAGCTAACTACTCCCCTCTGAAACTTGTGCTTCCCAGTCGTCCCTTTAAACTATTGCGCTCCCACGTCATTATCATCCACACTAAACTACCTGCGTCCCCACTACAGGTATCAGTCACGAACTAATCTTAACGTTACCTAATGTCATCTTCGCTAGATCCCTACACACAATATCCTAACCCACCCGGGCTAGTTTTCACTGCCATCAACCCCATAAACCTAGTGCTCCTTTGCCCCCCCTCTGTGAGGGATGGTGGATTTGCCATCCCACCACATCGGGGAGGTCCTACTATCAATTTGGCACACCAAATTTCAGCCAATCAAAAATTTTGCCAATCATCTGCCAATC